>NC_141687.1:1031266114-1031781114 GCF_964263255.1 Lissotriton vulgaris
ATTAGTGTTGGGTTTTATAGAAAAGTAACACAAAGCAGCGCACAACCCTGCTTTACATTACTTTGTGTCCAGTAGGAATAACATGTGTGGTATATTGGCGTTCCCACTAACATTAGTAGACAGGGTTTAAGCCAAAAATTAACGCTGCTGCAAAGCAGGTGTTAAAAGGTGAAATGTTTTAATTTCTCCTTTATTTTCCAACTTTGCATGTGGACTGCACTGTGCAGCACACATACAAATTAGGAAAAGCATATTATTTTGTACAGGAAGGACACCCATCCTGTACAAAACCAATGGTTGACTCAGACATGCACCGTAGCACTATGGCACTAAGGTGTGGGCCTGGCACACAGCAGCCGAAATCAGCAACAGCGCTAGGGAGAGTGATATATATCTCTGTGAATATAGCGCTTTCCTGCTCTCTCCCTGTCATGCAACGCAGCACAGTCTCATTGGGAGCTGGACTGCATTCCGTGACAGTTTCCAGAATCTTGGCTTTGATGTCTCTGTATCTTCTTGTGGTCCCACATGACATGCATCTGTTTTTGAGCGGCTGAGGTTGCAATTACAGACTTAAAAGTCTGCGGCACCATCTTCATCATTGTCCTGTGTCTGCCCCACATGTGTAGAAGTAACACTGTGCATGACTCCAACATGTTTTTCCCTACCAGTGCATTTTCAGGTGAATGGGATACAAGAGAAAAGGCGTAGTCCCCACTTTTACCAAGTCCTTCCTTAACTTTGGGAGTGCTTTTCTTCATCTCTCTCTAGGTCACCATTATATCCCCACAGTTGGTTCTCCACCATTCTCCTCAATCAGTCTTTACTTTCTCTTTACAGCTAGGTGGAAAAAAATATTGTTTGCTCTTTTAGTATGTTTACTGAGATATTCTGTCTCAAAGCATCATTACTACTCCATACATTTGCAAAAACTGAAATTGTTGCACCCCACTGGGATTATTTACCCACTGTCTTCCTTCGTCTACCACCGGAGGCTGTTGGGCCACAAGTTCCGTGGTGTTCATGTTGCTACCTATTGATCACAATGTGAACCCTAAGTCCATTCCATTTAATTGTGCATGCAAGCTGTTAATGTCCACCTCCTTTACAGGATGGGCCGGCATCACTCGCACTCCAATCACCGTTGTTGACAACATCTGTGTTTATGTACCTTGTTCTAGGTTTCAACTGCTCTTCTCATTGGGGCTTAGGACAACAACTACATCGAGTAAGGAATTGTGGCAATCTTTCTACATGCCCAAAAAGTTTGTTAGATTTTTGATAATGTAGTAATTCTGAGAACATATGTTAAATATTTGTTAATGCCCCTCACCCCCAAATATATATGTATGTAGTCAACTCTGGTACACCAGTGAAAGACAATTAAGACTAGGTAAATCCCACACCTGGCATAGGGGCTTATGTCAAGAATCCACATGTTTTGATGCAGGTGAGGTACAGCCCCTGTCAACAACACCCTGTTGTGAAGCATGACACCCTTTGTGTGTGAGGGTCCCTGTCCTATTTTACTATCGCCAAAAAACAATAAAAGTACTTTTAGTCCCCAAAAGGTACCATTCTTTTGAAAGACAAAGACATTTCCAGTCTCTTGAAAAAGACCATAGTACTGTTTATCTAATTTTACTGGCCATTGTCATGAATGTGGAGGCATATAGTTACCAGAGATCAAAAGGATCCCTCAGGAACATTTTAAAGCAACATTCCATACATCCGATGGATAAATATTGTTTTGTTTAGTGATGCCAGCATGAAGATTCTAAAAATACTGAAGTTGGATGTTTTTTGCTGATGTGGAATTAATAGCGACAAGGCACAACTACTAACTGAGCAGGGATTCACTGATCTGTTTAGATCAAACCTTGAATCCCTTTAGGTTAAACATGCTGAAAACTGAAGATGATTACCTTTCACTGATTGTGTGTATTTCCCTCTTTACGATGGTGACAACACCTCAAGCTAACTTTTCCTCCAGCGCTATCTTTCTTCTAGTTCTTCTTACTTATGTTGAAAAACTGCCTTATCTCGTCTTGACCAGATGTCAATGTCTGACCTGAAGATCTTTTTGAAAGAGAGCGAGAGAGTGAGATGGTTAGATAAAAAGAAAGAGAGAGACATGAAAATTGCCATAACATTTGTTTGCTGCATGTTTATTATGGCAGTTTTTTTGTTTTCTTTTTTATTTTCACAAAATGCCCTGTGTGGAAAGACCACTGTAAATGCTAACCTTGTCATCATGTGATACTGTAGTTCGTGTATAATGCATTTTTACAGCCTCTGTTTGTCATCTTCCAAGAAAGCCTGAGTATTAGAATATGACTTTAAATGCATTAATATTTTCCACAAAAGTGGCGAGAAAATCTCTTGACCTGGAGCCATGTTTCCAGAGGCACAAACTCAGAGCTTACCACTCTATAGACATCATTTCTAGTAGAAAGGTTTTCTAGAGAAATCACACAACATATTTAATCTAATATGAACTGAATGTGGAAAGGTCACCTTTTAGTTGACCTCAAGTCTTAGAACACAACTCTTTCTACAATTGGAGCACACTGCTAATCTAAAATTAGCATTACTTCCCAAAGAGACAATAAACCCAAAATCAGCTAAGTAGTAGCTTGACTATCTGAGGTTATTATGCAGTTGTGCTTGTGTTCTGATATGTTTTGGGAAGTTTGTGGATGTGGAATGAATGTGTGAGCTGATTGAAAAGTGTTGTTTTCATTTGCATAATTCCTTTTCAGGGTGTTTGAAAAATATCTTAATAAAAAATGTAATTTGTAAAAAAATAAAAATTCCTCAATTAAGTGGTTTTGCTGAATCTTAAATATATAACAGATAAGTTCTTGAAGTTTCTAGTCGGGAGGATTGGTGTGTCTATGGGTAGGTGGTGGATGTGGAGCGGATGAATGGGATAATTGAAAATCGTTTTTTGTCCCAGTCTGTACTTTTGCAGTGGTTTTTCAAAATACCTTAACAACAATTGGCATTGGTTAAAAATTTTAAAAATGACATTTCATCATTGAGGGGCCGAATCCGATCTCGCTCGGAAGGGCTCCTAACGCGATCAGGCCGGAAAACGTACGAGCCGTAAGCGTGTTCTCCGCCCAACTCGTACAGCTGTACGAGCGAGCAAGTACGATGCGAGAAACGCCATATCGCCGACCGAATCATTTCCGGGTCCGCACCCTTTTGTACGCCTCGTCCGTAAACAAAACGTGCCCCGCAATGGAGGCGATTTCCGACCGAGCCAGTGCGATGCACACGTTGGACAACCGGATCGAGCTGAGGTTTCCGGCTCGCAAAACATCCGGGAAGCTGCCTTCCTCCCCCTCATCACCCGCACCCTTACGACTCAGACACAGGGGGGGACCCAAGGGTCTCCCTAACACAGGCATGTACGGTGAGGATGTCACCGATGTGTACCTACTGTGGGGGGGTCTTTGTGCGAGACGTACCCATTCAGTCAATGGGAGCCCATGTACACGTTGTACGACCGGCTCCCATTGACTTCTATGGGAGTCCGACCAAACTGAGTCCGGCAGCATGCGGTTGCATCGTACTCGCTCAGTCGGACTTCAGGAGTCCGGCTCGGTCGGAAAACACTCCGAATCCGGCTCGGTTGGAGAGCTTTCTGACCCAGATCGAAATCGGCCCCTAAGTGGTTTTGGTGACTGTTGAACAAATAGACAAGTTCTTATTCTAGTAGGGAATCATCAAGAGGATTTATTTTCTCCAGGTAGGTAGTGATCGAGAGAGAGGATGGATTTCTGAACTTAAGGTTGTTAATGAACATTCAATTTAGGCATTCTTGGTATGGTATTTATCAAATGCTGTGGAAGCCTTGAATTGTTAAAATTCACACACCTATGCGGTTTCAATTGCTGCTGACAAAATCAATGTTGTTGTAACATTGGGGGTCTTGTCCTGTGCCACAAAGACCTGAGCCGTCTTCTACTGATGAGTATATTAAGGGTGTCACTGTACTGCAGTGGTGATTTCCAGAATTTCTCAGACGTATTAGAATCTTCTACAAACATTCTAGTAAATGGCAAATGAGGTTTTTGCAAGTGTTGCTCGCGTTATCAGTAGATAGCATTATTTTGTCATGTGTTAATATTATTACTTTAGATTTTATTGGGAGAAATTATAGTCTTAAAAAAATAAATCAGAAAACAATGACATCCTCTAACGTATTGCGGCAAATAATTAGACGTATAAAAGCTCAAGCCATTTATTTCTATCTGCCAAAATAGCAATTGCTTCCTGGCTCCCAGTACATGTTAGCTAGTCTACACCCTGCTGTGAAAAGGTCATTTTCTGTGTTGAGTGCACACTGTGCTATTTTTCTTTACTTACAATGATTTATTACAGAAGCAAAAGATTCTTTGAATGGTTCTCAGGGACTCTAGTTTACTTGCCAGAGTCCAAGCACTATGTCCAGCTTCTGCAAGCAAGGCAGAAAGGGAGGCGAGATAGGATTGGTCAGTTTTCATAGAGCGGTTACTTTAGCTGTTATGAAATTCCCAGAAATATTTGTTCATTATGGAAGCATAGCAGCTCACATAAATGGTCAAAGGCACTTTTGCATCAATTACTGATGACAGAAAAAAAAGGCAGAAGACGTTCGCTGTTTCCTTAAATACAGAATAACCTTATGTAAGTAATCTAGTTTAAAAAAAATGTTTTAAAACTAGATAGTAGTATAGTTGCTCATATTAGTAACCAAAATGTAGAAAGCCATGGTCCCTATCCTAAATCTACTTTTCTCTGCCTTTCTCCATGTTTTTTGGATTGTGACATCAGGCTTCAATGTTGAGAGAACTGCAGGTTGGCGATGGCGCCACACTGAAAGGTGGAACGTTGCATTTTGAGAATATCAGTTGCAGAGAAAAGTGATAGTGAGGCAAGCCTTGTGATTATAAACTGTTGTTCCACATTAAGTGACTAAGCAGTTTCTTTATTTTTTTGCATCTCATTCTGTCATGTGTTTAAATTGATGTTACTCTGAGACAGTCCATTCATTTTGTTCAAGAGGCAAGGCACCAGTATAACTTAACAGAGGAATGCAGCTGTGAAATACATTTTCTCAGTAATCACATGATTTAAACTTATTTCTTCTTGACACAAATAAAAACTGTGTATATGGTAGTGAAGATGTAGTTGGCCTTTTTTTGTTACATTATTCAAGAAACCGGATGAAAGATTTTTAGGTCTTGTTGAACCAATGCTTAAGCATTGTTCGGCGAGATTATAGTAAGGCTTTAGAAAAGTCTCCCCAAACTGCGGATTAGGCACAGTTCATGTGAGCCAGGCGCGTGCACATTACCAGCCACATCGGACATCGCACTCCATACACTATTTGTCTGAGCCTCGGCATCAGACTTCAAAGGAAGCCGCTCCCCCGCCCCCCCATCAGACTTCAAAGGAATTCGCTCCCCCGCCACAGCAATGCTACTCCCCTAATGAAAGTCTTTACATAGTCCATTGTCCCCACGTTTCTGTGCACATTTCAATACTGCTTTTCTGTGCCTCGTACATTAATTTTATTTTATATTCATAAGAGTGTTGTTTGCTTTGCAGCAGTCGCTCATGTACACCTCTCTCCCTATCTACTTTCCCTGTTGCTCTGTCGCCAGCGTCCTTCTCCCCCACCCACTCTGCACTGCTCTTTTTTTACAAGCACCAATGGTGGATCACCCTTGTAAATTTCAAAATAAATAAAATACTATGTTATCGAAAACATATTCTATGTATCTGTTAAGAGCCTGGCGGTAGCAATATCTGTTCCAGGTGTAGTTTTCTGATGACGTGTACTTAGTTTGTTTAGTTGATTACCTTCTTACTGATCAGAGTGCCCTGTATGTGGAATTTATATGGAGGATTTGCTTTGCATTTCAACCAAACCCTTCCAAGGACCCATGTCTCATGTTCCAGCAGGCTCGGTTATTCAAAAGATGAGGAGGGTTGATTATTTTTCTTGAGTTGCAATTTCACAACATGCTTCTCTAATAACGATTTCTATGAAATTAAATTTTTGCCCCATGGTTGAATACGTGTATATTGAAAATGCACGGGTGTGATTTCCATACGATGGAGGTGCGGGAGTTCGTTTCAATCCAAGCAGGAGGTGCGCATTGAAATGCAGATACCGTGGCAAGCAGGCACTGCATCAGTTGAGTGAGTTGGCCCCACTGAGACTTGAGAATAACACGTCTTCTCTATATGTAGCTGGATAGGCAGCATAGTTGAATCTACCGCCCTTACTCTACCACTCTACCGCCCTCACTCTACCGCTCTACCGCCCTCACTCTACCGCCCTAACTCTACCGCCCTCACTCTACCACTCTACCTCCCTCACTCTACCACTCTACCGCCCTCACTCTACCACCCTACCGCCCTCACTCTACCACCCTACCGCCCTCACTCTACCACTCTACCGCCCTCACTCTACCACTCTACCGCCCTCACGCCTTCACTCTACCACCCTCACTCTACCACTCTACCGCCCACACTCTACCACTTTACTGCCCTCACTCTACCACCCTCACTCTACCACTCTACCGCCCTCACTCTACCGCCCTCACTCTACCGCCCTCACTCTACCGCCCTCACTCTACCACTCTACTGCCCTCACTCTATCACTCTACCGCCCTCACTCTGCCACTCTACCACCCTCACTCTACCACTCTACCGCCTTCACTCTACCACTCTACCACCCTCACTCTATCCCCCTCACTCTACCACTCTACCGCCCTCACTCTACCACCCTCACTCTACCACTCTTCCGTCCTCACGCCTTCACTCTACCACCCTCACTCTACCACTCTACCACCCTCTCTCTACCACTCTACCGCCCACACTCTACCGCCCTCACACTAACACTCTACCACTCTACTGCCCTCACTCTACCGCCCTCACTCTACCACTCTACCGCCCTCACTCTACCACTCTACTGTCCTCACTCTACCACTCTACCGCCCTCACTCTACCGCCCTCACTCTACCACTCTACCGCCCTACCGCCCTCACTCTACCACTCTACCGCCCTGACTCTACCGCCCTCACTCTACCGTCCTCACTCTACCACTGTACCGCCCTCACTCTACCGCCATCACTCTACCGCGCTCACTCTACCGCCCTCACTCTACCACTCTACTGCCCTCACTCTATCACTCTACCGCCCTCACTCTACCATTCTACCGCCCTCACTCTACCGCCCTCACTCTACCGCCCTCACTCTACCACCCTCACTCTACCACTCTTCCGTCCTCACGCCTTCACTCTACCACCCTCACTCTACCACTCTACCGCCCTCACTCTACCACTCTACCGCCCACACTCTACCACCCTCACACTAACACTCTACCACTCTACTGCCCTCACTCTACCGCCCTCACTCTACCACTCTACCGCCCTCACTCTACCACTCTACCGTCCTCACTCTACCGCCTTCACTCTACCGCCCTCATTCTACCACTCTACCGCCCCCACTCTACCGCCCTACCGCCCTCACTCTACCACTCTACCGCCCTCACTCTACCGCCCTCACTCTACCACTGTACCGCCCTCACTCTACCGCCATCACTCTACCGCCATCACTCTACCGCGCTCACTCACTCTATCGCCCTCACTCACTCTATCACCCTCACTCACTCTATCGCCTTCACTTAATCGCCCTCACTCACTCTATCACCCTCAGTCTATCTATCTATCTATCTATCTATCTATCTATCTATCTATCTATCTATCTATCTATCTATCTATCTATCTATCTATCTATCTATCTATCTATCTATCTATCTATCTATCTATCGCCCTCCCTCACTCAATCTATCGCCCTCCCTCACTTTATCTATCGCCCTCCCTCTATCTATCTATCGCCCTCCCTCTATCTATCCATCGCCCTCACTCTATCTATCTATCCCCCTCACTCTATCGCCCTCCCTCACTCTATCTTATCTATCGCCCTCCCTCACTCTAATCTATCGCCCTCCCTCTATCTATCTATCGCCCTCCCTCTATTTATCTATTGCCCCCCTCTATCTATCTATCACACTCACTCTATCTATCGCATCACCACAGCATCACTCAGCACCACCACAGTATCACTCAGGGGCCCAACAACATCCCTATGCGCTACCACAGCATCACTAAGTGCTACAGCATCACTTGTCGCCACCACAACATCACTCAGCGCCACCACAGCATCCATCTGTGCAACCATTCAGCAACAACTGGTTCAAATATGTTCTCTCAATGTTTCAAGCTTTATTACAAATGTCACAAAAATATGTTAATATTTCACTTTTGATAGATACATCTGCCAGTGGATTCCTCACCTTGTGAAAATCCCCTGCGCAGCAGCCAATCGGAAACTTTTGTAGCTCTCCACGCCGGCGAGGTCATGGACGACGTCACGGAGGGTACGACTCCGCTCGCGACCCCGCTGACGTCACTGGATCCATAATAGGGCCTCGTCAGCGTGATGACGTCTGTTCCCTTTTTTCCGCGCCGTCGACGCCAACGTTTTTTTGGGACTCTCCGTAGTTACTTTGTAATTTCTGGTGTTCTCCTCTGTTCTTATCACTTCCTTTCTAAAATGTCGGGAAGAAAGTCCGGTTTCAAGCCTGGTAGAGAGTGCGGGAAGCAAATGTCTATCACTGACCCGCATCAGGATTGTGTTTGGTGCTTATCTTCCGATCACGACGTCGAAGAATGTGCGTGCTGTAGGAAGATAAACACGAAGGCATTGAAGGAAAGGGAGGCAAAATTGTTTTTGGCCAAAATGAAGAAAAAAGAGAAGAAGGCGAGTAAAAGAAAATCAGGATCGAGGTCGAGGTCTCGATCCGAATCCAGGTCGGGTTCGAAGTCCGCTTCGGGCCATTCGAAGTCGGAGAGGCATAAGAAGAAGAATCATTCTTCAAGGCGCCACGCCGATAAAGAATCGGCGCTGAAGTTATCTTCTCCTCGGCGTCGCAGAGATTACGTCGATCCTTTGCCTTCGAATCCTGCTTCACCAGTGAAGGTTGTGATTCCCGAAGTCGAGGTCTCTCGATCTCCGACGCCGGCTCCATCGGATTCAGTTCACTCTCCGGATCTTGGTGATTTTGAGCCAGAGCATGAGGATCAGGAGCAGCCTGAGGAGGTTCCTTTATCGGCGCTGGCTGGCCTGACTCCAGGAGCACCGGCGTCAGGGAGGATGCCGTGTAATTATCCTCCATTCCCGGCTCCAGGGCAGGACCCATCGCATTACCTTAACATTAATATTTCACTTCTGTTCTTGGATTTTCGTCACAATAAAATACACTGAACATAATCTTCACAAAAGTTATTTGCAGAAGTTTAAGCTATTACCATTATAAATTACAATAACTTTTATTTAAGTATTAATCATTTAAAAAAACGAAAAGCCATCAATATATCGAAGTCACGTAAATTCAACACATATTGCATTACAAATGCTATAGGTGTCACATTTGCGAAAGTTAAAACTATTGGAATTGTAAATGACAAAGCTATTAATTTAGCTATTTTCAAAACCAACACATAACGCACGTGTGGCTAACTTGAGGGGGAATTTGCTTTTAAGAGGGCTGATTACCTTTTAAAATTGTTTTTAAAATTGCTTACTTGCACAGTGTGAAAGTCTCTTCCACCTGACATCGCCTCCCCGCTCCGTCACGGCTTTTGGGTGCCGCTTGTATGGAGGGACGCGACTCCTCCCACCACTACCCCACTTCCTGTTTTGAGGACGTAAATAGAGGTGGGGAGTCAGCCGCGCCGCAGTGTGTAGTGCGTGTGGCTAACTTGAGGGAGAATTTGCTTTTAAGAGGGCTGATTACCTTTTAAAATTGTTTTTAAAATTGCTTACTTGCACAGTGTGAAAGTCTCTTCCACCTGACATCGCCTCCCCGGTCTGTCACGGCCTTTGGGTGCCGCTTGTACGGAGGGTCGAGACTCCTCCCACCACTACCCCACTTCCTGATTAGAGGACTATAAACATAGATGGAGGTCCGGACGCGCGCATCGGGCGCGCCGAAGGCGCGCCAAAGGCAAGGCCGTCTGCGCCCGTCCGCGTCCAAACGGGCCCAGGGGCCACGACCCCTGGCCCTCACCCTGTTCAGACGAAACAGTATAGTTCTGAAAAATTACGCTCCCTAGCTGGTTCGGTAGCAAAATCGTGTAAGCATTCCATCTTAATGCCGAGCGATGACTATGCTTGCTCATTTTGCAGTTTCCATCCTGTAAGAGACCCCCATTCTCAGCCTACCAATTTAATGAAATTTAAAATATTGGTCTTAAATTGCAGATCATTGCTGAAACATACAGCTGAAATTTCCATTTTCCTTGAAGAGGAATTGCCGGAAGTATTGTTTCTTAATGAAACTTGGCTTACTCCTAACTCCGAACCCGACATCATTCAGGCTTTACCGAGCTGCTATTCCATTTCTAGGCTTGACCGACCATCGGGAAAGGGAGGTGGGATAGCTATTATCTACAAGCAAGGTCTAACGTGTTGTCTGACTGGTAGTCCAGCCCCAGATTGCGAGAACACAGTTTTTTCTATTGAGTTCTCACCAGTTCTCACCTTTTCCGGTATGCTGATATACTGAACCCCTGGTCCCTCATCGAACTTTTGAAATACACTACCTGAGTTGGCAGCTGATCTAGCTAGTTCACTCTCGAATTGCACCTTATTGGGTGATTTTAATCTCCATTTTGATGATCCTTTGCAGACGTCGGCTAATGAACTCACCAAAGATCTATCGGCCTTTCACTTCACTCATAAAATATCCGAACCCACCCATATAAAAGGCCACCTTTAAGACCCTGCCTTTTCAAACCTAAAGGATCTATCGGGAGGAAAGCCTATTCCTGTTCCTTGGTCCAACCACTTTCTTGTACCTCTCATGTGGTCTCCACCACACGTAGTTCCTTGCACCCACGTAACATACTCCCAGACTCGCCCTTGGTCCAAACTATCAGTCGAACAATGGACCTTGTTACTGGAAGAAACCGTGCCAGAGCTCTCGTCGGATGTGGTCATAGCTAATGATAACTTCAACTTTTGGGTATAGAACTCCCTAGACTCTCTTGTCCCAGTAAAAAACATCAGAAACAAAAAGGATGCCACCCATAAACCTTGGTACTCCACCTCTCTACGGGGTCTGAAACAAAATTGTAAAATCTTGAGGGATCCTGGAGAAGAAATTTCTCCCCTGTTAAGAAAAAATTATACAGAGAGAGTATCCATTATTACAAAGCAGAAATGAGAGCTGCACAGGCAGACTAATATGGAAAGAAAATCTCTGCAGCTTCCAGCTCCTCCTGGGAGATTTTCAACATAGTAAAAACTCTTTCCAAAGTCTCCCCCCCTTTGGTGGTACCTGACCCCTCCGGGGCCCACTGTGACCAGCTAGCAGAGTTTTTCTCAAACAAATTGAAATTATTTATTCATCCTTTTCAAATGCCAAAATGGATCCCCCCGCACTTCCAGTCCATGGTACCCTGATCCCCCTGGATAAAATTCCGGTAATTGAAATGTCTGCCCAAAAAAGCTTTTTTTCTAAAGTGAAGAGTGGCTCACCTACTGATCCTGCCCCCCTAGGGAAATTAAAACTGGTAGCAGATGTGGTCCTTCCAGTGATTCTAGACCTCATTCAGACCTCGCCTTCTTTGGGGATAGTCCCCCCCAGGTGGAAGGAAGCGATGGTAAAAGCTCTGCTAAAAAAAAAACAAGTCTAGAACCTGCAGATTTGGGAAATTATCGGCCCATCTCGCTGCTTCCTGGAATCAGCAAAATCACTGAGAAATATTTTAATTCAGTGTTATCATCTTACCTGGAGACCAACAACCTTCTTCATTTGACCCAGACTGGGTTTCGACCACAACAGGGAACAGAGACGGCCCTACTCAAGGAAAATAGTTGATGCTGGCGGTGCCGCGATGGTCCTGCTCCTTGATCTCAGCGTGGCCTTTGATACCGTAAATCATCAGATCTTGATTTACAGGCTTAGCAACCTAGGTATCTCTGGAATAGCGCTGGATTGGTTAAATTCCTTTTTGGATAATAGGTCCTTCCAGGTATTTAACAATCAAGTCACTTCTAAAAGAACATCCCTTCGTTGTGGAGTTCCACAGGGATCATCCTTAAGTCCTACCCTGTTTAATGTTTACACCCATACCCTAGCTGAGGCTGTTCAACCCTTTGGAGACCATTTAGTCACCTATGCGGATGACACGCAATTGGTGATTGGGCTCAACAAATGTGAAAGCTCGCCCTCTTCTCTTTATCTCTGTCTAGAGGAAATCTCTAGGTGGATGAGCGATACTTTTCTAAAATTGAATGGGGGTAAGACTGAAATTATGATCATGGGCAATCAGTCCCCTCATGATTTTGGCGGCCATATGGCCCTCGTCCATGGGTCCTTTACGTACGCCCAAAACCCAGCTAAAGAGTCTGGGGTTTTGGATGGACCATGAACTTACGTTCAAAACTCAGGCTTGGAAGACCGCAGCCTCCTGTTATGGATTCTTAAAAATGATCCGTAAGGCTCTTCCCCTTCTCCCTTTTCAGGCCAGAAAATAAATAGTCCAGGTCCTGGTGCTTTCAAGGCTGGATTATGTTAATGCCCTGTATTTAGGTGCGCCTGTTGCTACCCTCTCCAAACTCCAAGCTACTCAAACCTGGGCGCCAAGACTGTTGGTAGGCACCCCAAAACATCAATCAGCAAGACCAGCCCTTAAATCTCTTCACTGGTTGCCAGTTCATGAGAGTGAAATTCAAAAGCTTATGCATTGTTCATAAGTCTTTGGGCAAATTAGGTCCCCCGATTCTCCAAGGCATCATTCAGCCTTACGAACCCAAACGATCCATTTGCTCTGAAAATCAGAATCTGGCTATTGTTCCTAGGATCCGTAGGGCCAGAAGCGGAGGTCAATCCTTCTCAGGCAAATCCTCTAGACTTTGGAATTCTCTTCCTCTCTTCCTACGTTCAGAACACAACCATCTTACTTTTAGGAAAGCTCTGAAAACATTTCTCTTCCCAAAATAAGGGTCACTACTCCACTGCCACTGCAAGCGCTGGGATGCCTCCGGGTAGCCATTCGCTATACAAATGTGCATACAATACAATACAATAAATACAAAATGTGTCATTTACAATACCAATAGCTCAAACTTTCCTAATGCAAGACCTATTGAATTGCAAATGCTTGTTTAAAGTGGTTGGAAATAGAACCTGCCACTTGAGAATGCTCACAGATGCCAGCAGTCGGGTGCATACCGCCTTGACCATCCTTTTAATTTATTGTGAGACTTTTTGTGGATTAGGACATTAATGAAAGCTTTTCTTCAGAATAATTTAAGGTGAATACTTCTTCTGCCCTCAGCTTGTGCATTGCCTCAATTCTGGAGTGAAATCGCCTGCTAGAAGTCTAGGATGGGAGCCTAGTGCATGTTATGTATGCTAGCTTGTATTGCTTCTTCCTTCACCACTTCAAAGAAAATGTGTTCCCTTCCTATTTGGCAAGATTGTTTGGAAATAACTCTCTAGGAAAATGATGATCAAAACAAGGTAGACTTTCAGCTATTAAATGCAATCTTCATGGTGATGAAATTGTATTATGAATTTTAATATTGGAAATGTTCCATGTACATTAACTATTTTTTCTCCTTTGGATGCAAAATAGATGAACTGGTGGTTCATATGAAGAATGGCTTGCACAGCCGGAAGTACAGACCTGTTGACTATCAACAGCTAAGTGCAGTAACTGAAGCAAAGAAGCTGGCCTCTGCGGATATACAATTAAAGGTAATGATGTGGGTATTTTTCTTGTTGATCACAGATTGCATATTTTTATTGAATGCCATCTTTGCTTTATTGGTGATCATCTAGAATGGAAGTATAGCCTTAGCATAGTTCTTCTTATGGTTTTTGTATATGGAGCTGCTTGAATGAATCCATGCTATTTTTACTTCTTCTTAAAATGTCCACACAGCTCTTTCAGTTTGGTTGGGGCATAGTTGGGACAGTCTACTTGAACGTCTAATCTCGATGTACATTTGTTGGACAGTGTAAAGCAGGCTTCTCCAACGAGTAGCTTGTGAGCTACTGGTAGCAATCCAACTAACTGCAAGTAGTTCTCCTCTGGGCAGCCCAGACTATTATATGAGCACCTTTTGCCTAGTTGAATTAATATATGTGTACCAAATTTGAAAAGCGAGTATTCAAGATGAAAATGTGTGTGTTTTTAGTACTCATAAGCTGTTCTTTGGAAAAAAATAGTTGAATTTCAAAAATGTATTTAAAGCTGGTATTTGAATGCTAAATCATTTGTTGTTGGGGATCCTTATTACTGATGCTGCTTTGGTGACTGGGGAGTTGCATTTGTGGCTGTTATATAGTAACTGTGTTGTGCATTAACTATGTAGAGGTATTAATCGAATGTATGACAGAATTCCACATCCGTTTTTCACGCATTCCTTAGGAACTCCGTCATTTGAACGAATGCGTCTTGAGCATGCATTTGTTCTGCACGCAAGTCATTTCAATGACTTGCCTTCGTGGGGGGGGGGGGGGGCTGCATATTGGAATAGTTTAATTTACTATTTATTTATTTAAACGGTTTTATATAGCGCTGGCTAGACCCAGAGGTATCAGAGCGCTTTACATGAGCATCAGATCATAATTACAGGTTACATCGTTACAAAGGTTACACAGTAATTAGAGCATGGCAAAATAGTTACTAAATAAGGTCGAGATAAACAACAAGCACAAATACGTAAGGTGAAAAGCAAGCAAGGGGAAAGATTATGGGGAGGGGGAAGGAGCTGGGGAAGTAGACAGGTAATGAAGGCAGGAAAGAGGAGGGGAGGGTGAAGGACACTGCATGGAAAGAGGAGAGGAAGGGCGATTGGGACACAAACCGCTAGATGAGTCAAAGCAACGTCCAAAGTCCAGTAAGCTGTGATTATTATTATTATTATTATTCTGAGTGGTATCACTTCCCTATCTCAGTTGCGGGAGGCTCCCTTTACGCAGTGGACTCTCTCAGAGGGGTCTCTGAGGCTCCAAGGGCTACAAACTGGATCCTTCCCCAAAAAGGGGAGAGGGAGTGCTTTGGCAAGGGGTGCCCTAACATACCTCAGCTGTGAGTGGCTCCCTTGGCGCAGTGGACTCTCTCAGCGGGTTCGCTGAGACTCCAGAGTATAAATATTGGATCTTTCCCCAACAAGGGGAGAAGGAGTGCTTAGTCAAAGGGCACAAAGACAGGGCGCTAGGTAGACTAACAAGAAAGGAGAGAGAAATTGAGGGGAGAGGGGATAGGAGCTAGGAGCTAGGGAGGTAGACAAAGAGAGCAAGAGTACTAAATGGGAACAAATTAGATTAATAAGATATTATATAGCGCTGGCTAGACCTGAAGGAATCAGAGCGCTTTATATGAGGAACAATAATGTTGCAATTTACATAAGTTAAAAGTTACATAAGTATCAAGAAAAGCATTTAAAGAACTTAGGGGACAAGGTGAATGGAGCAATGAAGGGTAAGGGGATAGGGTAAAGGGGTAGGAGGGAGATAGGACGTAGAGACGAGGGGAAAATCTGCCCAAGGTCCGTCTGGGTAGGTGACGGCAGAGGGGGGAGTCCACAACCCATCTCCTCTTTAGCTATATGGTAGCTCCACCGGGCATCAGCCAAATCGCTAGGTTTCCACAGTCTTGGGTAAGTTCCGCAGGTTCCAAGTCCTGATGGGTAGGCAGGTTAGGGGATAGGTTCAAGGTCTGGCCAATGTCCAATTGTAGGAAGGGGGAGGCTCTAGTTGGCGCAGTGGCGACACTAGCGACAAGCAGGGACTCTCTCTTCCTCGTCAGGGCTGAGGGTTACCTTCCAGACAACCTCTGCTTACCCTCTAGGTAGTGTGGCTTAAGCAGTCGTAGGCCAGCGGCGGCTGGACCTCACTTTGCTTTCGCTGTTGCTTTGGGCCCCGGTCACGGTGGTCAGGTGGATGTCGTTGCCTTGGAGGAGATTCCTCCGTCGGTACTGCAGGGATAGGCAGCACACACAGTCGCTTTCGTCAGGGTGTAGCGCCCACTGGTCCTGGGGCGCTGGTCAGGGGGCAAGTTCACAGCAAGCCCTTGGAGATCTCTCAGCAGAGTTTGGCACAAAGTCTTGTAAAGCAAAAGTCTTCTCGCAGTCTTTCCTTCCTCCTCTCCTTCGGCAGCAAGGCACCAGACACAGGCAAGAGACAGCACCCTTCCTTGTCCTTCACGGTCCTTCTCGTCGGGCAGAGTTCCTTCTGTAGCCCAAACTGGATCTAACTTTCAAGGAGCAGGGCTCCTTCTTTTATAGGGCATTTCTTTTGTTCTCGCAGGCCAGGGGGTCTATGCATAGCCACTTTCAGTCTTTGAGTACTCTGGTGGGTGTACTCCGGCTTCTGCTTTCAGTGTGAGGGGCAGGCGCATCAGACGCCCCACAGGAGGTGGAGCCAGCATTGTGCGGACAGGGGCCGCCAGAGTACCTTGTTGATGGGGGCTTCGCCCTTCCTGGGCCAGGTGTCGGCTGAGTCATCAGTTGCTCCCCAGGAGGGTGGAGCCGGCATTGTGGTGGTAGAGCACAGCAAGATCCAGAGTCAAGAGCCACTCCTACGTCCCACTAAGGTGTAATCTGCGCATTCACCACCTGTCATCCCCCCAGCCCTGTCACTCACACATCCCAGACAGTCAGATACACATACCAGCAGAGGCGGCTGAAATGGTTAGGCAAGCAAATGCTGACTTTCTAAAAGTAGCATTTGCCAACCCAGGATACTAAAATAAACTTGACTACAAGAAATATTTTATCATCCTGAGTTCAGGCATACTAAACACGACTCGCTACCATGCTCCCTGAGCCTGCTGGGATTATAGGGTGTAATAATTCCAGCAGCTCAGTCTGGCCTAATGGAGCAGGTAGCCTTCAATAGTGAAATACGGTCTTGGTCGTAAGTCACTACCAGGACAGGCCACACACATCAGGGCTTGTCCTGCCTTACACCTACAACGCACCCTGCCCACAGGCCTACCATAGGGGTGACTAATATGTAGTCAAGGGAAGGTTCGGGGCTGGCAAGTGGGTGCACTTGCCCAGCTGGCGTGACAGTACGAGACCACACGCGGGTTCTGCGGTCGCAGTTCCCAGACACATCTTTACGGCTGCTTCGGTGGGTGGCGCAACCAGCGCTGCAGGCCCACCAGCAGTATTGGCATCTACAAGCCCCGGCACTCCTAGTGCACTTTACTAGGGACTGACAGTAAATCCAATGAACCAATCAGGGATACCAATCGCATGTACCATTTACAGTAGGGAGCACTTGCACTGCGGCACGGGTCAGCCGTGGCGCAGTGCCCTGAGTATCGGAAAACCAGCAAAACATCGGAGGCACATTAGCAAAAAGTGGAAGGGAGACTCACGCCAAGGTGCCAGGTCTAACACCAATTGTTGTCCCAGGGAAGTAAAAACATGTAGGAGACCACTAAGGAAGCCATCCTTGGGGTCAGGCAGGGGACTGTACTGTACACTGGTGGCCATCCTAAGGTCAGGCATCTGGCAGTTAAAGTCAATATCCAGGCATGCGGACGCCAGAGACTAACAAATCCTACATGCACACACCATCACACGCACATACATGCACACACACACAATTGTGAGCAAACATTCTCATATGCGCACTGACGCACACATGCAAGCCCAGAGACAGAAAATATCCAAGAACACAAGCACACATAAAATCCCATGCTCTTAAACAAAAACACCCAAATACATGCACACACAAACACCATCATATGCAAAGACATGCACACACAAATGTGCTCACACTCTCAAACACGCAGATACGCACACACACAGAAACTATCAAAAACACAAGCACACTGTTAGACCTGTCTGCTTCTGGGAAGACTCTAACCACCATGATTTATTTTTGTCCCCCTTAGCCTCCCAGAGTTTCTATTTTTTATTTTTACATGTGTCCATCAGGAGTTTTTTTATGCTGTCAGGGGGCTAGGTGTTCCTTGGCGATGACGCCATTTTTCCCTCATCACTTGTGAGGCCTAGTCACCCCCTTGAAACCTTAGGGATCTCCAGAGACCTAAAATGGTGTCCACCAACTGCCATAACGGACACTACTGGAGGACAGGTCCATAGGGTAACATTAGGGAACTTTCTGGAATCAACTAGAGAGTTCTGCAGGTCTCAGGCCACCCTATATAAGGCCAGTGACCAGCAGCCATTTTGTGCTGACCCCAGAGTAGAGGAGTGAGGCAGTGGTGAGAGGAGGTGGACACACTGAGAGCAGCTAGTTTGTCACTGAGGCTGACAGTTACTTCAGAGGATTGTTCCCCCTTCAGCCTTTGACCGATCCCTCTCTCAAAACATCAACTATTGGTAAAGAAATCGAGCTACTTGAG
Organism: Lissotriton vulgaris; assembly: GCF_964263255.1. Taxonomy (NCBI): domain Eukaryota; kingdom Metazoa; phylum Chordata; class Amphibia; order Caudata; family Salamandridae; genus Lissotriton; species Lissotriton vulgaris. The sequence goes on from NC_141687.1 coordinate 1,031,284,582, forward strand.
GAAGCAGCCACTTACATCTTGGAAACCCATTAAATCCACTCAGGATATCCTTAATTGAAGATATTCCTGGCTACCCCTAACCAGCGCTGAGCTTACCGGGGACGTGGAGTAGCTGTAGTGAATGCGGGGGTCTGTGGCACCCTGGCGACCTGTGGAGCGAGGGCGCCGTGTGTGGACATCCTTCCTGTGAAGCCCAAGTGAGAAGTGACTGGAGGGAAGCAGCGACGCTGCTCTGATCGGCATCGGGACCCCGGGGGCACCGGCCGCGTCAAAACGAAGAGATCGGCGCTTCCGCGCATGACCGGCAACTAGACGCTTTTCGTGAGGCAGGAGGGGCCTATGATCGGGCAGGCCCGGGAGAGCAGCGTCACCGGAAGACCAGCGTCCTCCCTTTGAGTGAGTGCGGAGGCGGGAGAAGAGCGAGCGCTTCCGCGCATGCCCAGCGGAGTAGTGCGCCTGAGGAGAGCCGGTCGCGTCAACGAGGAAGCTGTCCGCGTCGGAGCTCCAGGTATTCGTCCCCCCTCTTGAGGAGGCAGAAGCGCCGCAGCGGACGTTGCAGTAAGGAGCCTTGGGGCCAGGAAAGCTTCCAGCGACCTTCCCTAGCAGCCGTCTGCTGCCAGGCTTCAGCGCGAGTGGAGGAAACACCCGCGACACGCCCACAACCCTTCAAGTAAGCCGGGTAGTGTGGGGACGGGAGGCGGCAGCACTGGGAGAAGGAAGCAGGACAGTGGGGCTACGACCCACACAAGTGACTGAACAGTCCAGAGAAGCCTGACTTCAGGAAAGCGGGCTACTGAACTGCCTAAATCAGGCTTAAGTAACCAATACTTGACTCAGAAAAGAGAGGTGGAAGCTGTGCAGAGAACCACAGGGTTCCTGAGTAAAAACCCTTATAGTTATTGATAAATTGAAGAAGTAGATCCTCTACCAGATAGGTGTGCCTATACATTAGAGTGGGGTGTACCTTGCTAATATTATTGTGTCTTCCCTTTTAGTCACATTACTGGTGGGTAATGCTGTGAGGTTCTACAACCAGGTCATTCTGTTGAGCTGAGCAGTGCTTAAGAGCTGTGGGGTAATGTACCTGCAAATGTGTCTTTAAAAACATATTACACTGTCAGACTGCATTTTTCCTTCCTGTAAAATTATTAGTGAAGTGTCTTGTGTCCTGAATAACTACAGAACCTAAATGTACCTCTGATTCTCAAATTCTGAACAGGAAAAATATTGAAGTGTGATTTGAATTTCATGTAAAGGTGTAATTTGATTGTCTTTTATCCCTAACTAAAAAGCATAACAAGAAAAGCATTTATTTTTATAAAAGGTAACGGTATTTTTCCAAACAGAGGTGTTGTGTCTTTATTTTAGTGGTTCATCACTGTGTTACTGTGGGTAAGGCTTGTAAGTACTTAGCCAGCGCTTAGAGTTAGCTGTAGACCACGACTGTGCCAAGCTACCATATGTAGGCTTGGGTAATCCAGGTCCAACATAATTGGTGTTTCAGCGGTGGGATAGCGGATCTGTACTTACACTTACTTATTAGTAACGCAGTGACAACCACAAGACCCCACCTGGAGTTTTCTCCCTGCGGCCCTCCTAATTTACATTTTTGGTTTTTCTAAATTGACTTCTGGCGGTGGGTGGAGGTTGACCTCAGGTCACTCTGTGGATTTCTCCTGTGTAGCATTTTATACTTCAAATAAGAATGGAGATAAATGTGGAAGAGCTAGACAATTATACTGTGCCTCAATTGAAGGAATGGTGTCAGCAGCAGGGGGTGTTCTTCAAGAAAGGCGCCAGGAAAGTTGAGCTGCTGACCAGTATTCGGGCATGGGTAGAGGCTCATTCCGGGGAGGAGGTAGATCCTGAAGAGAGTGACAAGGACACTGTCCTGGAGACCACAACACTGTACCAGGCGGGAGGGGAGAACCTTGTAACAGGTCCTAGAACACCTTCTAGAGTGGGCAGTAGTGTGTCAGAGAGGGGCCTGACCGACGCCGAGTTAGAAGACAGGAGGGAGGAGAGGAGGATGAGAATCGAACTAGCCAGGATGGACATGGTGAGGGAGGAAAAGAGGTTGGAGCATGAGCGGACCATCAAAGAGATGGATTTGCAGGCCCTGAGTTTACGTACCCCCAAACCAGAGAGTGGTGGCAGCGATAACCAAACCAACACCCGAGAACCTAGACCGTACCTACCAAAAGACATTATGGCTTGTTATGTACCCAGTGACGACATTGCTAAATGGCTAGCCGCCTACGAGGTCTCGCTGAGGGCCCATGGGATTCTGGAAGTCCACTGGGGAGGTGGGTTATACAAATACATGCCCCCCACTGGCAGGGATACTTTGTTGGCCCTTGACCAGAGTGAACAGACCTACTATCCGGCTATGAAATTAGCGCTGCTCAAGAAGTTTGGGTTGACCCCTGAGAAATATAGACAAAAGTTCCGGGGCAGCTACAAGCTGGGCACACAAAACTGGGTAGATTTCTTGGACTACTCCAGGAAGGCCCTGGAGGGTTGGGTAAGAGGCAGCGAAGTAGGGGACTATGAGGGACTATATGACCTCATACTCAAGGAACACCTACTCGAGAAGTGTCTTCCCGAGCTAAGACAGCATCTGGTGGACAGCAAGCTGACCAGCCCCAGGAAGCTTGCTGAGGAGGCGGACATCTGGGTTAGTACCCGGGTGTCGACTAAGGGGACTGGAGGGAATTCCCAGAAGCCAGGACAGGGCGCCCCCCAGAAGAAAGAGGGAGGGGAAATTAAGAGGGAGTTCTCAAAAGGGCCACAAAATACTTCGCAAGGAAGGGGCAGAGGATTCATCCCCAAGAGTAACCCCCCTCGCAACCCTACCCCTGGCCAAAGCCAGCAGCCAAGGGTTGTTCATTGTTTTGAGTGTGGTGGTGTGGGACACTATAAAGGAGATGTGAGATGCCCAAAAAGACCACCCCCTCCCACTGGAGGAAAAGCCCCGGGAATCACTAGTGTAGTGCTCGGGGAGGAGATGCCTTTGGTTAATGGAGGGGAGCGGGCGGGTGTCACCTTAGTGTCCCTGGGAGATAAGGAGATGGTTCCCAAGACCCAGCTGCCCTCTAATACTACTAAGTATGAGCAGTGGGTCACCATCAATGGCCGTAGAGGGGAGGCTCTGAGAGACACAGGAGCCAGCATGACTATGGTAAGGAGTCAGCTGGTGTCTCCAGAGCAGGTCATCCCAGACGTACTCCATCCCGCCGTAATGGCTGACGGCAGATTGGGCCACTACCCTGTGGCTGAGGTTCCCTTTGAGTGGGGAGGGGTTGCAGGTCCACTTCGAGTTGCCGTAAGCCCTGCCGTGCCTGTTGACTGCCTGTTAGGGAATGATATGGAGCACAATGCTTGGAGGAGGGTGGAGTACCAGACTCACTCTGAGATGCTGGGACCCCCTGACTGGACTTGTGTCAGCACAAGGTCAGCGACTGCCCGAAGGGGGAGTTCACTTACGCTGGAGCCTGGAACAATGGCCCAGCCGGCTGCCAGAGAGGAGAAGGACAGGAGGCCGGAGGACCCTGCCTCGACATCTCCGCCTCGTGAGACAGCTGGACCACCTGCGGAGGTGGATCTGGAGTCCACAGGGGAGAATGTTGCTTCCTTGGAGAACCTACCCATCCCTACAGAATGGCATGTGGAGGGAGGTCCTTCCAGGGAAGAATTCTGTGAAGCTCAGAAAGAGTGTCCTACTCTCGAGGGGCTGCGGCAACAGGCCAACGCCCAGGCAGCAGGAAACATTGAAGGGAGTTACCGGATTTACTGGGAGGATGGACTCCTCTACAGTGAGCCCAAGGCACCTGGCCATGGTTCAGCCAGAGCCTTGGTGGTCCCTCAATGCTTTAGAGCCTTTCTACTGGAACTGGCTCATGAGATACCATTGGCAGGACATCTAGGACAGGACAAGACCTTTGCCCGGCTTGTCCCCCACTTCTATTGGCCTCGAATGAAAGTGGCGTCTGACACATATTGTCGGACGTGTGTGTCCTGCCAAGCTAGTGGGAAAACAGGAGTGAAGCTTAAAGCTCCCCTGGAACCACTACCTGTCGTTAGCACCCCCTTTGAGAGGGTGGGCATCGACATTGTGGGGCCATTGGATCCACCAACTTCAGCTGGTCACCGGTTCATACTGGTTTTAGTGGATCATGCCACACGGTACCCAGAGGCAATACCTCTGAGGACCATCACTGCACCTGTGGTGGCTAGGGCCCTGATGGGGATCTTTACCCGAGTGGGTTTCCCCAAGGAGGTTGTGTCCGACAGGGGGACTAACTTCCTTTCAGCATACATGCGGGCTATGTGGAAGGAGTGCGGAGTTACCTATCGGTTTACCACTCCTTATCACCCACAAACCAATGGTCTTGTGGAAAGGTTTAACAAAACCTTAAAAGGTATGATACGGAGTCTACCTGAGAGCCTGCGGAGGAAATGGGACATCCTCCTACCCTGTCTCTTGTTTTCTTACAGGGAGGTGCCACAAAAGGGAGTGGGCTTCAGCCCCTTCGAACTTTTGTACGGGCACCCTGTACGGGGACCTCTCAGCCTGGTGAAAGACGGATGGGAACGGACTCCCAGAAAGCTTCCCCAGGACGTGGTGAGCTACATGCTGGCCTTCCGGAGCCAAATGGCTAAGTTGTGGAAGCAAGCTTCAGACAACTTGGAGGCCAGCCAAGCAGTGATGAAAGAGTGGTATGACCACAACGCTCACCCAGTGGAACTGGAGCCTGGACAGAAGGTGTGGGTGATGGAACCTGGAGAGCTAAATGCCCTCCAGGACCGTTGGACAGGCCCCTTTGAGGTGTTGGAAAAGAAGGGGAAGTCCACCTACTTGGTGGATCTTAAGGCCCCGAGGCAGCCCCACAGGGTGCTGCATGCCAATCGCCTCAAGCCACATCATGAGAGGCCCGCGGTTGTCTTGATGATGGTAACCGATGGAGCAGAGGAAGAAGAAAGCGAACCTCTCCCTGATCTTCTCTCGTCCCAAGAAAAGGATGGGTCGGTGGAGGGAGTAATTCTCTCGCCATCCCTAACTCCTGAACAGCAGGGTGATTGCCGCCAGATCCTGGAGCAATTTTCTTCTCTGTTCTCCCTTGTCCCGGGTAGGACCCACCTGTGTACCCATGACGTGGACACAGGAGACAGCCCACCTGTGAAGTCTAAAATCTACCGGCTGTCGGACAAGGTGAAGGCTAGCATCAAGAGTGAAGTCGCCAAGATGCTGGAGCTGGGAGTGATTGAACCTTCTGGAAGCCCTTGGTCTAGCCCGGTGGTTTTGGTACCAAAGGCTGCCCCACCAGGCACCACACCGGAATTGAGGTTCTGTGTGGATTACCGAGGCTTGAACTCAGTGACCAAAACTGATGCACATCCTATCCCACGGGCGGATGAGCTTATTGACCGGCTGGGAGCTGCTCAATACTTAAGTACCTTTGACCTAACTTCAGGGTACTGGCAGATTTCCCTTACCGAGGAGGCGAAGGAAAGGTCAGCCTTCTCTACACCTGAGGGACACTACCAATTTCGTGTGATGCCCTTTGGGCTCAAGAATGCCCCTGCCACTTTTCAGCGGCTGGTGAACAGGGTCCTTTCTGGAATGGAAGCTTTTTCTGCTGCATACCTGGACGACATTGCTGTCTTCAGTAGCAGCTGGGAGGACCATTTGCAGCATCTGCAAGCTGTTCTACATGCCCTGCAACAGGCTGGATTGACAATCAAGGCCAGCAAGTGTCAGATCGGACAGGGGTCGGTGGTGTACCTAGGTCACTTGGTGGGCAGAGGGACGGTGCAGCCCCTCCAGGCAAAGATTGAGGCTATCATCGCCTGGGAGCCCCCCAAGACTCAAACAGAGGTCCGAGCCTTCCTGGGCCTCACTGGATATTACCGTCGCTTCGTGAAGGGGTATGGCACTATCGTGGCCCCTCTCACTGAGCTTACTTCCAAGAAGCAACCCCGACGGGTAGTCTGGACGGAGGCTTGCCAGCGAGCCTTCATGACCTTGAAACAAGCATTGTGTTCCGCTCCCATTCTCAAGGCCCCTGATTTTGCTAGAGAATTCATTGTCCAAACAGATGCATCAGAACATGGCATTGGGGCAGTGTTATCGCAGCTAAATGATGAGGGCTTGGATCAACCCGTGGTCTTCCTGTCCAGGAGACTACTCCCCAGGGAAAGGAGGTGGAGTACAATTGAGAGAGAAGCCTTTGCGGTGGTTTGGGCTCTGAAGAAGCTGCGACCATACCTGTTTGGTTCGCACTTCCTGGTTCAGACTGACCATCGCCCCCTTCGTTGGCTGATGCAAATGAAGGGGGAGAATCCCAAGTTGCTAAGGTGGTCCATCTCCCTACAGGGAATGGACTTCAGGGTGGAACATCGACCTGGGGCAGACCATGCCAACGCAGACGGTCTATCCAGGTATTTCCGCCTTAGTGATGAGGACTCCCAAGGGGTTGGGTAGTTCTCCCCACTCTCAGCTGGGGGGGACGCGTGTTAGACCTGTCTGCTTCTGGGAAGACTCTAACCACCATGATTTATTTTTGTCCCCCTTAGCCTCCCAGAGTTTCTATTTTTTATTTTTACATGTGTCCATCAGGAGTTTTTTTATGCTGTCAGGGGGCTAGGTGTTCCTTGGCGATGACGCCATTTTTCCCTCATCACTTGTGAGGCCTAGTCACCCCCTTGAAACCTTAGGGATCTCCAGAGACCTAAAATGGTGTCCACCAACTGCCATAACGGACACTACTGGAGGACAGGTCCATAGGGTAACATTAGGGAACTTTCTGGAATCAACTAGAGAGTTCTGCAGGTCTCAGGCCACCCTATATAAGGCCAGTGACCAGCAGCCATTTTGTGCTGACCCCAGAGTAGAGGAGTGAGGCAGTGGTGAGAGGAGGTGGACACACTAAGAGCAGCTAGTTTGTCACTGAGGCTGACAGTTACTTCAGAGGATTGTTCCCCCTTCAGCCTTTGACCGATCCCTCTCTCAAAACATCAACTATTGGTAAAGAAATCGAGCTACTTGAGGAAGCAGCCACTTACATCTTGGAAACCCATTAAATCCACTCAGGATATCCTTAATTGAAGATATTCCTGGCTACCCCTAACCAGCGCTGAGCTTACCGGGGACGTGGAGTAGCTGTAGTGAATGCGGGGGTCTGTGGCACCCTGGCGACCTGTGGAGCGAGGGCGCCGTGTGTGGACATCCTTCCTGTGAAGCCCAAGTGAGAAGTGACTGGAGGGAAGCAGCGACGCTGCTCTGATCGGCATCGGGACCCCGGGGGCACCGGCCGCGTCAAAACGAAGAGATCGGCGCTTCCGCGCATGACCGGCAACTAGACGCTTTTCGTGAGGCAGGAGGGGCCTATGATCGGGCAGGCCCGGGAGAGCAGCGTCACCGGAAGACCAGCGTCCTCCCTTTGAGTGAGTGCGGAGGCGGGAGAAGAGCGAGCGCTTCCGCGCATGCCCAGCGGAGTAGTGCGCCTGAGGAGAGCCGGTCGCGTCAACGAGGAAGCTGTCCGCGTCGGAGCTCCAGGTATTCGTCCCCCCTCTTGAGGAGGCAGAAGCGCCGCAGCGGACGTTGCAGTAAGGAGCCTTGGGGCCAGGAAAGCTTCCAGCGACCTTCCCTAGCAGCCGTCTGCTGCCAGGCTTCAGCGCGAGTGGAGGAAACACCCGCGACACGCCCACAACCCTTCAAGTAAGCCGGGTAGTGTGGGGACGGGAGGCGGCAGCACTGGGAGAAGGAAGCAGGACAGTGGGGCTACGACCCACACAAGTGACTGAACAGTCCAGAGAAGCCTGACTTCAGGAAAGCGGGCTACTGAACTGCCTAAATCAGGCTTAAGTAACCAATACTTGACTCAGAAAAGAGAGGTGGAAGCTGTGCAGAGAACCACAGGGTTCCTGAGTAAAAACCCTTATAGTTATTGATAAATTGAAGAAGTAGATCCTCTACCAGATAGGTGTGCCTATACATTAGAGTGGGGTGTACCTTGCTAATATTATTGTGTCTTCCCTTTTAGTCACATTACTGGTGGGTAATGCTGTGAGGTTCTACAACCAGGTCATTCTGTTGAGCTGAGCAGTGCTTAAGAGCTGTGGGGTAATGTACCTGCAAATGTGTCTTTAAAAACATATTACACTGTCAGACTGCATTTTTCCTTCCTGTAAAATTATTAGTGAAGTGTCTTGTGTCCTGAATAACTACAGAACCTAAATGTACCTCTGATTCTCAAATTCTGAACAGGAAAAATATTGAAGTGTGATTTGAATTTCATGTAAAGGTGTAATTTGATTGTCTTTTATCCCTAACTAAAAAGCATAACAAGAAAAGCATTTATTTTTATAAAAGGTAACGGTATTTTTCCAAACAGAGGTGTTGTGTCTTTATTTTAGTGGTTCATCACTGTGTTACTGTGGGTAAGGCTTGTAAGTACTTAGCCAGCGCTTAGAGTTAGCTGTAGACCACGACTGTGCCAAGCTACCATATGTAGGCTTGGGTAATCCAGGTCCAACACACACAATACAATCACATGCTCCACAACAAAAATACCCAAGGATGTACACACAAATACATGCACACACACACACCATCACACGTACAGACATGCACAAGCACACACAAATGTGCGCACACACTCTCATACGCGAACAGAGGGCACCATACAAGGAAGCATACAGAAACATCCACACGCTCAAGCACACAGACAATCCATACTCTAATACAAAAATACTCAAGTACATGCACACACCATCACACGCACAGATATAAGCACACATACAGAAACATCTGTGCGCACAAACACAAGCACACATAGAATCACATGCTCTAATACAAAAAAAACAAATACATGTCCACACCATCACACGCACAGACAAGCACAAGCACACTCAAATGAGAACATAGTTTTTCAAACACGCACAGGCGCACACACAAACGTGCGTCTGCACACACACCCTCATACACGCACGGACGCACACACAAAAGCACTCCCATGACATATTTCTCCAGGACTGCTGGACCGCAGCACCTCTCTACTTGGGCCGTTCCGAGCAGGGTATCACCGTTGCAGGCCTCTCAGCTCTTCCTGCTCCCAGCGGCCACTGGTAAGCCCTGGAGCCACCTCGGTCAACACTCCGAAGGAGGTTAGTTAGGCAAGGCATCCCCGTGGCCTACCTTTACCTCCACTGCTGAGCCTCCATCTTTTGAAGTGGGATCATCTTTCTTGCAACTTTGTTGTGGGTGTGGATGGGAGCAGTCAATACCATTGCAAGATGGCCGACTCTTTAGTTAAGTAAGCTCCTGCCTAGGTGCTGGAAGTCCTGTTTTCCTTTTTAGTTTCCTGCTTTGAACCATCTTCTTCTCTCTGAGGTATTGGTCAGTCCTCTAAGTTATTTTACGTTGGCAGGGAGGGCTTAACTATAGGTTGTGGGAGCACAAAGTGGTTTCAAAATGACCTCCATGAATGTAGTCTGGGTAAAAGATTTCCAGATTGTGCTGGAAGTTCCAAGTGAAAAACCGAGTCCTCTGAATGATTATCACATATTGGTGTGTGAGCAGTGGACCTGGCCCAGAGGAGCTAAACAATTGAAATTAGTAGGGTGTCCACCATATTAAGGTCAGGCAGAGATAAGTGTTGACAAACAAAGTGTCACCACCAGTGTCTGGATCCTCTCTCATCTTAAGGTCAGGTGCAGTACTCCGACCTATAAAATATTGATACCTGTTGCTCTGGGATTCTCTCCCGTCTCCTCTCCTAGCCTCCTGTGGGGGCCCCTGGAAACCCCATCTGCCCTATTACTCACTGCCTCTGGGACCCTCTTTCTAACGACTTGCGTGCAGACGAATGCGTGCTAAAGACGCATTTGTTCTGTTGCCGGCGCTGTAAAGGCACAGCTGATTCCGCCTTCGTCCAAAACGACGTTTTCCATTCCAAATTGATAAAGACTGTTTTTACATTACTGATGCTGACTCTGCCTCATGTACTGAGGTGCTGACTGCTGACAAAGTTGTAAGGGGGGGCCACTAATTAAATCTTAGGTGATATGGTCACTAGTACAACACCAAGATTACTAGTAGCTCAAGGTTATTTTATTTGAAAATTAGTAACCCTCATTACACAAAACGTGGCTGTCCTCTGGTCAGGTTGCAACTGGGGCTTAGGAGTGACAAATATATTACCCAGATATTGGCATTTGGCTTACCTGTCCTCCCCAAATGAGCACCAACTGCCATCGTAATTTCCGTTCACTGCTTTCGCATTATAAATTGCATATAGACATTACTTCTGTTTTTTTCAGACAACAAAGGGTCGTAGATAAAAGAGACTTGGCAAGCTACACCTCCTGGCTTTATGCAGCCTTTGAGAGAGTGGATCACATTAAACTTCTTATCACTGTGGTGTTTGTGGTTTTGATGGATGTGCTGGGATGACGTTGATCTCCGTTAAGTTGTCGCAAGTTACTTTTTGTCCCGCCTCCTTCTGTTTTTGGGCTTCCCCAAGACCAACCTTTATCACTGCTACTGTTCAGTATTCACCTAATGCGAGTTATGGCATTGCTTTTGGCCCATTCCAGAGCCTTTCATGGTTCATTAATGTCCATGACACTCGGGCATCTGCTAGAAAGCTTGGCAATCCTCTTCTGCATCTCAGGACCCTACCACGTAGGGTTCTAGTTGAAATAAATGTGCTTAATTTTTATACTATGTAATATCATATACTAGTAGAAAATGTTTATTTCAGAATTTACACCCCATAAAACATACACATAAAAATCCTTTTTTTTTTTTAAATACAGTCATATTTAAGTTAAACAATTAAAATCTGATTTCGTCCGAGGTGAGAACATGTGCAAAGGTAGCAATAAAATATCATGATCAGGCTCCACCCTTCCGCCAAGGACTGGTCTACTGAAGGCGACTAGCGCACAATTCATGGTTAGACATGCTCAAAAGTATGAGCACATATCTTAGGGCAGATTGATCACTACATAGCTTTCATCATAAAGAAAGTACAATAATATGTTTATTTTTAACACATATAATACATTGCATGCGGGAGCTATTAATTGAAGTAACTAGAACTACTATGTGTTTTTCCTGTAATTCTGATAAAGATCATTTGAAACAACACACCGTGCACAAACTTCTCTCCGGTGCGATTCTATGCTTGCTTCCAAGAAGCTAATTGTAGGAGAATAAATTGGTATATAAGTTATGTACTGGCAAATTTATAAAATGCAACCTGTTTCGGTTTTTATTAAACTTCTATTAAAAACTAATCTTATATATGGGGAGAAAGTCTTCACCTAAGGTTAGCAAAGCTATTTAACAGGCTAAGCAAATAATTCTTAACCTAGATGAGCTTGTGGAGGAAGTGGCTGCCGGAGCCGTTGGTGATGCGGACACTTGGGATTTCTCGGATTTAGAGGAAGTTTTCATAAGTAATTCATTAATCGGCCGGCCCCCTCTGCGGTTGGCATTCGACATTGTGCTGTGAGAAGAAGATCAGCCTATTTCCCAGTAGAGTTGAAGTGCAGTGTCAGATTTGGGCCTGCAGTTCCAGTCTCCTGATCGCCCTGGCAGTGTGCCTTGAGATGCAAGCGAGTATTGAGTGTGCCCTACCCCCACCGGAAGCTCGATTTGCGCCCCCCGAATGGCAGGGAGCAGCACAGACAAGGGCAACACACCACTGTCCGAGTGAGCCACAGGACCCCAGCACGTGCCCAAGGCGTATCCTGAGCTCAGCTCTCTCCCACCTGGGCACTGTAGGCAGTTCTTAGTGGGTCCAGAGGGGGATCCCGCCGTGGACAGACACCAGCTCTCCTCCCGCCGGGGGCGCGATCACCAGGCCCCCCGAGCACCCCCAACTCCTCACCTCCAATGTTGCCGTGCTTCGGATCGTCCACTCTGCTAGGCGGATTGCAGGCACCACTCCAAGGCCCCTCACAACGAGATAGGAGGCCCGGCTCCACAGGTCGGGGCAGACCCCGAATGTTCTCAGCAGCCACACCGAAGCGGGACCTTTACTCCAGGCCTCTGTCGAGCCCGCAGTCGCATTCCATGAGCCCAAGCCGGGGCCCCGATGAGGCGCCTCTGTGTGGGGCCCGATGTAGGGCGTTGTGTGCTGCAAGGGGGTCCTTCGGGAGATGGGGTAGCGTGGGCACACTTCTGTCGTGCCTGGCGTGCCTCCTGCGTCCGTGCGTCGATCGTCCCCCTCCGCCGTGTAGGCCCAAGCCGGGGCCCGGCGTACAGCGCACCCCGGCCGCAGTCCGCCTCGGGCGCGCGGGTGCCCGTCCCGGCGTCCACGACTCCGCTGCACAAGCCCAGAGGGCAGCAGTCTTGTGCCGGCCCCAAAAGTGTCTCTTCTCCAGCAGCCTGGGCGGACCAGAGTGGGATTCCTGTACTTCTTCACCGCCAGTTCTGGGGCCCGGGCAGGCCCAAGCCGGGGGCTAGATTTGGGGACCGCCCTGGACCCGGCGCACCCCAGCCGCGAGGCACCTTTTCACTCCAGGCGGCCTCCCTGTGTCTTGGGGGGGCACCCCACGCCGGGGATCGGCTCCGATCAGCAGATATAGCGCTGCTGTGAGATCCAGTTGATCCCAGGGCCGTAGCAGGCCCGACCAGCGCAGGGCCTGTTCCTCGGCACTTTCCTGCCTCAGTCGGCGGTGGCGGCGGACATGGGCAGTTGCGGCTCCGCAGGCTCGTACTGTAGTGTAGTTCCTATTTTCCCAATAGGCCCTGCGCATTGGAATAACATAAACAGTAGTATCGACGTAGAAGTGCGGATCTTCCAGGCCTCTACTGAATATGCTAAACTTAATTGGGTTTGTTACCAACTAGCTCAGAGGTCACTGGAAACTTTCTTGACTGAATAGGAAGTGATCAGCTTCCCTGGTACAGACAAGAAAGGATTCAGTTTTCCAACAACCGTGCAACATGACAACTTTGCTCCTCAGATAAGAGTCAATCTCTAGAGTCGTGTGAAACAATAGACAGTTATTTTACTCAGTCAGTTGTTGTGCAGATTACTTTCACAATATGTAGAGAATAGAGAGACGAGCGTTTTCAATAAAAGGTATTATTTATTGAACAGTCTTTCTTCTCGTACAAGAGAAATGAATAGCCACAATTGCAAGACTTGTTATTATAAAAAGTACGTACAGTAAAATGAGTACTGCGAAATAATACTGTAAAAGCATTGATATGGTTTCTTAGCCATACAATGGTTTAAAATGAATAAAAGATATATATACATTCATATATACATTAGCTAACGTACTCAACTGGTGCTTCTAACTACGCCTACCCCAGTGAACCTGACCTAAGCCTAATACTTGGGAGGGGAGTAAGTAAGTAGCTTTAAGTTAAGTTGGTTTTGACAAGGTTTGCTTCAAGAATTCTCTCTAAGGGTTTAGTCAACACCATACCTCTGAAATAGAATGTTGGAGGTCTGGTATCTCCGTCAGGGGACTCGATATCCCAGTCACTCGCAAGAGTAGGCTGGAAACGCTGGAGCTGGATTTATCGGCAGGAGAAAAGACAGCGTCTCTCTCAGCGTGTCGAGGAAGAGGAGGAGGGGCAGCGTCCGCGGGCAGCTTGCATCTGCTGGGCTCTTGCAGGGGATGGCTGTTCAGCTCCTGTGTTCACCACACCATCGTTCGCTCGTTAGCAGCGATAGCAGTAGCGATAGTATCAGCATTAGCTTGACAGCGATAGCTTCAGCGTTTGCTTAAGGCAACGTTGGTAATATTTATACCTGAAAGGTGCCTTGTTTGACGTAAGTTTTTGGACATAAGTCGTCAATAAAGATGTCACTAGGAAGTGATCATCTCTCAGTGCTCATTAGAGTTCTATTACTAATCAAAACATAGCAAGCGGGGCTTTCCCAGGTTGCTGAGTTTTTATCTTGTTGAAGAACTCGGAGTGTTAATCTAGGAATCTTAGATAGTAGCTTCTGCTATGTCATTTGCACTAATGAGCTGCAAAGGAAGTTGCAGAGGAAGCGATTCTGAAATGTGGCTCTGTTCGTGTGAGGCCAGAGACGAGTTTCTGAATATTGCATTTGATCGGTTATGCCAATATAGGGAATAAATGGATTTATAGCCGTATAGGGGTATAAGGTCATAGTATCGATCAGGGTCCTAGATTAGAACGCGACACCCACTCCACGAATTTATGTCCATCAAATTACTAAAACTAGAGCAATAAGATGCATGTGTAACATTGCCCACCCCAAAATACATATTTGCATTTGAAATAGGCGTATTTGAAATACGTGAAAATATAGGTACTGTACGTCTTTGAAGCATAGAAACCATTCAAATTATAGCATATGCAATCAATGAACGATTTTGCAAAAGAATTACACATGAAATATCTCTGAATACAGAAAAGAAGGGCGAGATAATTTCATCACATATAAATGCATTTCAGTAAAATGTGCTAGAGGCTGGTGTTAAGTTATTATGTCTCTAGATTTATCTAAATAGAAGTGGAAGCTTCTGTTCTCTATGAATAGGTCTACTTTAAGCAAAGAATACGTGCCAGAAAAAGGGGAAAATATTATGAAAAATAGTTCAATCCAAAAAATATTTTCTTGTGAACGGGGGAATAGAGTTCCAACGCTTTTTGTCAGTTTTTGTTGATCAAAACTGAAGGCCGAATTCAGAGTTCATGGGAACGCATTGTGTCGGAATGCTTTTCTAAAGTTATTGTTTCTGTTCGGGTGAGAACATCATAGCAGACAGGCTCTCAAAAAATTGGTCTACAAAATCAGGTGACGGTTCGACCAATTTCATAGTGCTGTAACTTGGCAGGTGTGAGAATGATTGCTGTCATCAAAGTCGGGATCAGCAATGCTCACAGAAGGTCGTACCTGGGTGATGTTGCTTTTGTCACTCACTCCACTGTTACCACCTAGTCGTAGTACAGGAGTCTCAACAAATGCCGTCATCAGGATTGGTAGCCGCTGGGTACAACACAATGCGTGAGCCGTTATCGGACTGAGCAAAGTATCGATATCCATTGGTACTGCTGATGGAAGTGCAAGACAGATGTCCAACACGCACTCATCTCCGCGTAGCATACATCGTAGTACAGGTAAGATGCAGGATTGCCATATAGGTCTGAATGAAAGGAACCAGGTCATGTTTAGATCTCTCAGCCTGGCCAATCCAAGGACTCTAGTTATTCTGTCCCGGTAGCGCACTGCTAGGATTGTTTCTTCCATTCCCGCCGGAGTCATGTCTGAGCTGTGGCTTGCCATATCGGTGCAGGAGGGTCAAAAATAAGATGCCTGCTACAAGTCCCAAAAATAGGGGTAGGCCGCCAAAGACTGAATGGACAAAATTGGGAACGATTCCCAGAATTGCTTGAAATGGTGTTAGCAGTCCCGTAAAAATCGTCTTAAATATGCCTGGCATGCCTATGGCACTAGACATGTTAAGAATTTGGCTAAGCATTTCTACGAAATGCACGGGGCAATTTGTTGATAAAAGGTCATGTATCTCCGTAGCTGTCCTTGCAACTAGGAGATCATACGTCTCTTTTGATGACGTGATGGGCACTGTTGTCTGCAAAAGCACAGACTTTATTTTGCTTAAAGTATCAATTTGTATAGAAGAGAAATTCAAACGAGGCCAGATGGGAGTCTCTATGTCTCCAGGGCCGCTCGGAAACAAAGCTTGCATACAGCATTTGACCATGGAAGTTACGCTTACGAGATAGGCTTTTCCTGGCAAAAGGCCACAACAGCTGTTATCCGTTATTAGAATGTAACTCCCATTTGCGAGTTGCATAAAGAAAGGCTCTATCTGCGTTGCAAGTGTGACATGTTGGTGGCATGAAAGGTTGTTAGAATTACCTTCACAGGCTCCATGTAAATTAATACCCTGGCACAAAAGTATACCGCTTAGTGAACGTTTACAGTTTTCACCACTAAGAAATACATTTTTGTTGCTGTCACTGTAGCATGTATGTGTGTATGGTAGTTTCCATGTTGACTTAATGTATCCTTTACCTAATCGTTCATACTGGCCAGTAGGTATGTATTCAAGGCAATTTTTAAATTGGAAAGTTGTTATCGGAATTGTGATAATCCCGTGTATTATCCATTCAATGACAGGACTTTCTGACATTGTCAATGGTAATCTATCAAGTTTTTCGATGCTCAGGATTGTATAGTCTGCTCCTTTCTGTGCCAAGCTGATTTGTTTATCAGTAAGGTTGAAGATGGAAAACCATGACGTTGTGTTGATTAAACGCCAAGGCACATAGCTTGAACGAAGATTTTGCAGCGTCCAGCCTAACTGTACAATAGAACGCAATTGTGACTGGCCATTCTGTAACATTAGCAAGTCTCTGTCTATTATATCAAAGGCAGATGATACAATATTGTCCAACGAATATATTCTGGAGGACAGAGTCATTAACCAATTGTCCACTACAGAAAGTGATTTTTCCAAATGAATACGATCAATTTCTCGTATTTTTTCTGCTGTTTCAATTTGTGTGACTTTCCAAGCCTCGTTGTATACCGCATAGATACTGGTCGATATGAAACGCTTTTGACGCTGTTTGCGTGGTCCCATAATAAAATCGCGCAAATCAGCACCCTCTTTTGAAATAAAGACAAGTGTTGCTTAATTTCAGCCAGTGTGGATGATCCTAGCCATTCAAGGCAGAGTTTCCCTACACTGTATGTTGTTACTATCCCTGGATGTTGTCTCTGGGAGTATCTAGGGTCTTGTCTGGACATTGTTAACCCCTGTGTTTTGTTCAGGAATCTATCTTGACAGTTGTTTGTGTCAGTAGGCCAGATTAACCACTTTTTCCAATCAGGATGTGTTCTGTTTAAATTTAAAATTTTAGATACGTCTATCTCAATATCTGTTGTTGCATTTTCAAGTATTGGCTTCGGAATAGACGGTTTGTTAAGGTCTTTGATCTTAGCTAGGCCAAGACAGGATGTTTGGTGAATTGTGTCATTTAAAAACATCATTTGTTCTGGGATCATGCAGGCTCGAAACAGTGCTTCTAGGCCTTGTACCTGCCAATCTTTTGTACCCCAGATGTTTTTTTTTCAATGTTATTTTTCCAATAATCAAAACCAAATGTCATCATTTTTTCATAAAATGCTTCTGAATATATCAATTTAGTATTTGTCAGCATTGTTTTCAACCCTGTTTTATCTAACAGTTCATAATAAAACGTTTCTGCATCACTGGTGTTAAACCCTGAGAAGTACTTGAATTTCTCATAGAATGTTTTAGAACTGTTTTTAGGTGGTGTAGCACAATGTTCCCATTGATTATACTTAAAAACATTTCTAGGCTGTGCAGATTTATGCAAGTAATGATCACCATAGTGTGTGAAGCAGAACATCTGTTCATAACTAGACGAACCTTGTAAATAATCATGAATTGTGAATCTAGCTGACATTACTAAATCAGACATCATGTTATTAATATTTTCAAAGTCCCAATCATCAGAGAATGTACTAGGTTTTACAAAGTCACTTAAGGAAACCTTGAATTGATGAGGATACTTCAGGATCTCGACCGGACCATAGATTTCATAGTCAGTTTTCTCCCATACTACCCCACCGGGTATTGGAATGGCTGTGACATTTACTGTTGACAGTTCTCTTTTCTTCACGTGGGATGATCTGTGTGGTTTGAGGACTAAGTTGATGTTCTGACTTGCTGTGTCCATTTTATTGTAATAAACCTTCCTAAAATTAAAACTAAAATTAGGCATAGTAGGAGTATGAATACCCCTGAAATAATCCAATGCTCAATCAATGGTGTATCCAGATATACTTCTTTGATTTGTTGAAAGAGTTCTGTTGCTTTTTCTTTAAAAGTCTTTTTGTTTCTGGCATCACTTCGGGGTTGCTTTGATCCTCGGAAAAGTTGTCGAAGTTGATGAAGTAACCAGAAACAGTTCTGTCAATTGTTGGGATTGTTCTTTCAATTTGTCTTTCGGTAGCACATTCAGATGCCACATTATTGTAGACTGGTGTTTCTTGACGAACTGTTTCAATCTGTGTTTCAAGAGGCACGAGTTCCATGGCATTATTGCATAGTCCCTCTCTGTGCACTGCAGGCTGATCGAATGTGATTAGTCTTTCAGTTTGAAGCTCTTGTATTGTTGCAAGTTTGGGTATTCTGTTATTTCTTGGGAGTCCACTGGGCCTACCGTTGATTATAGGCCACATGCTTGTGGTTTTACCAGGTCGATTGATACAACTCTGTTCTCCTTTTTACCAGCAAGGGGCGGTATTACTACTGATCTTGTTCCGTTGATTGCTAAGACAGGTACTGCTTTTCTGTAAGAAGGCCCAAATTCCTTCTTCACCGCTATTTTTTCTCCGACTAGATCCCCAATCTTTGGAATCCAGACAGGCCTTGCTGGGGCTGTTGCTTGTGGTGCCTCATCAGTGGTAGCTGGCTGTTGCTTTAACTTTATGTTGCTTAAGGATTTTCTTGTTTCATTCAAGTCCTGTAAAACAGCCAAACGATCTTTGATGTCAAAGTCTGTTTTCTTGTCTAGTACCACTGATACCTGACTATCTAAGTCCTGAATTCGCATTCTAGTTCCGAACAATAGTTCGTATGGGCTGAAACCTTTTAGAGAATTTCTTGGCAAGTTATTTAGGCTTAATTGGACACTTATTAAATGTTTGACCCACCCAGCACCTGAATCTAATACCTTCGCTGTTATAGATTGCTTTATGTCCGGTTTTTTTCTTTCTACCACACTGTTCCCTTCGGGGTGTGACGGACAAGAATACCGCAACCCAACTCCCATACTGGCCATGGCCTCCTTATAAGCTCGAGAGCTAAAAGCAGGACCCTGGTCAGAATGGAACATGGCAATTGCGTATGTGCCGATAAAGACTCGCAGATATTTTATAACCGTTCTGGCGTCAGCCGAGCGCTGGGGCCACATTTTTTAAGTGGATTTAGCCTTAATGATTAATAGGACGCTGGATGGCAGGTAGACAGCATTATGCCTACCATGGCATTAATGCGCTTGACTCATTGCTGCGATCTCTGTCGCAGTCCGGGCAGTTCTTTACATATTTGTAGTGGTGTAGGCTCATTCCTGGCCACCAGTACACTGATTGTAATTCTTTCAGAGATTCCCTCATCTGTATGTGCCTAGGACCTTCACCCATGTGTGCGTCTACTATTAATAACTTTCTCCGGTTCATGTTTGGAATTACCCTATCCCCCACTCCAGGGATTCGAGCAAAAGGAACGGAGTTTGCATCGATTATGTATGCATAATTGAGTGGATAGTTCACGGGTAGTGCTGCACAGTCGCCTTTTACGGACGTTTTTACTGCCAGCATGGTTTCCCCGTCTATGTATTTTCCTGAACGCTTTTTTGTGGCTATGGAAGCCGGTTTAGTTGCTTCCGCTGTGGCTGTATTAGCCAATGAATTACCTGCAATGTGAACGCCATCACGTTGAAGACTCTGTGCGTGTATCACGTGAGTCTTTTGTAGTTCTTTCTGAAAAAGAGCTACCTGTTCCCAGAGCAATTTATGCTTTATTGTGGCACCTGTGTCATCTTTGTAATCGTTTTCAATCCAGCTCTGCAACTTATTGTTGTAAGAGTTGACGCATAAATGAGAATCGCACACGATAAGTGTCGGGAATTCACGTTCTGCATTTTCGAGCGCCATCTTTAAACATCTGATTTCAGCTCTCTGAGCCGAACAGTACTTCACTGATTCAGTTTTTGTTATTTTCGGTCTGAATTTACCGCTCAGCCAGCGACCTTTAACAATCGCGTAGGCTGCATCGTAAGATTTGCTCTCTACGTTGAAATGCTGTACAAATCTATCTGTATAGATTATACAGGCGTACTGTGGGAGAGGCAGAAGTTCGATTGGCAGAGGATATTCTTCTTCATAGTCTAAATCATTCCGTTTTTTGAATTGCGGGGCGAAATAGTATTTCACATCTTCCGCTCCAAGAGAATCTACACACTGTATCCATTTCGGATCCAGTGACACTATAGGCAGGTTTGCTGGGCTGAATAGCGCCTCGAAGGCGGATTCCGCTGTGAGGATATTAATCCTTTTGCCGTGTGCTAGTTCTCGTTCATTTGCCAATGCAATTTCTACTGCTTTCACAGTATTTTCTGTTGGACTGAATGTTTTTTCTGCTTGTGTCTACAAGTGAGATTTAATTGAAATTGGTACCTTTTCTCCCTCATTAGAGGTCAGGGACGTGAATCCGCATCTTTCTGGGATGACTCGGATTACAAGATTGCGTGTGTTGTCACGTGTATCTAATTTTGTTTTTGCTAACATGTCTGTTTACAGTGATCTCAAAATTTCTGTGTGTTTTTGAGTCCAAGTGATTTGTTTAAAATCAGGTTAAATTAGTTCGTAGAGAGGTGTAACCCTCTCTGTGTAATTTAGAATGTAAGTTCTACCGAAATTCAGAAAGCCTACAATCGATTGTAAATTCTTCAGCGTTTTTGGTGCTTGGAGTACAGCGCACTTCTCTAAGAAGTTGTCCGCTAGGCATTTTCCTTCACTTGATAATTTGTATCCTAAAATAAGACTGTCAGATGGGCAATTCGAGACTTTTTAAAGTTGAATTTGTAACCCTCTGCTGCGAACCCAAGTATAATGGTGTTCACTCTTTTCAAGTGAGTCTCCAAGTCGTCGTCTGTGAGATACATATCATCTACGTAAGATAATGCCTCATCATCATATATTTGTAGTAACTCTGTTACTCTAGCTGAGAATAGTCCTGGGCTGTTCTTTAACCCCTGTGGGAGCCAACAGAAATTTTTCTGAGACCCCATTATTGAGAAAGAGGTCAAGTATCTGCTTTCTGGTGTAATGTTTTAACAAAAGAAACCATTAGATATGTCTAATGTCGTTTTATATTTTTTCCTAACTATGTTATTCATTAGTGCAGTACTATGCGAATTTTGTACTGCAAAGGTTTTGCAACATGCGTTAAGGTGTCTGTAGTCCAAAACTAGACAATATGAATTGTCTGGCTTGGAGACAGGAAACAAAGGATTGTTCATTTGAGAGGTGTATGTTTCAATCACCCCCTGGTATTCAAGTTGATCTAAAATCTCCCTGACTTGTTTTTTAGCTTCTTGCTTAATGGGATACTGCCTTTGTGCAGTAGGTTCACTTTTTAATTGGATTTTGTGAGGAGGAGAGTCCTCATCCCATCCTACATGATTTTTATATAATGCTGGTGCCTGGGCCACTGCCCATTTCCTTGCATAAGTATATTTTTTGTGAATCGGAATGTGATTCTAGAAGGCAGGCATAATCATTTCTTCGCCACGAGGGCACTCCCTGACAAACTCTGGGGGCCAATCTTTTTCAGCTAACAGAATATCATAGCCTTTTGAGAGTTTATCCCAAAATAGACCCCTTATTTTCCTAGTCTTATCACCCTCTATACGCAATGTTATTTCGTATATCTTATGGGGCTCGCTAAGTCTGGTGTCTGCAGTTTCAACCTGAATGTATTCATTCGTGTCCACTGTCTCCAGATGACTCATCAGGATCTTGCGGGCTATAGTGATTTCTGCTGCACTGTCTAGCATTGTCTGTGCCCACTCCCCGTTTTTCAACTGTGTCCTCAGTATTCTCGGCGTGTTCGATTACTCTAATACTGGCTACCTTCTTCTTTGGAAATTGAGATTTTTTACTCTGAGCAGGTTCCTTGTCTTTGGACTTGGTGTGCTCTCCTGGGTCTGACCGTCCTCTTCTTTCCGATTTCTGCGAAAAAGATCGAGAGGGACGTGTATCAATACTTTGATATCTATCAGGCTTTTTCAAATTATCCCTATTTCTAAGGTTATATCTTTTCTCGGAGGGCTCCCTCTGGGGAGACTGGTGTTCTCGAGTCGGAGTTCTTTCCCTCCGCCGAGGAGACCTTCCTCTTGACTGGAAAACTTTTTCCTTGGGAGTGGATTGTTTATTTCCATCCCAGCTCTTTTTAGTGTTTGAATTATTTTTAATAAATAATTTTTCAGGATTTTCGAGCAGTTGGGGCTTTACTGGTTTTCCACCCAAGCTGTCTCTACCTAATTCTTCATAGCATTTCTCTATGATTCTGGCAAGCTCAATTGGTTGATCTGTTATATCTGTTTCCTTCAACTTCTGGCGGATCGCCACAGATGCTGCTTCTCCTTTTATATTGGCTAATAATATAGCCGAGACCTGCTTGAAGTCTTTCAGTAATTTCATACCAAGAGTTAAAACAGGTTCTGGACCGTATTCATTCTGAATCTGTTTTAGCACTTCTGGTATTACCGCCATAGACGGAACACCCTGTGTTTTTGTGTAAATGGAAGCAAAGACTGTGCCCCAAGTGTCACAGTCCTCCACGTGTGGTGCGACCCCCCATAGGAAGGCAGATGGTCAAGATCCTATGTTTCTCAATAGGGGTAGTATTCGGAAACACTGCCTCTATTTGAGTGATTTTCTGCACTAACCAGAAAGGAATTTGTTCCCGTTTTACGGGTATTTTACCAAGACATGACTGTATGTTCTGTGGTGTAATTTTATTTGTGTTCCCCTGATGAGGGGTCAGCTGTGGTACATTAACAGCTGGTTGGACTGTTGCAGTCCGCATTACATATTGGACTAACTGTCTATGTATTTTAATTAATGTTTTTAGCTGTGCTAACAGCTCTTCTTTAGACATTTTTGCAATGTCCGGATGTGGTGTGTAGCTGGCTAGAACCGGCCACGTTGCTCCTGGTCTACCTAGTGGACCGAGCCTAGTAATATGATCATTATGTTTTATGGCGCCTTTAAACCAAAGTAAATGTTCTTGGTATTTTAATGGGATTTCAAATTCCTCGAAAGGAGCGTATTCATCCGGTGGAACTCCTACTACATAGTAGTGGAACTCGTTGTGTTTGCCGCTGGAAATTTTATCCATGAATAGAATACCTCTGTCTGCCGATATTCGTGTGCCTCTATCACGAAGACGACTGTGCCACCTTGTGTGGTCAGTCCATTTTCTATAAGTTTTAACGTTATAGATTTTCTTAAATGTGCCGGGATGATTATTGCACCCGGTTCAGTAGTCCCGTCGGGACCCTGCTGAGTCGCATCTACTGAGGCATCAGTTCCGTTGTTTTCTACTGACATTTTATAAATGCAGGTTTTGCAGAGCAGGTCTCCAAGGAGACAAAGATTAGTTGCACAATATTTTGGAACACTGTATCCTTCAACGTTGAATAAACCAGAGCTTTACATAGGAATCTCTTCCTACTAAGGTCGGGCGGATTTTAACCTTTCACCCACTCCAGACGTCTATTGGAGTATTTACGGGAGAAAGGGGTCTGTGTGAAAAAATGCACGACTGAGTTACTCTAACGTCTTGCGTTAGTTTATCGCCTTACCAAACGTTTGGGCGCCATGGAGTGTAGTTCCTATTATCCCAATAGGCCCTGCGCATTGGAATAACATAAACAGTAGTATCGACGTAGAAGTGCGGATCTTCCAGGCCTCTACTGACTTTTTCTAAACTTAATTGGGTTTGTTACCAACTAGCTCAGAGGTCACTGGAAACTTTCTTGACTGAATAGGAAGTGATCAGCTTCCCTGGTACAGACAAGAAGGGATTCAGTTTTCCAACAACCGTGCAACATGACAACTTTGCTCCTCAGATAAGAGTCATTCTGTAGAGTTGTGTGAAACAATAGACAGTTATTTCACTCAGTCAGTTGTTGTGCAGATTACTTTCACAATATGTAGAGAATAGAGAGACGGCGTTTTCAATAAAAGGTATTATTTATTGAACAGTCTTACTTCTCGTACAAGAGAAATGAATTGCCACAATTGCAAGACTTGTTATTATAAAAAGTACGTACAGTAAAATGAGTATTGCGAAATAATACTGTAAAAGCATTGATATGGTTTCTTAGCCATACAATGGTTTAAAATGAATAAAACATATATACATTCATATATACATTAGCTAACGTACTCAACTGGTGCTTCTAACTACGCCTACCCCAGTGTACCTGACCTAAGCCTAATACGGGCATGGGCGTGTCGGGCGCGGCCCTAGAACGGCTGACATCCTTCCTGGATGAGTGATTTTTTCAAGTCTTTGAGGGTGAAGCGGTGTCTCCCAAACACCCACTTAGGTGCGGGGTCCCCCAGGGCTCTTCCCTAAGTCCTACCCTCTTTAATGCCTACATGGAACCTCTGGACAGGATAGTCCATCCCTTTGGTGTGCGTATTGTCACCTACGCGGACGATACCCAACTGGTGGTCTCTTTAGACCACTCTGAGGGATCGTCCTCCACCTTAGGCCCCTGTCTAGAGGCTGTTGCCAGATGGATGCAATCTTCCTGCTTAAAGCTTAATGGGGAGAAGACAGACATCATCTTACTGGGCAACCCTTCTCCCTCTGCCCTTGCATCCATCTGGCCACCATGTTTAGGCCCGTCCCCCGTCCCTAAGTCTCAGATAAAGAGTCTTGGGATCTGGCTCGATAGAGCACTTGACTTTTCGGTCCAGGCTACCAAGACGGCCGCCACCTGTTTTGGGCTAATGAGGATGCTGCGGAAGGTGCTCCCTTTGCTCCCATTCCAGGCGAGGAGGATCATGGTCCAGGCCCTGATACTCTCCCGCCTGGATTATGGGAACGCTCTTTATATGGGAGCCCCGACCTCCGTTACTCAGAAGCTCCAAGTCACACAGAACAGTGCAGCGCGCCTACTCTACAACATCCCCCGCTGGCAGTCAGCTAAGAACGCCCTAAGGGAGCTCCATTGGCTTCCTGTGGCGGCAAGAGTGCAATTTAAAGCCATGTGTATTTTACACAAATCGTTCCATCGAACGGGCCCTGTAATTCTACACCCTATGGTTACGCCATATGTCCCGTCCCGTTCCCTTCGCTCTTGCACCCTTCAGCTGGCAACGTCCGCCAAAATCAAGAAAGCTCGCTGGGGAGGCCGCTCTTTCTCTCATACGGCGGCGAGACTTTGGAACTCCCTCCCACTCTCTCTTCGGGA
This sequence comes from Lissotriton vulgaris, assembly GCF_964263255.1. NCBI lineage: Eukaryota > Metazoa > Chordata > Amphibia > Caudata > Salamandridae > Lissotriton > Lissotriton vulgaris. The sequence goes on from NC_141687.1 coordinate 1,031,309,639, forward strand.
ACACAACAACCATATGTCTTTCAGGAAGGCCTTGAAAACGCACCTGTTTGCTAACACCTGCTAATCTACCCCAAGCCCGCACTAAGTAATCATTCACAAGCGCTGCGAGGCCTCCGGGTAGCTACGCGCTATACAAGTGCAATTTCCATTCCATTCCACTTGGGAGGGGAGTAAGTAAGTAGCTTTAAGTTAAGTTGGTTTTGCCAAGGTTTGCTTCAAGAATTCTCTCTAAGGGTTTAGTCAACACCATACCTCTGAAATAGAATGTTGGAAGTCTGGTATCTCCGTCAGTCGCAAGAGTAGGCTGGAAACGCTGGAGCTGGATTTCTCGGCAGGAGAAAAGACAGCGTCTCTCTCAGCGCGTCGAGGAAGAGGAGGAGGGGCAGCGTCCGCGGGCAGCTTGCATCTGCTGGGCTCTTGCAGGGGATGGTTGTTCAGCTCCTGTGTTCACCACACCATCGTTCGCTCGTTAGCAGCGATAGCAGTAGCGATAGTATCAGCATTAGCTTGACAGCGATAGCGTCAGCGTTTGCTTAAGGCAACGTTGGTAATATTTCTACCTGAAAGGTGCCTTGTTTGACGTAGGTTTTTGGACATAAGACGTCAATAAAGATGTCACTAGGAAGTGATCGTCTCTCAGTGCTCATTAGAGTTCTATTACTAATCAAAACATAGCAAGCGGGGCTTTCCCAGGTTGCTGAGTTTTTATCTTGTTGAAGAACTCGGAGTGTTAATCTAGGAATCTTAGATAGTAGCTTCTGCTATGTCATTTGCACTAATGAGCTGCTAAGGAAGTTTGAGAGGAAGCGATTCTGAAATGTGGCTCTGTTCGTGTGAGGCCAGAGACGAGTTTCTGAATATTGCATTTGATCGGTTATGCCAATATAGGGAATAAATGGATTTATAGCTGTATAGGGGCATAAGGTCACAGTATCGATCAGGGTCCTAGATTAGAACGCGACAGTACACTGGGGCCCCGGGTCTGCCCCGCGTCGTGCAGTGCGTGGGGGGGTCCATTCATCTATTTTTAGGGGCTATCGTGGGGGTTACAGGGGATTGGGGCGAGGAGCTCCGCAGCTAGACGTCCGGCCCGGTCGCCATCTTGGCCACGCCCCAGCATCCATGTTTTAATGCTTAAGGGCCTCAACTACATCATTCACAAATAGGGAGAAAAAGGGTACAGGCCAGTATGCACCTTTGCCACACCCCACTGCATATTGGAATACGGTTTGTAAGTTTCCCCTAGGCCCCCCATCGCACTTGGGCGTAGTTATTGTGACAGAGTCTTATTAACTGGCCAACAATGGCTTCGGACACCCATAAATTCTTTCATTTTAATATCATGTACATAACATGCAAACACCAAATTCTGCCGTCCCAACCTTTCAATTGTTTTTTAATTCTGTTTTCAAAATGTATTTGTATATTGCTTTTAATATTTCTTAAAAATGGTGACATATTCCTCCTATTCCGCTCTTCAAAATGTCGTTTCTTTTATTTGCAACATGTGGGTCTGCCTACCTGAGTAACATGCTACACTGTGTAGGGTGTGTACTTGAAAGGGAATTGACTTTGTTTTGAGAGAGATGCGCACAGTTTATAGTCTTCAGTAAGCTGGCAGCTTTGAACAGCTCTGCAGGTCCCTTGATAGTATTTCTTATGATCATAGCCCACTTATCTGATATTCTAGGTCATCCATTCAGGTTTATGGTGCTGAGCAGCCATAGGTTGGAAGCAGAAATGGTGGAGAGATCTGCTTGGATGGATTTTGTTAAAATCATCCCATATCTTATTTTTAATGTGAGATGTGAAAAGCAGTCGTAGTATGTAGCTTGTTTGGACCTGCTGCGGTGGACTAAATTAAAGTCCTCCATTGGCCAGTGATATGTGATTAATCTTTTCAGTCATTCCATACCTGTTGATATGGTGATGGGTAGTTTAACGGCTGTAGACTGGAACAGTAGTGTGTGATAAACATGACCTGTAGCAGTTTTACTTTGTGTGAGTGTAAGAGTGTCAAGCAATGAAAGAGAACGTCTATGCAGCCTACATGCACTACAGTCAACTGCCCGACCGCTTAGTGTTATGGTATTAGTACTGGTGTGGGCCAGGAGGGTTATATATTGCATTCTATTGTGATTGCATGTATGTATGCTTATTACCCCAGGAAAGGCATTGAAGCACTTTACATCGGACAGCATTCTGCACCGGAGCCCAAGAGGAGTGTTTTCTTCTAGTTGTTATTGGGATTATTCTTGTGCTCTTAAGGAGGCCACCCCATGCATGTGATCCAGTTTCTGTGTGGTGGATTAAATTAAAAGGATTTGGTGTGATTTTGGGAGATGGTATGCGAATAGACGCAAAATGAGCTTTTAGTAAATGAGGTATATGAGATTAGGTATTGTGAGGTTAGAGGGGTGCAACTTTTAAAGGACAGCTTTGAAATGAGATGTGGGCAATGTGCAGAAATACTATAACACGGATTAAGGTAAACATGCATGCAATTTAGAGTAGGCTGTGCTCATAGAGAGGAGGCATGCAGAATAGAAAATAACGAAAGGTTCACTTGGAAGAAAAGGAGAGGCAACAATTTGGGGTTTTAAGTCGAGGCCAATTTTCATAAGAATACTTAGGAGGCATTTTTGAAATTGCATGCAGTAATCTCAGGATTCAAAACTATAGAGGGAAACATTTGTGTAGGAGATAGTGCTGTATTAGGTACTTTTGATAAGCACTAAAATCAGATGAATATTCTATCCCCTGAAAGTGTACAGCTTAGACCACCACTTTACCAAACACAACTAATAAGTTCAAAGGCATTTATAGGGAAATATTGAGAGTTTTTGGTTTTGCCCAAAGGAAGCAGTAACTTGGTGATCATAGCAACGTAAGAAAGTATACAGAGTAAATCATTTAAAAAATAAAAAAGGTTTCACTCTGTGATCTTGCCATGGGGGATGACGTAAATCTCCCAATGCTCTGTCTTGCTATGTCCATTAGAGAGTACAAGAGGTTTGCTATGGTTAGAGCCAAATTATGGTCTTTGGCAGCAGTAAGTATGAGGATTATTGATTGTAGAGGGGAGTTATCCAAACAAGTAAAGGAGAATAAGTAACTGTACATTACATTAGACAGCAAATCGTCATGGTAACCACTTCTAGCTGTGGGAAAGAGCTCTCTGTCTTGTAGTCAAAGATTATCTTTGCATCCAATGATTATAGTCTGTTACTGTAAGGTTGCACCTGTCTTACATTATAGTTTTCCAGATTTGTTTTTGATTAACTCAACACATGTTGACAACTTTTATGATCCAGTTTGGTTGATGCTGTTGAATTTAAGGAACTGCACTCCACTAGAAAGGTAAAACTAGCCAGGCTGTTGCTTTGGTGCATTGTGTACTGTGCTATTCTTACGGCCAGGATGTCATCACCTAGTCCTCCAGTGAACTGGACCTGGGTTGATTTATTAGTGATTACCAACATGAAATATCTGTCAACTGCATTTTGTTGCAGGGTGGATTGTGTTTTTAAATCTTAGATTAATTTACAAAAAATGGCAACCTAAAACAATACATTTTGATCTGCCATAAAAAAGGTACAGAGAACATACACACATCACAATTATTCCACTCCTTGCTCTGAAAAGATCACTTATTATAAAGTTCTGAAATGTCTTCAGGAAATATTGAAGCATATAAAGACTAGGTTTGGACATCTTTCTTTATTTAAAAACACTGGAGTAATGTTTCATTTTCTGAGGTGACATGTGGGTTATTCCAGAAGTCGTTGGAATCATTTGAGCGCATTATATTTCAAGACACAATTGCTTATTAATTCCTATTAAAATATAATTACAGTCTGTGCATGTCACACCAACCTTGTGACAAACAGAATTCATTCTGCAAGGTTGGTAGCGGTGGATTCATTTTTAAATTTTGTAGATAAATAATAAAACCTGAAAATTCTCTCTGATCACATACCCACTGCATACCTATTTGTTTCAATGTTTCCCTTTTGCCCTACTCTGTTTCATTGTGTCTTAGTGCCGTGCCCCCGTGTATTCCCATGCCTTCTTTGTCCTTCTATTTCTCTCTAACTTTCCTGTGAAATATTTGCCCTTCTATGGTTCCATTGCTCTAAATGATGTCCCTTTCACTCTGGCCATGGATGCATAGCCTCCCTTTATCACTCTTTCTCAGTGTATCCTTTCCGATGTTCTCTATTGCTATCTCTCTCTCCCTCCCAGTGTTCATTATTTTTCTTTGCCCCTCTATGTTTCTGTTTCTTCCCTTTCATTTATCACCCTGTTCCTAAAGCCCCAGTTTTCTTTTTACACCTACTGCTCTATCCGTATATCCCCAGTCTCCATATAGCCTCTCTGTGTTGCCACCTCTCTCTGCATCCGAATCTTTGCAACTACTAGGGTTAGATAATTGGGTTCTGTGGTATTATGAAGGCAAAGGTGGTTGAGAGTAACGTCTTTTAAACCTGCGGTAAGTACAGGCAGTTATTGTTTCCGCCTGGGGGGCATCCTCAAAAGTTCCATCGAGAGCACCGGTCACGGTGTGCGGTGCTACGATCCCAGTGGTAGAGGGACCACTCCCAATCCTCTACTGAGTGTGTCTCCCTTGCCGCTGTGGTCACTCTCAGAGAGGTCTCTGTATCCCCAGAGAACAAATGCTGCATCCCTCACCAACAAAGGGAGAAAGAGTGCTTTTGTGGAAGGCCCACTAGTGGCGTCCAACTTAGGGACAGTCCGGTTGGTAAGAATGACTCTCACTGCTGTAGGGGGAATTGACAGTTGGGTCGCTGGTTCAGTTTCCTGGGAATCTTCTGCCCTAATACAGCAAATGTTGGTGGTAATGATATTGCAGGTAAAGTACAGCATTAACATGTGCTGGGGTCCATTTTGTTCATAGCTCCTTCAGTTGCTGCTACACTCGTGGACTAAAGTGAGTGAGTGAGAAATTATAACAGGTCAAAGGGCCCCAGAGTGAAGAGAGCGCTGGCAAATTTTGGGTTCTGCATTACACAGGAAACAAATATTGTGGTGAGGTGTGTGTAGATGAGGATCGAGGGATATTGCGGTCGCCATTTCAAAGTAAGGCAGGCAGGCAGTATCTAGGGTACCTTGAGCAGAGGATCACAAATGACAGGAAATCTCCAACTGCACTTTGCTGGTACAGCGTTAATTCTGGGCACACCCAATGTCAGCGGCTTCCTTCTTCTATAGGGTGTTCCATAATTCTTGCAACTGTTCTTTCTTCCGAGACTATACTTCTGCTAGTTTTTAAGGAATTACGTTAACACATTCGGTAGGGGGACCGCTCCTAGGGTGCCACTTCTGTCCCTGATTGATCCTCCCTAGCGGGCGCCATTTTAACCTCAGGCATGCTGTGGCCCGCTTCAAAGTCCTGTTTATTGTGTCTTTGTTATGCCCAATTGCCTTTGGGGAATGAATTCAGGCACCCCTGGACCCCCCGTCTCCCATGCTCCCAGAGGGGTCTCCTGGCACTACCACCAGTGCCCTCACTCACTGCCTCTCGTAACTCTTCCCGGGCCTGCAATGGAGGGCGGCAACCTTGTAGGATTGGCGCCGTAGCTTGGTTCTTCTTTGTTTTAGCACTGTGCTCCGTTGCTTTTCTCTGCTAGGCTAAGAACACCTGCAGCGGTCGTAGGCGCTGCTCGTCGGCATTGTCTCTTCCCGAATCCGCACACAAAAAGGAGATAGGCCCTTGGCGGGGCTGAGGGAGGGCTGGACCCTATATAATTATAATACACAAAAGATTGCCCCCTTCTCAGTTTATTTTAGGTTGAGGACCAAATAAACTATTACATTAAATCTGGTCCGGTATATTTATTTATACCTTTTAATCACGTTCTTTCATACAAAAATTATTTCAAATGGCAGAAAGAGAGTACACAATACAAACAATTATTAACAAACCTATTAAGTGGACAATTGACACAAAGCATATTACGAAAATATCAAACAAACAACATCAACATTACATCCAACAATCAATATAAATTGCAGTGCAACAATTTTGCAATATATTCAGTCAATTCAATGATCCAAAGTTTTTTACATAAAAAGAGTTACTACATTTCAAGAGCAAATAGAAACATGTATCACTATTATCCTGAGACACACTAGTTGTTGCAATTGGCTCTTGCTGGGGTAGCCGACGCGTTTCAAGTTCGGACCAGGAGTGTCCAAACCATCATCAGGGCTGTGTTTTATTCTGTTAGGATGTAGAAAAACGTAGTTTTAATACAAACAATTTGCCTCTTTTGATAAAACTCAACCGTTTGGATAAGTAACAAATGTACCTGTGTGATACTATATAGTTGGCCTGTGATCACTTCTATCACTGAACACAATTCTTTTCTTCAAGTATCCAGCGGGGCGCGTAATTCCACAAAAACAATCTGGGAAACAAACAACATATTGTCTATATTTACTAAACACAATATTTGGGGGTTTACAACCACCTAATATTGTTTTTTTGGGGGGTTTCATACCTTAGTCTGCGCTATCTTGCGACGCACGAAGGGGCGGAGGAATGTCTTTTTCTTTTTCTTATGATCCTAATTAAACAACACATTACCTGCTTTTAGATACCCTTTGTCTGTTAGTAAAATTATAGGTACTTGTGAATATAAAACCCATCTCGTACCTTTCGTTCGCGTGCTGGTCACATTCAAGGGACTTCGTTTTTTCTTTAAATACTGCCTCGTCTACCTGTTTATACAATACACTTGTAAGTGCCCAGAAATTCCAGAAATTTTAAAATTCTTATAGCACAAATCGCCTGGTTGTTACAACAGGTTACGCAGATTTCCTTAAAAACTGGCACCTACTGGAAGATTTGGAATGCCCATTTCCGCGTCCCATTTTTGCATATAAAAAGAACAAGAGCTTGGGAGAACAAATAGTGAGAGCGGACCTTCCGAAGTCTCAACCAAAACATGATCTACGGGCACTTTGGGACATGAAACCATTAGAGGGGCATCATAGGTGCGGCAATTGTGTTGGATGTGGCAGCACTATTGAAGGCAATGAGTTCCAGCACCAAGGAGTTAAGTGGAAACACCTTGGCTTCTCAAACTGTAAAACCAAAAACGTGATTTATGTGATCATTTGCCCTTGTCCACGAATTTATATAGGCAAAACAAACCAGCAGGTTAATGTGTACTGTACACGAGAGACGACCGCCGGGAACTAACAGAGGAGGGATTGCCTTCATCGGCATACCGCCGTAGAGGAGACGCACCCGTTTCCTTCGTGGGCACAACAGAAGAATCCCCTCCCGGCTTTCCGCTTGATACCCAAGCGTACCCAGCGCCTAACTCGAGATCCATCACCAACCAGTGGGAAGTGATCACAAATAGACGAGAGACTCACCACCCTTATATCCTTACTGGTTCAATCTCTCAATTGTATCGACTATTTCTTAGTCATACTAAGTACTTAGTGAACATAGATTACAAGACCCAGACTTACTCCAACCTTACATTTGGAATTGGAGTTTAAGCCCTGAAGAGTCGTGTTGACTCAACCGTACACGACGAAACACGTGTCGGCGAATATAACATTTCTCAAGTCTGGAGAAAATAAAATCAACATATTGCTGTGACAAGAAGATATACACCAAAGAACCTGCTTCTGCGCTTCTTTTTCAAATTTGGTCATTGTACCCTGTTTTGTTACCACACATGTAGTTGCGAGAGCTTAGCTTTGTAAACCAGCAGGTTAATCTCCGAATAGGACAACACAGGTCAAGAATCAAGAAGAAAATACTCACAGCCCCTATGGTTGAACATTTTGTCGAGATGTCACACAGTGAAACTGACTTCAGGTGGTCTGTCCTCCATACAATGAGTAACGTACAACGCCCTGCGGACATTGACAGGATGCTACTAGAAAAGGAAGCATACCTTATTTTGAAATTTATCTGCACAATGACTGGCTTGAACAATATGTCAGAATTGTCAAGAATTTGAGACTTTGCGTAATACTGCTCGGTTGTATACGCTAAGACTGAAACACTTCATCCGCAAGTTTGTAGCATTAACTTTTGATTTGTGATGTTGTGTATTAAATCCGCATTGCGCGAATCCTAATGACACAACCCTGCAATTTCCACTTTTAAATAGTAGGGTCTTTCAAATAATCCCCATTTGCCACTTACGCATGCATGATTCATGCGTTCTAATTTCCAATACACTACAATCCCCACAATGCACTAATTTGAAGAGCAGGCCTTTTTGTAGGTCGGCAACATGGCCGCCGGCTTCCCAATTGAGCAAGGAGCGATCGAGAAGCTGAATGCAAGACTAGCGGACTGCATAAGCAGGTAATGCCATACGTGCAGCAGCGCAGAGCCTCCTTTAAATCAACAAAAACCTGATTTATGCGAAGCGTCTTACAATGCGCTCCTCTCCTTACAGAACGGCAGAATTGTTGCCTTTTTCGGATCACGCTAAATATTAAAAAGAAGGCGAGGCCGATACATTCACAGCCCCGGACGGGGCGGTAGACGAGGGGCGAGAGGCGACGCCTCGTTCTACCACAAGCACAGGTACGAAAATCTGCGTAACCTGTTGTAACAACCAGGCGATTTGTGCTATAAGAATTTTAAAATTTCTGGAATTTCTGGCCACTTACAAGTGTATTGTATAAACAGGTAGACGCGGCAGTATTTAAAGAAAAAACGAAGTCTCTTGAATGTGACCAGCACGCGAACTAAAGGTACGAGATGGGTTTTATATTCACAAGTACCTATAATTTTACTAACAGACAAAGGGTATCTAAAAGCAGGTTATGTGTCATTTAATTAGGATCATAAGAAAAAGAAAAAGACATTCCTCCGCCCCTTCGTGCGTCGCAAGATAGCGCAGACTAAAGTATGAAACCCCCCAAAAAAACAATATTAGGTGGTTGTAAACCCCCAAATATTGTGTTTAGTAAATATAGACAATATGTTGTTTGTTTCCCAGATTGTTTTTGTGGAATAAGGCGCCCCACTGGATACTTGAAGAAAAGAATTGTGTCCAGTGATAGAAATGATCACAGGCCAACTATATAGTATCACACAGGTACATTTGTTACTTATCCAAACGGTTGAGTTTTATTAAAAGAGGCAAATTGGTTGTATTAAAACTACGTTTTTCTGCATCCTAACAGAATAAAACACAGCCCTGATGATGGTTTGGACACTCATGGTCCGAACTTGAAACGGGTCGGCTACCCCAGCAAGAGCCAATTGCAACAACTAGTGTGTCTCAGGATAATAGTGATACATGTTTCTATTTGCTCTTGAAATGTAGTAACTCTTTTTATGTAAAAAACTTTTTATCATTGAATTGACTGAATATATTGCAAAATTGTTGCACTGCAATTTATATTGATTGTTGGATGTAATGTTGATGTTGTTTGTTTGATATTTTCGTAATATGCTTTGTGTCAATTGTCCACTTAATAGGTTTGTTAATAATTGTTTGTATTGTGTACTCTCTTTCTGCCATTTGAAATAATTTTTGTATGAAAGAACGTGATTAAAAGGTATAAATAAATATACCGGACCAGATTTAATGTAATAGTTTATTTGGTCCTCAACCTAAAATAAACTGAGAAGGGGGCAATCTTTTGTGTATTATGATTAAATAGGGTCCAGCCCTCCCTCAGCCCCGCCAAGGGCCTATCTCCTTTTTGTGTGCAATTTAGAGCGGATATTAATCTGCGAGAGGTGTAGGGGCACAAAAATAGACTTATAGCATCGAATGATCTTGTATCCTTCGAATAATATGGCAGAGAAAGATACACTATCTTTTAGTGAGAGTCATATCTAGTCTCTCATTGCCCCTTCACCGTTTGGATCTATCTCCTGAAGTACCACTGCAAAGCAACAAAACGAGTCTGAAAAACTAACACGACTTTGCAAAAAACACGTGAGAACCGAACTGCACGGCTATTTTTTATTAAAACACCTGCAGGGTGGAACCATCCCCTGGGGACTCCAGGTAAAGAATATACCAGTGATTTTCGTGGATGACGCTGAATACAAAAAGGGATTCAGCTACCTCAATACTAAATGTAGCCAGGACTTGATGGTCCATACCATCAAGATGGCACAAAGGCTGTGCACAAAGGAATTGGAGGAAATAGAAGAGTTAACCAAAGCCATTGCGGACAACCCGGCAGTCACTGACGCCAAGACTCTTCTTGACAAAATTCAAAAAGACATACAGGTCTTTAAAGATATTACAATAAACAACAAAAGTTTGAAATACGAGAAAGACACTAAATCCTTTAAAATAGAACAAGTGTATCCGTTTCTAAAAGAGGATTATTATACCCAGGCTGAGTCACGCAGGGCGTTGTACGACTACCAAGGTAGATCTCGAAATCGGTTTACCACCTTCTCTGAGACCTCGTCATCAGATTCGTCAGACCCGGATACAAGAGGGAACAATTCACGCAAACAGGTCGCTTTTTTAGAGAGGGGCCAACAAGGAAGAACAAAGTCCAAAGTCCCTTGGCAAATGCGAACACGCAAACGGTTTTGCCAATCGTAAGTAAACCCAACGTGGTGGTCAATCTATCCGATCGGATATTGACAAGACAGGAAGAATCCTTACTGAATTTAGGCTTGAAATTCGTTCCTTGTAAAACGAGCAGACTATACAAAATTGAAAATAGAAACGTTAGACTTTTGCAGGAAATTAAGGCTTAAGGCCTTCTTTTTTAATCAACCGGCTCTCCAAAATACAGAGGCAACAGGATTAAGAAACAAATCTAAATTTGTCCCGTACCAAAATATTCCAAAGCAAATACAAGCGTTTGAGCAAATCATGCTCTCTTCTATTAACAAAATGGAAAAAAACAAGAAGTATGTGCCCCCTAATATTAACAAGGGAGAGCTACATGCAATACGAAGCCTTAAGGAAGATCCCTCCCTGGTCATAAAGCAGGCCGACAAGGGCGGAGCAGTAGTCATTTGGCCCCGCGAAAAATATGTCGCAGAGGGACTGAAACAGGTTAAAAATACCGAATGGTACCGAGCCCTTAATGAGGACCCTACCAAGCAGATCCAAGGATTGATCACTCAAGTGTTAACACAAGGGAAAGAGGAAGGCTTTTTGGGGAGTAAAGAATTAGACTTTTTGAATAAAAAATTTCCGCGAATACCAGTCTTATATTTACTCCCCAAAATACATAAGAACCTAGCCGAACCACCAAGGCGTCCGATTGTTTCGGGCTGTGATTCCTGTTTGGAACCAATATCCAAATATGTGGATTTCTTTTTAAAGCCCTTTTTGACGGAGGTAAAATCGTATCTCAGAGATACTACAGATTTCCTAACGAAGGTAGAAGGATTCATTTTTGACCCAATTAAACATATAATGGCAACCATGGACGTCACGTCCCTTTACACACAAATTCCTCAAGAAGAAGCATTAGAGGTAATTGAACTGTTCTTAGAGAAAAGGGAAAAGCCACATAGAGTGCCGACTAGTTTCATTCTAAAGCTCGCAGCAATAGCTCTACAAAAGAACTATTTTACATTCAACGATCGGTTCTATGTGCAAATCAAGGGCACTGCCATGGGGTGTCCTTATGCCCCAGAAATGGCAGTGCTCTACATGGCACAGTATGAGTCCCTATTCGTAGAGAACAATAATCCATACAAGGCTAACATCATACAATGGTGGTGGTACATAGACGACGTCTGGCTCCTTTGGCAGGGGAGCCAGACAGACCTCTTGGCGTTCCATGATTGGATTAACAACGGACATAGAGATATCAAATCCTCTATTGAGACAAGTACCACAAGAATGACATTTTTGGATGTTGAGGTCACCTGTGAGGATGGCAAATTAAAGACATCCCTATATAAAAAATTGATGGACAAAAACACCATTTTGCACCACAAAAGTTACCACCCCAGAAGCTTGAGGGCCAATTTGCCGTATGGGCAAATGTTACGTATCCGGAGAAATTGCTCTGAGATGGGTGACTACGACCATCATGCCCAGGTATTCTGCAATGAGATGATCCATAGAGGGTACCCACGAAAGCTTCTGAAAAATTCTTACGAAAGGGCTAGGTTTACCCCTCGGGAAACCTTATTACAGGTCAAAGAGAAGAAGGAACTAGACAGATTAGTATGCGTTACAACCTTTGGGCCGGATACGCATAATCTTAGACAAGCAGTCCTTAAAAACTGGCACCTACTGGAAGATTTGGAATGCCCATTTCCGCGTCCCATTTTTGCATATAAAAAGAACAAGAGCTTTGGAGAACAAATAGTGAGAGCGGACCTTCCGAAGTCTCAACCAAAACATGATCTTCGGGCACTTTGGGACATGAAACCATTAGAGGGGCATCATAGGTGCGGCAATTGTGGTGCATGTGGCAGCACTATTGAAGGCAATGAGTTCCAGCACCAAGGAGTTAAGTGGAAACACCTTGGCTTCTCAAACTGTAAAACCAAAAACGTGATTTATGTGATCATTTGCCCTTGTCCAAGAATTTATATAGGCAAAACAAACCAGCAGGTTAATCTCCGAATAGGACAACACAGGTCAAGAATCAAGAAGAAAATACTCACAGCCCCTATGGTTGAACATTTTTTCGAGATGTCACACAGTGAAACTGACTTCAGGTGGTCTGTCCTCCATGCAATGAGTAACGTACAATGCCCTGCGGACATTGACAGGATGCTACTAGAAAAGGAAGCATACCTTATTTTGAAATTTAACTGCACAATGACTGGCTTGAACAATATGTCAGAATTGTCAAGAATTTGAGACTTTGCGTCATACTGCTCGGTTGTATTCGCTAAGACTGAAACACTTCATCCGTAACTTTGTAGCATTAACTTTTGATTTGTGATGTTGTGTATTAAATCCGCATTGCGCGAATCCTAATGACACAACCCTGCAATTTCCACTTTTAAATACTAGGGTCTTTCAAATAATCCCCATTTGCCACTTACGCATGCATGATTCATGCGTTCTAATTTCCAATACACTACAATCCCCACAATGCACTAATTTGAAGAGCAGGCCTTTTTGTAGGTCGGCAACATGGCCGCCGGCTTCCCAATTGAGCAAGGAGCGATCGAGAAGCTGAATGCAAGACTAGCGGACTGCATAAGCAGGTTATGCCATACGCGCGGCAGCGCAGAGCCTCCTTTAAATCAACAAAAACCTGATTTATGCGAAGCGTCTTACAATGCGCTCCTCTCCTTACAGAACGGCAGAATTGTTGCCTTTATCGGATCACGCTAAATATTAAAAAGAAGGCGAGGCCGATACATCCACAGCCCCGGACGGGGCGGTAGACGAGGGGCGAGAGGCGACGCCTCGTTCTACCACAAGCACAGGTACAAAAATCTGCATAACCTGTTGTAACAACCAGGCGATTTGTGCTATAAGAATTTTAAAATTTCTGGAATTTCTGGGCACGTACAAGTGTATTGTATAAACAGGTAGACGCGGCAGTATTTAAAGAAAAAACGAAGTCCCTTGAATGTGACCAGCATGCGAACTAAAGGTACGAGATGGGTTTTATATTCACAAGTACCTATAATTTTACTAACAGCCAAAGGGTATCTAAAAGCAGGTTATGTGTTGTTTAATTAGTATCATAAGAAAAAGAAAAAGACATTCCTCCGCCCCTTCGTGCGTCGCAAGATAGCGCAGACTAAGGTATGAAACCCCCCAAAAAAACAATATTAGGTGGTTGTAAACCCCCAAATATTGTGTTTAGCAAATATAGACAATATGTTGTTTGTTTCCCAGATTGTTTTTGTGGAATAAGGCGCCCCACTGGATCCTTGAAGAAAAGAATTGTGTCCAGTGATAGAAGTGATCACAGGCCAACTATATAGTATCACACAGGTACATTTGTTACTTATCCAAACGGTTGAGTTTTATCAAAAGAGGCAAATTGGTTGTATTAAAACTATGTTTTTCTGCATCCTAACAGAATAAAACACAGCCCTGATGATGGTTTGGACACTCATGGTCCGAACTTGAAACGCGTCGGCTACCCCAGCAAGAGCCAATTGCAACAACTAGTGTGTCTCAGGATAATAGTGATACATGTTTCTATTTGCTCTTGAAATGTAGTATCTCTTTTTATGTAAAAAACTATTGATCATTGAATTGACTGAATATATTGCAAAATGTTTGCACTGCAATTTATATTGATTGTTGGATGTAATGTTGATGTTGTTTGTTTGATATTTTCGTAATATGCTTTGTGTCAATTGTCCACTTAATAGGTTTGTTAATAATTGTTTGTATTGTGTACTCTCTTTCTGCCATTTAAAATAATTTTTGTATTAAAGAACGTGATTAAAAGGTATAAATAAATATACCGGACCAGATTTAATGTAATAGTTTATTTGGTCCTCAACCTAAAATAAACTGAGAAGGGTTATAAGGATTAGAAAGATGACAGTTCTAGGTGATTATGGCGCTTAACACTATATAGGCAGACAATTTCAGATACACTATACTTATTTGGGTTGTTGGGTGCCTAGGTATGGGTTGTCATCCTTGCCCACCAATAATCCGTAGATTCAAGTATATATATACAATCCTATCACACCAACTAAAAGTATTGTACAGGAAAATATCACAGTATTACAATTCACAGAATTAATACAAATTGAGTTGAATATGTGATTCATTTAATCTTGAAGGCTTTCTCCAACACGTGTTTCGTCGAATGGGCAGGAACCCACGACTTCATCAAGGCTGATATTCGTAAATAGTACACTTTTATGCCTTCTGGCTGGTTATACTTCCGACCCAGCCTCACGTGGCATGGGTAATAATCTCTTGTTTGACCTCAGTCTTTATATCCTTTGAGCTTCTAATTAGCAATAAGTCTATGATCTCCGTCGTGATCAGAAAATATTTTCAAGTTCCGATTCAATATTTGAAAAGATCGATGTTCCTCCTGTTTATTTTTGAAGGAATGGATCTCACCCCCGCTTCCTATTTGGAAGTCCTGGGGCAGTATTTCGGCTCCGTATACAGCGCGTTCTTCCGTATTTTTGAAAGCACGTGAGGCTGGGTCGGAAGTATAACCAGCCAGAAGGCATAAAAGTGTACTATTTACGAATATCAGCCCTGATGAAGTCGTGGGTTCCTGCCCATTCGACGAAACACGTGTTGGAGAAAGCCTTAAAGATTAAATGAATCACATATACAACTCAATTTGTATTAATTCTGTGAATTGTAATACTGTGATATTTTCCTGTACAATACTTTTAGTTGGTGTGATAGGATTGTATATATAAACTGAGAAGGGGGCAATCTTTTGTGTATTATAATCTTCCCCGAATCCAGCGCGTCCGCCGGCGCCATTTTAGGAACACAACCCGTTCTTTACGTCTCCGAGTTCACCCAGCGCATTAGCGTTACCATGTGCCTTCCTGTTCATTGCTTTGTCTTCTGACTGCCTTCTTCTCACTCTAGAAGTAACTTCCCCAGCTCCGTCATGGTTGGAGTGGAGAAGAAGGGGCTGCATTGTAGAGGTATTGTGATAAATGACAGGGTTGAGAAGCAGGAGTTGGGTGATATGCTAAGCTGGAGAGAGGAAGGTCAAGCAAACAGGCGAGTTGTGGAAAGCCTGCCATAAATAGTTCTCCAAAGCAAACACTAGGAGATGACCGACGGAGTTCTGAAACATTTCAGAAACTCACCCCCAGTCACAGATCTAGGTTGAATCCATCATCGTTCTTTCGCTCACTTCGCCTCCCCAGTTCAGACCCAGCCATATAAAAATCAGTCTTGACCCTGTCCCTCATGGGATCAGTCCAGCCCGAACTACCAAGCCAGGTCTTCCCTGGACCGTAAACAAGCATTCTGGGACCGGTTTAGGGGTAACAGCCCTTATCATCCAGGCTAGCTTGAATCCAGTGGCAAAGGGCCAGATGTACGACAATTGGAAATTGCGACTTGCAATTTGGGTTCGATTGCGAATCGCAAATTGCGAGTCGCAATTTCCAATGTACAACAGTGTCTGAGACCATGTTTGCGATTCTCAATGGGGGTCGCAAATTGCATGCCTCATGAATATTAATGAGGCACTCGCAATTTGCGACCCCATTGAGAATGGTAGGCCCTCCCAGGTATGGTGACCCGCTGGGCTCAGTAGACCTCCATGTCTGGGACTGCTTTTAGATAAAGCAGTTTTAAAAAAAATGCAGGCCTTTTCCTTAAAGCAAAACGGGGTGAATTTTTTAAAAAGATGAAACGTTTTCATTTCTTTTTTTAAGGCAGGTAGTGGCCCCTGCTAATTTCTATTTATTGCTATTCACTTAAAATTCAAGGAAAGGAAGGGCACTTTTCATTTGTGGAGTAGCGTAATGTGAAAAACGTCTTAGATCTTAGACTGGGATGGGTATTAGTCATTGATATAAGATGTGTTTTATTGTAGTTACCCCTTAAGAAGGGCATTTCATGCCCAAAATGCATTGGGTTGAACCAAATATGTTGTATTCTAAAGAACAGTGGACAAATTGGATTAAAGAAGAATTTTGGAGGAATTAGACAAAATTGAAACGTATTAAATTTGACAAAGTTTTGTCTGAATACATTCACTTGGAAATACCAAATAAGCAGTGCACCCGGAGTTGGGTCCTGAGGAGGTGCCAACATTTGTGCAGTTATACGGGACGTGCATGGACGGAGCACAGTAACAGGGTTGCACGCATCATAAAGCTAGTAAGCATGAAATAATTTATGAGGAAACTGGTGTGCATTCCACCTATTTGATATGTGTATAGTAACTTTTAGGAAGTTGCCTTAGCCATTTGGTGCCTGAGCCTGTCTCTGGTCACATGACTTGGTGCAGATGACAGTTGGGCTTTGTGTAGCTCTCCTAGACAGTCACAGACAATGGGGAACTTAGATGGAACTCGGTGGTTCATTACTTTCAGGATGGGTGGGAAGAGCTGGGCCCAACCCCACTTACACTTGAATAGGCTGGGTCCTGTCTCCACACTACCCCTGCAGTTAGTGTGGAGCCAGTGTCTGGAAGGCAGGCCATCTGTGCACTTTAAAGGCCTGCCTCTAGAAGCCTCTCCCCCAATTCAAAGGCACATATATGTATAAATCCTTGATGTCAGACACTACCATTTCAGTACACATATGGACCATTGGATACTCTGCCAGGAAGGACTGCTGTGCTGCTACATGGATTCCCACTCTGCTGAACAATTGCTCTGAAGGAAGTGCTGCCATGCTGTGCTGACCTGCTGGCCTCTTGTCTGGGGAAGAACTGGACCTGCAACTTCATCTTGAACTCAGGACCCCAGAGTGACTCCAAGGGCTAGTCTGCTGGCCTCCAGATCTGAGCCTCAGGGACATAAAGGGCTCCCCACCCAGCTCATGGACCCAGCTGCAGTGAGTTCCTGACCCCCAAGTGGTGCCTCTCAGGCCCTGGACCCTTTGTGTGGCTCACGGATGCTGAAATCAAGCTTTTGAGCTCTTTGCAATCCTGCGGGGGACCAACAGTAAGTTTGTGCCCATCCGCGAGTTCCAGCTGCTCTTCTTGCCATACCGACAGCCCCCCACGACGCTCTCTTTGCTCCTCCTGGCCCTCTACAAAACAAAAGGGACTCTTGGCACAAAACCTGACACAGTGGTGTTATGTTGTTGTGCCATTGTCACTTATCTGCGGTCCACTTGCTTTAATATCCTCAAACATTCGGGACACATTTTTATCACTGCCAAAATTCAATTCTTGATATTGTAGTAAAAGGTGTGATCCGGCCAATCTGGTCATAGTTTAAATTTTACAGTAACCCCAGGCTGCACTGAACTGCCCTTTTCTGTTCTGTCTTTTACTTTTTCCACTCATTCCTTACCCTCCTATTCCATTCCACTAAATATTTCTGGAGTACGTTTTTCTTAAAGTAAATACAATTTATTTTCAAAAGAAAACAGTTTTTTTACTGTATATTCCAACCTATGTTTCTTACATTATCAAAGCATAATAAAGACGTAATAAACATATTATTTCTTAGCCTCTTTGCTGAACGTAGGGCTGCTGTCATTAAAAATGTGTTCCTCTCTTCTCCAGGTGCCTAAAGTGTAATACACAACAAAGAGCTTTAAATAGAGAAGGATAAATATAGAACCAACACAAATATGAATTCCAGGCATTTAAGATGTGCTCTGCCATAGATCAATGCCTACAATAAACTACTTCTTGTCTGTTTCAGGCACCCAAAAGAAAAGATTGCAGGTGTCCCGTTTATGGCTTCTTTCACAATATGCTTTATATTTAACATAAATTAATGCAGTTTGTTTAAATAGCTTGCCACACAGCCTGGTACTTACTGCAACACTCCCCCGGCACACTCAGTTTGGAATGTGGTTTCCTTGAAAAAGTTGGAAAGCGTTCAAACAAGAATTAGGCAGGGAGGTGCAGAGCAGAATAAAAAGAGGCCTAACTGGATGAGGATCAAATAACTTTAATCCTGCAAAGCAATTGTCTTGGCAAAGAAACCAGTCTTTTTAAGGAGAAACAGCCGGAGAACTGACGTTTCAGTGTGAGGACCGTTTGATTTTCACGCCTACACCAACCACCAGACAGACAGGTTTGTAGTTGATGTGGGCAACGCTGCAATTGCACAAATAACTTACAACAGCCATTAGAGTCAGGGGTTTATAGGTATATGACGATTTTCGACGCTGGTGACTGCAAACCTTTCAGTGGTCAATTCTGAGATGATATGAAAAGGAAGGCCTGTCAGTGGCATGGAAGTTGCAACATTACTTAAACACTTAACTTTGACATAAATGCTCGCTCGGCTACTTGTAAATTCCAGACAGAGGCTGGCAGGCATTATTTCCTTTATCATTGGCATCTAAAACATGACATTTGCTCACAATATGCATGCCTCTCAACCTTCTAACTTGGAGGCTGGGACTCTTCAATTTGGCGGGTCGCTTCCGATGTTTTATTTTTACCCAAAAATGATATCAATTTACGTATTCGTCATGTGTATGAATCCATATGTTTCAAGCACACAGCTTAAGCACTGATTTCAGACCATGGCATGGATCACTGATAGAATATGGAGGACAAAATATCGTGTGGACAGAATATTGTGTCAAAAATATTGAGATCAACATATCGAATAGGGAAGTGCAAATAGGTAGGTATAGATTTACTATTCTTAATTCCACATCTAAGTACCTTGAAGATGTATATCTCTTCAAGGTGCATAGATGTGGAGTTAAGTATAGTAAAACCTTGCTTTCCCAATAACAACTTACTTTCACGATATTCTTACCCTCGATGGCATGTATGTATTAGGTTGTTCCGAACTACTGCTGCCAGTGTGTGTTTCCTGCAATTTGAAAGATGATGACCGACCACTGGGCCCGATACCCTTTTGGGCGGGTGTGCACAAACATTGTAGATTTGTTAATGTTAATGTTACGAATAATTTGTAAAGCGCACGTACACCCGTTGGTTTCATGGCGCTGTAGGATCCACATTGTTTGTACAGAATCATTATCCTACCAGAATCCACAATGACTCGGTGTGCATAGCATTATTTTCATAACAGTAAAAAAATGACCTTGATTTATAAAACCTCAATTTCATTTCAGTACAAGCACTCTTACCAGCATGCTGCAATTATGCTAAACTAATAGCTGTACTGTGTGCCAATGCAGAAACAAATGCAGGCTCATCTTCCACCTACTTCAATTTTACACCTGGAGGGATACAGAGTGGCTTCCAATCTATAGGCCCCTCTTGGATCACTCACTTATGAAACATTCTAAACCCATAGGAGTGGGCATGCACTCTAGCACAGTTTTACAGGTTGCTTGCTGTTCTGGCCTGGAAAAACGAGCTATGTGTAATGGCTGCTCTTTCGAATCAGGGGAGGGAGTGGATAAGCGTGCGGACAGTATTATGGGGTTGTGGCTGGTATATGGTTATGGGTGTTTTTTAATAACAGGATCTTTGAAGCCTACCCAGCTGTCAAAGTAACGCCTTAAATTAAAGACCACCAGGAAATGTAAAAATGCACAGATAACCAGTCTCATCCTCACTATTTCCTCAGGTGTTGCTCCGTTCAAAACACCTTGGATTACTTTCTCACCCCGACTCCTACCTGTGTTCCTCCTCCCGCAAGAAGCAGCACCACAGTCCACTCCTACTGGGTTGTACTCATATTTCATAACCTGAAGATTACATTTTGTAAAGGGAAGTCAGTAATAGTCTGGGAACGTTGTTTAGGTAATGCTGGTTTTATTTTCATATACATTTTTTCCCGACGAAATGTCAGTCTCTCTTTGGCAAATTCCACTGGATCCGTGGTGCCTCTATTTGTATACGTCCTTTAAGGATCGGTTTTCACCCTTATCGGGGTCCATCTGATACTGGCAGGTTTGTGAAGCCTCTCTCGTGGTGACCGGAAAGGGAAACACAAATAAAGACCGTTTTCAAGTTTGTCCTCGCACTGCTGTTATACCGCGGGGAACCGGGGTAGTGAAGGGACACCGCAATTCGTGATTATTTACAGCTTCAGTGAATCGTGGGGGAAGGTGAGGGGGTAGACAAGGAAAACGGGATACAGGGGAAGTACTAGAAGAGGGTACCCCTTATCGCGGTACTGCACTCCTCCTCCCCACCCAGCTCGCAAACTTTTCCCGTACCTGTCTCAGCCACACTCCTCCCTCGGGAGTGTGGCACGGCACAGCATGGGTCCATTGACTTCCTGGCTCGTCTACTTCTCTTCCTGGCTCGTCTACTTCTCCTCCTGGCTCGTCTGCTTTAGCTCCGGGCAAACACCAACTTTTCTCCGCGTCCTCTTCCGATCTCCGTGTCTTCTCTCCGGTGATGTCACACGCATACTGTGTGACTTCCGTGTTCTTAACCAATGCCCCAAAGCTGACGTCATGGTGGGATGGGGCTTCCTTGGGATCATACGTCTAGTTAAAGGCGCCGTGCAGATTTCTTTCCGACGCCGTTTGCCAAGGGTCCTGCTCGTCCTGCGGGGAAGGAGGGAGGGAATCTAAATCATTGAGTTTCCACCATTCCACTTCTTTGTTATCCCCTTGTATAAGGTGTTCCGCGTTACACATTTATTTAACTCATTTACTGAAAATTGCACATTAGGTTAATCACTCTACATTATTGGCCTGATTTTGATGTCAGACGGACCTGAGTCTGTCCGACATCGATTCGGTACTGCAATTAGGATGCACCCGAACACTCTTCGGTCACATCCTATTCTGTGCAATTGAAGCATGTATTACGACCGGAATGCATGCTCCTATTGTAAAGAAAAGAGGTGCAGTTCATCCCTGCACCCCGTGGCAGGCACCTTGAGGTGCCTGCCACGGGGTGCAAGGATCGGTGCCCCATCTGCCTCCAACCGGAGGCTGCACATCATAGGGGCCCTGCTGGAGGCCTCCAACGTTGACTTCCGACATCATTTCGATGTTCGAAAGACCAGCACAGAAAGGCTGTCAGAATCCGACATTGTAATACCTTGGGCGAAAAGAGCTGCCATTGGGATTACTGGAGGCTTTCCCGAATGGAAGCCATTCGGAAATCCAGTTCGGATACCTTTCCGACGACTCCATCAAAATGGGTCGGTCGGAAATTAATCCGAACAACTGATTACAATGCCGTAGGAACGGCTCCGACACTACGGCATCGTAATCAGCCCCTTAGTTTCCTGTCTAACTTTACACATGAGGACAAGACAGGTAATTCTTCTATAATTAGAAATTGAAACAATAATTTTCTTTGAGCCACTTTGTCTTTTCTCCTCACCCTAATTCCCTGATCCTGTATACATAGCTTAGGCTGTTAAAAGCTGATTTCACACAGAATCAAACCTCTATCAGGCAACATTCACTCTTGCAGATTAGAAAGGAGCTCAAACAAGGCTCTTTAAAGAGCTCAAACACCTCTAACAAAGAAGCTCCCTCTGGGCCAAAGTTGTAGTAATCAAAACTACTTTTTTATATACATTTACCAGCACTATAGAATCTCTGTCACTGACAATGCAAGCCTTAGAGCTCATTCGGCTTGAAGTCAATTGATTATTTCTGGTATCTTTAGCAAGCTCCCATTAATATGTGTTTGAGTGCCCTCAGGGTGTTGTACCCATACCATAAGCAATAAAGCACTAACATTTTTGGATTTAATAGTCTTCCATGATAGTGGCGACCTGTGCACAGATACACATGAGAAACCAACTGATAGCAACAGTCCCGTACATTTTGATACATGGCTGCTGCTGGAAAACCTCCACTATGGGCAATTATTGAGACTCAAGCGTAACTCTGCAGTATACATAATTAAACAGACAAGCAGACATTCTGAGTGGAAAACTGAAACAGCAAGGATAGCCAGAGTATAATATAAAGAAAACAGAGAAGAGAACCCGCAACCATAACAGGGAGGTCCGAATCGACACTACCACCAGAAAGGATAAAACATCCACATATGGTATGTACAACTACCTACTAGGGTATTTCGAACCACGAAAATAGAAAATTATCAACAGTAATTGAAGGATGCTTAATATGGGATCCTTATCCCCCCCCCCCCCCCCCCCAAAAAAAAAAAACACCTTTTGCCAACAGGAGAGGCCACTGTTTGAAGGATGCCTTGATGCATGCCCTTAGGACAATATAAAACTGATGGACATCAACTGACCCTTTGGGGCTTCCCATGGGCAACGGACCATCACCCCTACAAGAACTGTAGTGTTTGTCACCGAACAAACTCAACAAAAAGTTTGTATCTGGGATTAGGAAAATAATGGTTTCAACAGGAACATACAGATTGCAACTCAGCCAATTTAGTATACCTAATTACATTCCTATGCAGTATGAGATATCAGTGAGGCCATTGCAAAATCCTAGCCAAAGGATTATATTTGTTATTTCGTAACACTCTCTGCTTGTCAGAAATTTTCCCGACTTTCTACATTTTAAGGAGCATAAGTATTATTATTTTAGCTTGGCTACTAATAATTTAAAACATTTTAGCCTTTATTAACATAGTATGTATGAGGTTATGAGCATATTTCACATTCCATGGGTTCTATAGACCATTTCGAACTAGGGAAGACCCGAATTTTAAGTAAATAGAAATACGTCCTTTGGTGATATAATGAGGATGATGGGATACATCACTGACTGTGTTATTCACACATGGTGCATGATGTTTGTACATCTATGCACCATAGGGCACCGCTCTCATGAGTGCTTCCAGTGGTCTGCACTGGAGACTACAAAAGCTTTGTTCTCCCCCGGCAGCAGTAAGATGAGTGAGCTGCAGGACCTAATTAGATAAGAAGGCTAGGTGCACGCTATTGAGTAGTGAGTACTATACGTTTGAAGGTAATCTCGACAACAGGAGTGGACAGTGATGTTTGGAAGACATTAATGCAGTGTTTACAGTGTGACGAAGGCGACACCTGCTCACAGTTTTTTCTATGGGGTGAGTTAAACCCCTTTTAAAAGTAGGTTTAATAAGAGGTCCCCTGATTCTCATCTGTTGTTGGACTTATCTGGGGGGTATGATCATATGTGAATCGTTTTCGGTGAACAAACCCCTGGCAAAATGTGTTTTATTACCATTTAACATTACATTGTAAATGCATGGGAGTTCTCCCTGATAGCCGACTGAGCATGGGAGCTAAATGTTTTTTTCCACATGAATATGAAGAGTTTGCAGCTCATCACAGGAATACTGAAGTGTTGCTTGATGAATTAGTCTAATAATGCTTATTACCTATTTCTACAGACCGTGGGAGGAAAATTGCTCCTTCATAAGTTCTAGATACTGGACAGTTGACAGAGAAGTAACGAATGATTGGGTTTGATTATAGTGGATGTGTGGAAAACCCGTTATATAGATTATTAAAAAGTTTATCATATATAAAGTCAGAAGCGTATCTGTTCTGGTCCTTATGATAGTCTTTGTTAGTGGTGTTTGAGATACTCTTTCAAGAGGTAAAGCATGATTGGTCATGGTCAGTTGTGAAGAAAGTGAAGTGAAGTGAAGTGAAGTGAAGGGGTTTTGTAGAGCGCGTCTGCTGCCCGAAGGCGTCCAAGCGCTAAAGAAGGAAAAGAATAGATTCTGAGGGTAGGAGGTAGCAGGGGAATTAGCTTCTAAATAGGAGTGTTTTGAGTTCTTTGCGGAAGTTTAGAAGGGTAAGCTTGGCTCTGAGTGGAACGGGGAGCGAGTTCCAGAGTCTGGCAGCGTTCAGAGAGAAGGACCTGCCTCCTGCTCTAGCTTTTTTGATTCTGGGGACTACGGCAAAAAGTGCATTCGTGGAGCGCAGGATTTTTCCAGGGCAGTAGGGGGAGAGAAGTGAGTGGTTAATTTCTGGGCTTGCTCTGTGGAATGCTTGATATGATATACAGAGCGCCTTGAATTTTATTCTCTCTCTGACTGGGAGCCAGTGGAGAGCTCTGATTCCTGCCTTGACTGACTCTCTGCGAGGAATCTGTAAGAGAGTGCGGGCGGCACAGTTCTGTGTTCTTTGCAGTTTTTCTAACACATACTCTGGTGCTCCTAGGTATAGAGCATTATTGAAGTCCAGCCTAGATTGTACGAGGCCCTGAATGACCACTCGCCTAGCTTCGAATGGTAGTAGTGGAAGAATTATTTTCAACATTCGAATAATTCCGAAGCAGGTTGCAGCTGTTTTGGTTGCTTGAGTGTTTAATGTGAGTTTGCTATCTAGCCAAACTCCTAGGCTTTTAATGTTTTCCTTGGGAGTTGGCATAGGTCCCAGGCTAGAGGGCCATAGCTGGTGATAGGTGGTGGGGGGGGGGGGACCGAGGATCATAATCTCGGTCTTATCACCGTTGAGTTTTAAGGATGACAATGTCATCCATCTTTTAACTTCCTCCATACATGCTGCCAAATTGGGTTGGGGGGACACGCTGCCTTTCTGTGTCAGGGAGACCACCAGCTGGGTGTCGTCCGCGTACGATATGATTTTAATACCGTATTTTTGGACGACACCTGCCAATGGTCTCATGTACACGTTAAACAGCGTGGGGCTCAGAGAGGAGCCCTGAGGCACACCGCAGTCCAAGGGTTGGTTTTTGGAGTAGGAGTCGCCATCAAAGACCTGGAAGGTTCTGTTGCTGAGAAACGAGCTCAGCCAGTCTAAGGCGATTCCTGATATGCCGAGATCAGAGAGTCGAGCTAGAAGAGTTTTGTGGCATACCGTATCAAATGCTGCACTTAGATCGAGGAGGACCACTGCCACTGTCCCTCCTCGATCCAAGATCTTCCTAGCTTCTTCTGTGACGGCTAACAGCGCCGTCTCAGTGCCATGTCTGGGGCGGAACCCTGTTTGAGAGACGTCGAGTAGGTGGTTCTCCTCGAGGTAGTCAGTGAGGTGGAGGTTGATGTGCTTCTCTAGGACTTTGCTTG
The DNA here is from genome assembly GCF_964263255.1 of Lissotriton vulgaris. NCBI lineage: Eukaryota > Metazoa > Chordata > Amphibia > Caudata > Salamandridae > Lissotriton > Lissotriton vulgaris. Next base: position 1,031,335,106 of record NC_141687.1, read on the forward strand.
CCCATGGTAGCAGAGAGATTGGGCGGTAGTTATTAGAATCTGCTGGGTTGAGATTAGGCTTTTTTATTAGTGCTTTCACCATTGCTTGCTTCCAGGCAGGGGGGACCACCCCTGAGGAGATTGAACTGTTGAGTAGATCCAGGAGAACAGGAAGAATGATTGGGTTGACCATGTTTATCATCTTGGGGGGTACAGGGTCGAGGGGGGAACCAGATTTCACCTGAAGTGTGAGTGATTTGAGTGATTCCAGGTCTAATAATGTGAAATCATTCAGGTGGGTTTGCGCAGGATGTTCAGTCGCACAGGTGGATTGTGGCGAAACAGATTCTGGGTTAGGATTTGTAAATGAGGAGTATATTTTATTTATTTTTTGAAAGAAGAATTCAGCTAGTTCATTGCAGCGGGAGATGGGATCAAGGGTTGTGATTGTAGGAGGGGGAATTTTGGAAAGTGTTTTAACTACCTGATAAATTTCTTTAGGTTTGGACCTGGCTGCCATGATTTTCTCATTGTAGTAGGTGGCTTGAGCGGCGCTTATTTCCAGTTTGTAGGCTCTAATATTTTCTTTATACCTGTCTTTGTCGGCTAGGGCGTATCCAAGGCGCCACTTCCTCTCCATTTTTCTGCACTGTCGTTTTAACTCCCTGAGTTTGTCCGTGTACCAAGGGGCGGTTTCTCGGGCTCTTTTTAGTTTGGTTTTTCTTGCGGGGAGAATGGTGTCGATGGAGTCCTCTAGCCATTTGTTGAAGATTATGCTATTTTGTTCCGGGTTATTGGAGAGGGTAGGTATGGAGTTTGAGAGAAGGCCAGACCACGCCTCTAGCGGAAGTTTCGACCAATTTCTCATCTTCCGAGTTATGGGAGGGGGAGGCGGGGTGGCGTTTTCTATAGACCAGTTTAGGTGGATTAGATGGTGATCCATCCAGGGTAGGGGAGTAATGGAGCCAACTGATAGTGTGGGGCAGTTGGTAAAGACTGGGTCGAGTAGGTGACCTTTGTCGTGGGTGGGCGCTTTTACCAATTGAGATAGTTGGATTGCAGCTAGACTGGAGATGAGCTCGCTGGCGGTGCAGTCGGTGCTGACATCGAAATGAATATTGAGGTCGCCCAACAGTGTGTAGTTCGAAGAGGACATGGCAGTTTCTGCGGCGAGCGAAGGTAAGGAGGAGGGAAAGTTGTGCAACGCACCTGGAGGGCGGTAGATTAGCGTACCTGTTAGGGAATCGTTGGGAGTGAGTTTAAGGCAGAAGGATAGGCTTTCACAGTCCAGGATAGGGTCGCTGGTGCAATGACATTGATATATGGACTTATAGATTATGGCGAGGCCTCCTCCCTTCCCGCTGGGGCGGTCCCGGCGTTCAATGTGATAGTCCGGTGGCAAGGTTTGAATTATATCCGGGTCACATTCTGGGGTTAACCAGGTTTCGGTTAGAAAGAGGACGTCCGGGGATAGTTCGTCTAAAAGGAGTGAGATTTCGGTTTTGTGTTTCGGCATAGACCTGCAATTTAAAAGCAGCAGGGTGAAGTTTTTCTGTGGCTGCTTGGGATGAGTCGTTTTTAAATCTGCGTTGCAGTGTTGGCAGAAGGTGGGAAGGTTAATAGGGTGATATTGGTGGAGGCAATTGTCGTTCAAGGAGGGTCTCAATATGCGAAGGGTGGCAAAGTTATATTGCGTCCTGTGATGAGGGTCAGGGGGGGTGGCCCCTGTCCCCGGCCGGACGCGGACGGGCGCAGACGGGCTTGCCTTAGGCGCGCCTTCGGCGCGCAGACGGCGCTCCCGCTGCGCTCGTCCGCTGCGCTTCCGGTAGATGCACATTGTATTGCAGACGATGGGGGGCGTGGCCTCGAAGGGGCGTGGCCAGGGTGCACGCCTGCGATGGCGGCAGCTCGGGTTTGTTTCCTTTTGTTCGCTACAGCGTTTATATCGGCTGTGCGATCGAGTGTACTTCAGGCTTCTACCCCAAAAGTGCTTTTAGCAGGTGTGCGTGGTTTTTACAGTGCAATCACGAGTAATAAGTGACAATTCAAAAGTTAAAAATGCTAGGTTAAAATGCAGCGCGAAAGCTACTTCTCCCGGCTTCCGCCTCAGGAGAGATTCTATTCCAGATTAGGCGCTCGTTATCAGCAGCCTTTTAACTGGGCGGGGGGGCGTGGCCTCGAAGGGGCGTGGCCAGGGTGCACGCCTGCGATGGCGGCAGCTCGGGTTTGTTTCCTTTTGTTCGCTACAGCGTTTATATCGGCTGTGCGATGAGTGTACTTCAGGCTTCTACCCCAAAAGTGCTTTTAGCAGGTGTGCGTGGTTTTTACAGTGCAATCACGAGTAATAAGTGACAATTCAAAAGTTAAAAATGCTAGGTTAAAATGCAGCGCGAAAGCTACTTCTCCCGGCTTCCGCCTCAGGAGAGATTCTATTCCAGAAATGTACACATAATATGAAAGTCTCTTAAGTATACATATGTTTGTACTACTCAGAGTAGCATAATCATCCTTAAGTACCCTATGGTTTGAAATATATACTTGGATGCCACTAGATCCTTATGCAGTACCATTGATATTGGATTTTATCCCAACCTGGAAGAACCAGTCAACAAACTAAAGTTGTTGCCTATGCAGATATAAGCAAGATTCATTTTTACTCTGTCTATGCGCAGTGCCCATGGCTCATAGGAAAAAGATGCTGAAGCCAATCTTTTTAAAGCTCCAAATTCACTCTTACAGGCAAGCAGTAATCGCCTGGCTAAGTGGCACTTCAATTGCTCTAGCCTGTCAAGATTAAGATTCCTACAACCGCTACTAAAAGATCTGAGGGGCATTGGGCTAGAAAAGGTGCAAGACCAGGCAACATTTTAGTAATTCCTTTACACAACTTATGTACACCTTACAACCGTTTTTAAGGGATTGCACTTGCATGCTTTACAATGGTGACAATCAAGAATTAAAGGGAACCATCGTTTCAAGCCCTTTAGCCCAACAGGGATCATACATTCTTCAAAATGATCTTTAAAGCTAAATACACCTGAACTACTATCTTGATCACTGTTAGTACTCTGCACCGATCTATACTACATGTTTGACCCTTTTGATTTTGTATTAACTGTTCTATTACTCACATGTTTGGCTTTGTAGCCACCTATTTGTACTACTTTGTACTCATGTTGGGCTTAGTTGCCACCTACTTGTACTAATTGACCTATTGATTTATCTGTTTAACCATGCCCATGTACTTCTCTTTGTAAAGCGCTCTGATATCTGAAAGGATCTTGTCCGCGCTATATAAAACTTTCAAAATAAATAAAATAAATAAATAAATAAATAAATAAATAAAGGAACTGAGGGCGTCGAGCCAGTGAAGGAGCAAGCCCAGGGGCCATTATAGGATATGCTCTTGCACAAGTCACTTGCACTTTACAACTGGTTTCAAGGGGTCGAAGCTAAAGTTTAAAAGTCCTAAAACCTCTTCTAAAGGAACTGAGGGTCATTTGGATGGAGCAAGTGTAAGACCTGGCAACAATTTTAGGAACTCTCTCAGCACAAGTCAATTGTGCTTATAACCTTCTTTTTACTTGCCCTAGTTAAACAGCCTTTACAATCAAGACAAACAAGAACCAAGATTAGCGAGGTTTTGTCACATAAGAAGTCCAAATTTGGCAAATACTTTTAATATAACTATGTTTTTAAGTCTTTTTTTATCATGCATGAGCGCATTAGTCATTGTAAGAAAGGGCTTTTATTTATAACTGTATGCAATGGTTTTAATTAACTATGGAAGCAAATAAACTTTGAACTATATGCAACAACATTGGCAATATGCAGGAGATGGCAATAATCTACTGCTGAACAGAAGTACTCACTCAGACCTCATGTGGTGTGGCATTGCAAAACTCCCCTGTGAGCTGGGTTCTTAGTTTATTAACAGTGCTAGTAACAGTTACAGAAAAGGGCAATACTAGTAGACAAGCCAGACATTAAAAAGTCTTCTGGATGTCATTAAGGACATCATTTCTTAATATCAGACACCTACGTTTGACCATTAAAAACGTAAACCTTTGTTTGTGAATAATTAATGCTATTATAATATATAATCAAATATAAAACAATAGACTCAAAGAACACCCAAATAGCAATACACACTAAAAGCAAAAGACTCATTACAGGTTGAAGTTTGAAAACATACAATTTCAAATATGTATCATCTAGCATAGCATTGCAGGCTCTAATGCCTCACCGATAAAAATTGAAACTAAAAATGATATTGATCACAGCCAACCATTTTCTTTAGTATCTCAAACAGTGAGTCTAAGCACTATCCCTTTGAATTTAGATGCTTGTAAAGGCACATTCAGACAAAAGCGAAGTTACAAATTGTACATACTTAACAATATAACGATAGAATGACTAATTGTCTCCATTAAGACTACAGCTCATTTGTGAGAATTCCCATTATAAAAATTGAGGGTCAAAGTAAATATATCTGCAGGTTTAAGCTGTGGCAACAACCTAGCATAGAGATGTTGCTTTCCTTTTTATACCAACATAGGCTACAGCAGCAGCGAGTGCAATGGGAACATTTGCAGAAGAGTCTAAATGCCTTTATTGCTAGGTATAGAGCCAAACAAGGAAAAAGCCCGCTCCTAAGTGATTCAACATCAGTAAACAAAATAATTAGAATTTTGAGTTGAATAAGGATCCGAATTAACAGCCAGATTCATCAATGTAAAACCGGCTCGCAAAGGGCCAGATTCTGAGAATCTGGCCCTTTGCGAGCGCAATTTTTGCATTTGTGATTCATCATCCCAAATGCAAAAATCGCTATTATAGAATTCGCAATTTTGCGAGGAATTGCATTTAAGGAATCTCTATTTGAGATTCCTTAAATGCAATTCATGAAACATTTAAAAATTGCGATTTCGCAATTTTGGGCCGCTATTTACCGCGAAGTCAAACCTCGTGGTAAATAGCGGAAACTTAGAAAAATGCACTTAAGTGTATTTTTCTAAGTTGTATGTTACACACACACATATCCTTGGGACATATGTGTGTGCGTAACATCAGCGTCCAATGTCATTTCAGGGGTGCAACAGGGTGTCCTTTGGACACCCCTGCACCCTTGAAATCGCAAACTCAAAATGCGAATCGCTAATAGCGATTCGCACATTGATATGTCTTCCCATTCATTCCTATGGGCCTTTAGGCCCATAAGAATGAATGGGGAGTTATTCCTTATTTGCGATTAGCAATTAGCTAATCGCAAATAAGGAAGCAGTAGCAATTAGCTAATCGCAAATAAGGAAGCAGTAGCAAAATAAATTGCGATTTGTACATGAATCCCGTTTTGCGAGTCTGTAATAGCGATTCCTTAATAATTGCTATTGCTGACTCGCAAAACGGGACTTTGATGAATTTAGGGGTAAGTAGCTAAACATTTTATTTTTGGAGACTGTAGGCAAAGTCAGAAGATCATTTTGTTTGTAATTAAAATCCTTAAAAGTGGAATATCCCATAGTAGACACTGCTGAAATTCCAAAAAAGTGCACAAAACGTTCAGCAGTCATACCATAGTATACTGGATAATCCCCTTGCACTCTGCCTCTCTTTGTGAAGGGTTCTAAGAGGCATTTTTAAAATGTTGGCACCTCTCTCAATCAGAGAATCTTAATTGTGCACAATGTATGAAAATTGAGGACCCTAAGGCTCTCGTTATGAGTGGCCCGATGAATGGGCTGGACTTCCACCACTCCTGGAGTTAATGATACTAGGGTACCACTATCTACTAGGGGGATGGGGAAACCAGCTCATTACCAATTGGACTCTGGGATTCCACTGAGAAAGGAGGAATTACCAGTGGAAGCAGTAATTCTAGTTTCAGTTCCCTTGAAAATTCCTCATTTTGGGATGGGTTTTCATCTTGATATTTTAGCTGATTTAGCAGCTGAAATCTCTGGGTTAAAGGTAAAGACATTGGTGGTGTTACTGCAAATCTCATAATTCGGAAGAGGCTGGTAAATGCTGGTGTAGGCCCTATCGTAATTAAGATGCTGCTGTAATGAGGGCCTTAGTGTTGGTGCTATTTGGGTTAGCATACGACCCATACTTTTCTTCTGTGATTTTGTTTCATTACATAGAAGCTTTTGAAGACATAATCAATATTGACATCACAATCTACCAATAAGCAGCGCACAAAACTTTCCTCCTGAGAATAAAAAAAGTAACAGGGCATTTGTAACCTGAAAGCCACATCTCACTGGATATCATGGCTACTTTAAACGCAACCCCATAACATGTTTGCTCCTAACCACCAAAGTCACACCACCAAAAAAGAAGTGGTTCCCCACTGACAGATGTATTAAGTACATACTGATCATTGAATTGCACCAAACATCAAACTCTCTGTATAAGGAGGTGGATATTGATTATTTTTGCTTTCCAAGAATAAAGATTACATCTCAAAGAAAGACACTCGGACACAGACACACATTCTCTTTGTGTTTGACTATTGAAGATCACTAGAGAGGAGCCACCAAAAAAAACATTGCTTGGATCACTTGCATCACTGTATGGCACCAAACAAGCAGCAGTTCATAGTATTTAACACTCGTTCCTCTGCACTGGTTCCTTGTTGAAGTGGTCCGTTTTTAGGTCTTGATTGACAGCAATGGTGTCTGCAGTTCCAATTTTTGCTGATTATCTCAAATCTATGCAAAGAATGGCTTTGACTTTGCTGTGAGGAGTAACACTCTCTTACCACAGGTTACTGGCTGTTTGGTGAATCATTCTCCCTTTTTGGAAGGGCTTCCAATTGAATGAATGAGGGAATATTTCACATGTAAAAATTACATTCGATTAACACACTGTGTGTTACATTTAATTCATCACGTCCTTTATGGAAAGCAATGCATGTTGCCACTATTTCTCTAGCAGGGTAGGTTTAATGTCCTACAGAGCATTTGTGCATGCATTGCAGCCAAAAAGACTTTTGAATGCCTATGTCTCCATGCTTTATCTCATTAAAGTCCTAAACTATTGGCTTTGCATGTAACTTCCTATAATACCTTTACTTTCAGGTAAAGCTCATAGCCTGCACAGCAAAACCTCCCTATGTCTAAAAGTCAGACATTTCTGAAAACACTAAACACTACATTTGTCCAGCAAAAGTAATCCAAAAATCTGTAACTCCTTCCATTTGTTCTAAAACTAACACCACATCTTGAAGCGTGCTAGTTGGATTTTTAAGTGAGAGGACTTTGCCATTTGTTCCAGTTGAAATGCATTGTGTGGAATGCCTGGCTTTGAGAGTCTAAAAAGGAGCATATTCAAAGGTTGAAAGCAGTTTTCAGTCAAAAAATAAATAATTTATGGGTGGCTGGAAAAGTGTAGGCATTGAGGCGTGTTCTGCGGCGCTTTTCCCTGTGAAAAAATGCTGCTACAAGATGGGCTTTGAAAGGAAACAGTTTTCATTCATGCTTTTCTTATGAAACCTGTCAATAGTAAGCTAACATTAGGAGTCATTTTCTATACATTTACATATCTTCCTCATGCATTTGAGAAAAATAAAACAGCAGGAGCATTCATTTGATCCACCAGTGTTCTGCAGCAGCTTAAGCATTGAATTCAAATTAACAGTAGAATGCTAACATTTCATATTCATGAAAAAATGGTAGCCATTGTGCTGGAGTAGGAGCTGTTGAATTTAAGGATTTGCCATTAGACTTGCTGAGGTAAGTAGTAAGCGAACATTGAGGGATTAATACAGCTATAATACCTGCTGTTTCAAAACAATTTGAGGGGAAGTAAGGGTGTTTATTTAGTCAGTCATGAACACAATTCACAGAAAACCTGTGTTATGGGAAGCACTATTTACTGGCTCACTACACGTGATAATTTCTTCTTTCTTCTTCATACATTAATAGTCAAATCTCAACATATGAAATCTATCCCAAAGCAAATTCATGCGAATCTTTTATCCGCAGTCTCAAAAATCAGACTGCTGATGTAACCCTCATACAAAACATACAAAGCAAAGTATGAAAATAAAATATGAATAACTCTCATCAAACCGATGGGTGTATTTCTTTTCTTCAAGATTGCTTTTATTCTTCTTAATTATCAGAAGAAGTGCCAATCAGAATTCTTCAATCAACTCTCCATCATTACACAAGTGAAGTCATATCCCAATGCATTTCGGTATATGAGGGTTACATCAGCAGTCTGATTTTTGAGACTGCGGATAAAAGATTCGCATGAATTTGCTTTGGGATAGATTTCATATGTTGAGATTTGACTATTAATGTATGAAGAAGAAAGAAGAAATTATCACGTGTAGTGAGCCAGTGAATAGTGCTTCCCATAACACAGGTTTTCTGTGAATTGTGTTCATTTTGTACTAACTTGACTGGGGCTAGTCAAGATATGGGTAAGCACCGGTTTTAAATAATGAAAGGAAGGGTTATAAACTTGTTTAAATAAGGAGTGCATATTACATATCATTGTTTGCATATTTAGTCAGTCATGCCATATTATATTTTAAATTGCAAAAATAGCTCATGAAAGAGAGATTCCTATCTAAGTTTAGCATCGCCAACCCACATCTGTTTCCCTACTTTTTCTAGTGTTCAATCCTTCCTCCCTTCAAAGCAATAACATATTGGTAGACATGGGAGGGGTTTTAATCTCCCATTTAAAAGCACAAGAGTATATTTTTCATAGGGGCAGGAATCTGATTGCAGACAATTCTTTCTACTTCTGCCACTTTCTTTTGTCAGTATCTGAATTTTCCTGTAAGAATGTTACCTGCTTTCAGAATCATTTTTATTGTGAGATAAATGCAAAAACATTGTTCAACATGTTTAACAATACATACTATATGAAATTAATATATGTAAAGTTATATCAGACAGAACAATGAGTCAACTATTTTAAAATACAAAGCCACATGAAAACTGTCATGGACTACACAATTTCCACAACGTTGCCACACTAAATATATCATACAAATACTACATGCCGAAGAGATGAGAACCATCTTTATGCATATATTCAGCCTTGTGCACGGGAAAGTGATTGATTCTAAAGCTGTCGTCACCAGAACCAAGTGTCTCAATGCAAGCTAATTGTATAAGATAGGTGAACTCTCTAGTTCTTTATTAGAACTGTATGATCTTCTGTGTCTGTTAGAGGAAAAGGTAGAGAGATATGCTGGTAAATAGTGTCATGAGGTTTAACTCCGGTACTAGGTATGATATCGCCCGGCTAGGAGCCAATCACGATGGAGCATTTTGGAAGTGCTTGGATGACTGATTTACAATAATGTTTATATGTATCCATTTCTGTTAAAAACTACTTTTCAAAGGCTGAACAGTTTTGTAGAACTAGGTGTTATGTGGTTTGCAGTGCTACACAAGCTGGTGTCCAAGGCCCTTCAGATAATTAGATTGGATTGGTTAAGGGGGAGAGTCAAATTAAAATTAATTGCACCTGTCTTCGCATGATAGGAGGTGTGGCTTCTAGTAGAGGAATAGCAATAGAATGCAAGCAGGGGGTTTCCTTCGACATTCAGCACTATGTATTTCCATTGTGGAAACTGATCAGAGGGAGTATGTCATGACACATTAGCCACAAATGAATTCCCGTGGGCCAGCATGTAGTCTTTCCAGTCAAGGTCAACTGAAGGACAGCTTCAGTCGTTATTGTACAATGTCCACAGTGCATGTTTTGGATTTGGCTTTCAGTTAACTACAGGTCGGCATATCAAAAAATCACTAATTTGTGAGGATTGGATCCTATTATGTATCTTCAGACCTTCACCCACAGCACGATAGAGGAAGGCAGAAAAGGATGAAAGAAGCTGGTACAGTAAGAAGAAAAGTGACTAAGGCTACAGGAAGAGCTGAAAAAGAACCAGAGAGAGTGAGATGGGGAGGTAGATATTCAGCGTAGCCCGGTGGAAGAAAGAGGCATGAGATGAATCAAGATTAGCAGACCTTAGTATTTGGCACCTCCAGCATTCAGCAGAGCTGGCAATGTGCTCCTGAGAAACTATTTGGACCCTACACATATTAGTTTTACAAACTAAGAACTGCCTAAATTCTGCATAAAAAAGGAGTACAACGTCCTGTGAGGTGAAGGAGAAAAAGCAAGGCATGAATCTCATTTAAAAGGTGTGTTTTTTCTCTTTCCTCTGAACTTTTCAGTGAAATGCAGAACAAGGATAGGATACTAGATCTGCTGGGTTGAGCATCTAATAACTGTCCTATTGAGAGCTAGGGTCGTGTTATCTCTGACATAATTGTTGTGCAACTCTAGTTTATTGCCTCTACAGAGGTGCAGTGCTACTTGTGGACTCATTTTCTTTACTAAGGGGCTTATTTAGAGTTTGGTGGACAGGGTACTCTGCCACAAACATTGCTAAACTTGTGATCCATTCACTCTAGTTAGTCTGGTGAACCACACCAAGTTTCTGAGGGCACAGCCTCTTCTAGCTCTATTGATGGAAACCTTTGACTGACAGACCAAATGTACCTAAGACACTCCATGCTTTTTTCCTGATTGAGACCACAAGGGAAAGCCTGGTCCATGGAAAGGAAAAAATGACTGCCTAACACTGGGAGCATGTCGGTGCGTTATTTTTTGTTCTTAAAAAATAAACTCCCATTTTGAAGAACAAAAAACTTTGCATAACAGAAATGGTGACCGCTAAGCAAAGTTGTAGTGCCTTTAATAAAGGCATCAATATCTCTGCTTGTGTGGCTGGGCTGTCTGTATATGATGGTTGGTCTCCCTCAAGGGCAGCAGAGTAAATCTCTCCACTATCTTGGCGGACCGACAGGCCAGCCACTACATTTTAGATAAGGCTGTAAGGGAAGAAAAACATTAACATATAATTACAGTGACTTTGATTTCTTAGTATTTAACGTGATACTGTGGAGGGAGCCTCTAAGGCAAACTACATGACTGGAAAACCTAGACTCAAACCCCAGCTTCTCCACTTTGCCGCTTTGTGTGATCCAGAGCAAATTGCACTGTCTCATGTTCCTTGCTTGCCAAATCTGGAGCACTTAAAAGTGATTGGGTTGATGATGCCCTACACTAGATGGTCTACATGTTGTCTCACAGCAGTATCATCAAGCATTCTTGCAGTGTTACATCTTTTTGAATTCATGCTTAAGCATTAATGTTAATAATACTCATACAGTAGAGGTGATTAGAGGTAAATCAAAACACACATGCCCACCTCTATTTGCTCATTCTTCATGGCGGTACAGAATGTTGCATTGCCAGCACGCAGTAGCTGTCCATGGCATTGCACATTTCAGGTGAATTTACTTTTCCTCCTCTACATCTAAACAACGCTTTGTCCAACTTCATTGTTCCAGTCCTTGTGTGTGATAAATTGATGCCTGGAATAATTTAAACAGTACTCTCGTGATACACACACAACGTCTCAGAGCATTCTGTGCATTCTGAATTTGGTCTGCTTCCCTTAAACACAAACAAAATTAATGCCTAACTCACCCCGCACTTAGAAAGAAAAGCAGCAACAAGTTAGAGATATTTATAAATGAAGCAAATGAAAGAAAATCTAGGCCCTTTGTCTGGGATTCAGACCCGTTCAGAATACGCAGTGCATTTCAAAACCGGTATTATTGTTTGCCTAGGGCGTTCAGGAAGCTTTTGTCGCGGTGTGTTTTGCAGTTTGTGTGTGAGAGATCAGTTATCTTCTATTTCTGGCAGCATTGTTCAGGCTGGCCAATACCCTTACCATTTTTAGATCTATTTTGACAGCATATTTGTAGCTAACCATATGTTATTAGCATAAAAACGCTTTCAGAGTTCCACTGAGAGAGGGGCTTTCTTCTGTCCACCTGTTGCGTACTGTCAGTAGAGCATTTGATTGAACAGAAGTTGTGTGCTTCCACTGCAAATGTGAGCTTTTATTGCACTTTTTTCATGGTGGGAAAGCTTATGCTCGGTACATAGGACTGAGCTGGTTATGGAGGCAAGCCAACAATCAAGGCCATTGGCTGGATATGCTTCTTATAAAGAACCATATCCAACTCAGCATAATCCTTTGTCCAACCTAATGTCAAAGGCGCCGGGAAACCCTTGTTGGGTAGCTGAGCGCCATACAAATGTAGAAAATAAATAAATACATAAATTATAAAGGCAGTAGCCTGATGTATTACTTTGTATAAAGCCTGCATGGCTTGGCACATGGAACATGGAATCTCACAGACTTCCTCAGGAGGTAATGGTTTTGGTGGTTGTTAACCCCTTTGACAAACGGCAGGGATAGAGAAGATTTGTACTGTGGTAATCCTTGTTAGGGCCTCTTAGGAGAGATAGTATTTTGCTTTGCCAACTGTAATTTTGCATACATTTGTGCTCTTATGACTTTATGCCTGATGGTTGCCTTATAGGAAATCTTGGGGATATAATATTTTCACTGTCACAACCCTTGTTAGGTTTTTATAAAAAAGATTGTCTATATTTTTTAATAATTGCAAATTTGCACTTATTTTTAAGTTTAGAATTTATTGGAAAAAGTTATTCCACATGCCTATCTGTCTAATCTGTTTATTAAGAAAAGTTCTGCTAAAGGTGGCAGGCTTATTTTATTTAATATGTCCTACATATATTAAAGTCAATATGCCTTTAAGGGTGAATTGTTACTGCTCTGGGTAAAAGCATGCTGCAGAGATGTATTTTGCTACATGAATTTTCACATATTTTGTTTCTAGAAACTGATTTTGATCTCGATTACCACATTTAACGATCCCAATTGTAGAAGATTTGCACTTTAATAATTATTGCTGGAATTGCTTTGGAAGACGTGGCAGTCTTGCATGCGCGTATATATAATTCTGAGAGCTACTTCGAAATATGTCAAAAAGATGCACTGACAGTTTAATTTCACATGTCTATGACATCACCAGTTTGCATAAAGCCAGACTTAAAGCCATTGCTCATTCCAGGGATGTTAGACTATTTGGAGGCAATAATGAACGGGTTTTTGACACCACATCAACCCTAAATACAGCTGAAATATCACAGGAGATTAGGTTAATTACTACGAACAGTAAACAGGAGAGGCAAATAAGGAAAATTCTAAATACACAATGGTCCATAGTATTCACTGATATCACACTAAGTCCAATTCTCCCTGATACACCTTCCCTGACTTTCAGGCGTGTCCCTTCAATGAGGGATTCATTAGTCAGCAGTAGCCCTGAGATTAATCCTTTTCTGAATTAGTTGTCGCCGAAAAATGGGTTCTTCAAATGCAGATTGTGCAGGGCCTGCAAATTTGGGGTGAATATGCAAAGGTACACGACTGTATTCTGAAATAAACAAGAAAAGATCAAGGGGCACCATACTTGTAGGACTGAGTTTGCAGTATATATACTTAATCCTGCAGTCTGAAGTACATAGGAGGTACCAAACTACAAGTATATACCAGAATTCTGTAACATATCAGGGCTATTGTCAACTCTGACCCAACATACCCGCTGGCGAGGCATTTCAAACTCATCCATCAAAACAATTTGGGGACTAAGCATGGGCGAATTTTGCGAATCTCGCGTTCGCGAATTTTGCAGATTTGCGAACTCGCAATCCGCAAAATCCGCGAATTCTCGCGAATTTGCGGATTTTTTTTTTGTGTGTTTGCGCGGGTTTCTGCCAGTTCGCGAGGGTTTTGTACAATGTCGCAAATTGCGAACTTACCTGTCGGGTCGCAAGTTTCGCGAACTTGTTGTTTCTACGTGTCCAGCCTGTTTGGGACACTCTTCTTCATCACTGCCACTCTCTGTCACCACTGCCACTCTCTGACTACTCATGCCACCCTCTGGCCCACCCATGCCACCCTCTGTTTCATCACAGCACCCTCTGGTTGTCCAGTCAGTGTACATTATTGTGGCAACGCAAGCACACCTTCCCTGCCTCAAGTGACCTGAATTAATTTGGGGCTGATTAATGTGTCACAGAATATTTTTTTAGCTGGCACCTGCTTCCTTAGTGCTTCCTGATTAGTGATCTTTTGCACTTGCTAAGTGCTTTCATTGTTGCAAAATTAGTTACAACACCTGCCCTGCCCCAACTGACAATAATGAATTAGGGGCTGATTAATGGATTTGAACTTCCAGCCTGGCTCCTGCTTGTCTCCCTTAGCTGTAATTCAGGACCTTTGTGGCATATGTGTAAATATTCTGAGGTTCAGAGCAGGGTCACATAATAGTTGCAACTGGCAACTGAACTCTGGAGGGGCCCCTCAGGAAGCACTACAGGAAATGGCTACTAATGATGAGCCTGAACTTTTGAACCTGGTAAGTAGTTTCAGTTTTGCTAAGATCGTATTTCTGCAATTTTGCACTTATTCGCGGGGCGCGAAGTTGTACTGGGAAGCCGCGAACTCACGCGAACAGTGCGAGCAAAATCCGCTGCTCGCAGATTTGCGGATTTTGCGGGAGATTCGCGAATCTCGCGGATTGCGAATTTACCGAAAATCCGCAAAATCCGCGAGCGAAACGGATTTTCCGCCCATGCTTATTGGGGACCTTACATTTTTTGTGATTGGGGCTGTTCCTATGTTAAGAAGAGGAGGCAATAGGGAGAAATTATTGAGGCAGATGGAATCTGAGTTTATAATTGAGTTAGATACCAAAATGCCGAACAGGTTAAATATGAGTGAAGATCTTCATAATTTTCTATAACTCACTCAAATTGCATCTGATGAGTTCGAACAATTTCAGTGTCCATAGAATACACTCCTCATTATTTAGTGAAGATGACTGAACGGAGTATGATGAGGCATCATAAGCACCAGTCACTTTATTGCACACTCGTTGAATCCCTGTCATTTTAAAATCCACTTTTTGCACTTTAGATAGAGACTTTGCACTTTATAATGTTTGGAGTTATGAGAGTGAGACTACAGGGAATAACAATTTGTAAAATCAAGATTAACTTGTGATCCATTGATAACTCAAGTTTGTGTTTCCAATGCAGTGAGCGAACAGTACATGCTGCTAATATAAGGCTTCAAGGACAAACCTATAAAAAGATAAAATATGTTGCACTTTAATAGACATAGAGTACTTTAAAATATAACTTTGCACTTTGTATGGAACCTAGAATTGGAACACTTAGCAATTTATTAGTTAATAGCACAGTGAAAAAGGAGGATTATGATAACGGTACAAAAATATGGCTTGATACACAAGAGACAGTGTTGGCTAAGGTCAATGTTGAGTCTGATATGCAGTGGTGCTTTTTCAGAATTTGGTTGTGATCACACAGTTTGCACTAGTAGTACTATAGCTGTACACTGCTAATATTATAAATACGAGCATAAAAGGACAAAGCCAACAACAGTTGAGTTGTAAGCTACACACAATAGCGTAAAATAGAGAAGCAATTTGTGTATATTTTTGTACTTCTTCAGTGAAGGATAATGTGATTACAACAATGTATTGAATTTTATTGACTTATATTAATAGTAAATGTTATTTATAACCAATTGTATGAACATCAGTCCAAGTGATAGTCTTTCTTTCATTGTTGCTTAAAGTAGCTCACACAGGAAGTAAGGAATTGAATAAATGAGGTAATGTGACGCAGTGCAGTCATGTGATCAAGACCTCGTTTCAGCAGTCGAAACGCATCATGGGCGGAAGGCATTCAGCCTTTGTATCAGCAATGTACATTTTTACCTGAATAAAGCACTTGAATCTTGAAGTGGATACAGTGTCAGTTCATGGTATCGAGTTGGAGAACAATTGCGTGCAAGGATCTCATTTTTTTATTACCTATAGATATATTGGACCTGACCAAGTAACTTATTACATTTAATAAGTGATAACTTTCCATTGAAAGCAGAGGTTTGGTGTCTAAAGAATTGTAATTTGAAGCCCTCTTTAATGACAAAGTCGGATTCTAAGTCACAATTCGGAAAGTGCCATGTTTAAAAAGCTGAAACCGCTAAAGGGGTTTGGCCCGTTGGACAAGAGTCAGGTAGGGCCGTAATACTTATCAAAGACAAAGGGGGGTACCTGACTCCTCTGAAACTTTCTGCTTTATCTCTTTACTAGCTTACCCGTCGCACGTTGCTGCGATCTCAGAAGAAAGGAAACTCGTTATGATAACCTTAAATTTACATTGTGTCATTGTTATTGAATCTTATTCATTTTATTTTTTTAAACTTCATTTTATTTTTTAAAGCATTTTTAAGTGTGGCTTGAGCAGTGCGTAATTGATCGCTTTCCAATCTTGATTCCGGTTGCTCTCCTGTTTCATTTGAGCAGGCTTGAGCAGTGCGTAATTGATTGTTTTCCCATGTTGATTCTCGTTGCTCTCCTGTTTCATTCGAGCGGGCTTGAGCAGTGCGTAATCGATCTGTTTCCAATCTTGATTGTCGATGCTTGTTCGATTGAGAAGAACAGGCTTGGGCAGTGCGTACTCAATCGGCTTCCAATCTTGATTCTCGTTGCTCGTTTGTTTGAGAATTACGGGCTTGAGCAGTTTGTATTCGAACAGCTTCTAATCTTGATTCCCGTTGCTCGTCTGTTTCTGAATCTCGTAATGCCTTTTTCTTTCGTGCTTCTAATGTAGATTGACCAATCGATTTCCGTTTGAAGGCCATAACTGTCGACGATGCTCGCAAATTCTCTGTCTATTTCATTATTCTTAAGATTATGAGGGCCCTGGGGGGCTGATTTTTAAAAATTGTTTTTGCCAGAAACCTACACAGGAGTGTACTCAACAACTTCCCAAAGTTTCATGGCAATCGGATGAATGGTGTAGTAATGCATAAAGGACAAACAGACAGACAGACATACTTTCGTTTTTATATATATAGAATAGCATCAATCAAACCAATGTCGTTTATGTTTGATTGGATTATTTATTAAACCATTCATTTGAAATGTTTTCGTATATTTTTGGACGAAATTTGAAAGTAGGAAAAGAAGAAACACATACATTTCAAATGGCATAAACAAACAGTAAATTAAACAATTCACAAAATTACATTCATGGACAAAACATTGAAGTATGCCATCACTTATATGCAACAATTCAAAAAAAGAAGAAACTTTATTTTTTACACCATATAATTTTACACACGACAAACCTTGGGGCTTTCAATTAGACCACAAATCAAGGAAACGCCTAACAAAGGGAACTACTTTCTGCATGTAGGGGGAAATTAATTTTTCAGTTCGATTCCCTCAACCACAAAAGTATAGTTTTGAAAGTTACTCAGTGTTTTAGAATGCCAATGCGTTTCAAAGCACAGGCTTGAGGTACTGTGCCTATCATCAGGGCTTCTGATTCATGGATATTTCACGAAAATCTGTAAAATATATGATGCAAAAAACGGGTGTAAGAAAGTGTATGAGTAATCTATGTGACTTTAAACCCCAGCTCTCCTGCATTCCAACAGGAGTTGGCACTTGCTGGACAAAGAATTACCTGATAAAACTTGGTTGCAAACCTTAATACGCCTTCATCATGGCAATAAAGCTGCAAATCTGTATCTACTTTGGATTCGGACAATGGGGCCTGGTGCTTACAATGAAGTTAAACGTCATCGCATATTTCGCAGTAACGATACCAAAAGCAGAGTGCCAGTGGTTACTTGTAGCAGCTCACGTTGCATCTCAACTGTTTGTTTTGAATTTAACCACATCCATGCTGCTGACGAGCTCAGCTCGTCATGGAGTACAGTGGAGCTGCACTCATGACGAGCTGAGCTCGTCACGGCCGTTGGAACGTTCGCACGCCGGGCTAATTTCCCCGCTGTGCTGAACGTTCCAAAAACGGGTGCGGGCGTGACGAGCTCAGCTCGTCATGAGGACAGCTCAGCTGTACTCCATGACGAGCTGAGCTCGTCACCAGCATAGGGGCGCTGCGCGCGGCCCCCCTCACCCCCGCACAGGAGGTGAAAAACCCACGCAGCGAAGGGGTTAACAAGAATAAACGTGTACCTTTGCAAACGAGGAAGTGTTGCGCGCCTCTCGGGCCTCAATTCAAACACGTCCTGAATCCCTAAAAGAATTATGTCAGTTACCAAATTAAACCAGACCGCTAGCTGCAGCACGAACGGGTAATGCTTGATTTTACAAGACTTACTTCAAACAACTTGATTGAATCACTCCACGATAATTCGACCGACATGTTAGAAGGATTTGGGCATTTCTCGTCAGAACATATAATGGGTCTCAAACTGCGCGTGGCCTCATGGGAAATGTAGTTAAACACAATCAGCCAATGGCAATGCAAATGGGGGAGAGTATTCTATCTCCACAACAGGTGCATTCTGGGACTTGTGGTTTAGAAATTAAAACGTTATTTTCTAGACAATTCTGTCATTCCGTTTAGCCCTGTCACTGCACTATTATATTTTAATATGAGATAAGCCTCCTTTTGAATTAGGGCAGTGTCAATATCCATTATTCGTTTTGTTGTATACAGCGCAAACAACACTGTCCACTTTAAATCCTTTTCACTATGGGATTTTTCAATAAAGTCTTCAACATGGGTGCTGTCAATACTTTCTTTTTTATTCTGGAACAATGTTGTGTTATACGTTGGTTTCTCTGCGGATTTGTCTTGCCTTTGTATAGCTTCAGACAAGGACAAAGAACTGCATAAACCACGTTTTAGGTTTTGCAATTTCAGAACTCTGAATGGCGCCATCTTATATTATGCAAAAATTTCGATCCTTCCATTGTAAAGTCACACACGGAGCAGTTTCCACTTTTAAAAAGCTAACCTTTTTTTGTCTTAACCATTTGGTGCTTGCAGCCTGTATCCTAGGTCACATGACTAGGTGTAGCTGGCAGTAGTTTTTTGTGTATTGCTCCCAAACAGTAAGACAAACTAAATAGTATTGCTCCCAAACAGTAAGACTAAGGGGGAATAGGTGTTGGCAGGATGCGCCATCTCTGATTTGATAACGGGGAGGAATTGTCACTTATCATACTTGAACACCACAAAGCGTCAGCCTGAGCACACTGCCAAAGAGGTTGACACTAGTCTTTTTAGCCCCCAGATAAACTGGGGCCAGGACAAGGAGGCAGGAAATTCCTGTTACCCCTGTGGGTGGAAACCTCCAAAATGTTCTCCTAATTTAAAGTGGGCACCAGGTATAAATGTTGGACCCTCAGACCCAACTCTTCAGTACACCGCTGGACCTGAGGAAAACTCAGAAGGACTGCTGTGCTGCTGTACAAGAGGGACTGCTACTCTGCTACCTGAGTTTAACCTCTGCTGCCCTGCTACCTTAGTGAGAAGGACTGGACCTGCATCTTGAACCCAGGACGGCCAGAGTGACTCCATGGGCTAGTTGGCTGACCTCCTCATCAGACCCCAGCAACAGAAAAGGCTACAAACACTTTAACCTCAGCACCTGGACTCTGCTTACTGTGTAAGTGGTGCACCCCAGTGTTGTACCCTTGGCAGTGGGCCTGAACCGATGCAGCACAACTCATAGCCTCACATACCCGCATTAGAACCTTCGCAGCAAGACCCATCCCTGATGCAGGACCTGGCAGCTCCTCTGAACCACTGCTGCTCATTACATCCTCGATGAAGGACCTCACATCGTAGGCCCGCAGCTCTTTGGAACCACTGCTGCGTGACTCCTCCTCGACGCAGAACCTCACATCACTGCCCTGCTGCTCCTCGGTGCTGCATCACGCATCCTTGACGCAGGACCTCGCAATCGCCCCTGTGCAACACATCCTTGACATGGGATCTCGCAACCCTCCCCAACCTTAATTTAAGGTACTTTGTTCAACAGGCCTAACTTGGCTCCTCTATTTGACTCAGGCCCCATCACTTTGGACTGAACTTGTGAGTCTGTCCCGGTCCGGCACAACCAGATAATTACAGTTGGTGATTTGTGCTTCTAAGCACTGTTTTCACTTACATCTTCAAAACTGCATATCTCCGGTGCTACGAATTGGACTTTTGTCATTTTAGTCTCAAATAATTTATTACATTTTACTCTGTTTTTCTAAATCTGTGTAGGATTTTTCTTGTGTTGTGTTTTTCCTTTATTACTGTTTGTGTGCATTTTGCCTCTAATTTAAGCCTGACTGCTGCTTTTGTGCCAAGCTACTGGAAAGTTCAGCACAGGTTAATTTAGGGTTCGCTTTTGTTTCACCCAGAGAAGAATTGTGGTTGCTGCTTAAGTAGGGGTTCTCCCCCTCAACCTGTAACCCACCTGGCAACAATAAGTATGTATACATATACAACCATAGTGCGTCTTTGAGTCAGCCCTATCTCCCATTGGTCTCTATGAGTGTAATTTCCTCTCTGCTTCTATATTTCACAGCATAGAGCATGGGGCAGAGAGTCATTCAACTTCAGCCATTGGTAGTCTTCTGAGTGAGTAATAGTATTTATCTGATCAGAGGTGCACATTTGCCTAACCGGGGAGCAATCTAGTGCCAGAGCCGGTGGGCCTTTTCCTCAGTTATATATTTCTCCTTCACAGGTCCCCTTTCATTTCTTTCAGATTTTTTGTTCAGGTTTTAGAGCATTTTACCGCTCCCCAGACTGCACTCTCGATTGCTGCTCACTTCGTCTGCAGTGCACAGCATCCGACATGACAAATGCATCTACTCCAGGCAACCATTATGGAATGCTATTGTCTATAATGTATAATTATTTTACCACTCCAGCATGGCACATTGTTTCTAAACATGGCGGCCATGCTGGAACGTTAAAACAATCCTATGTACAATATGATTGCAAGGTAGCTTAGTTGGATTTTAATTTATTATTGCAAACATAGGTCCACTGGGTTTTGGTGGCAGTTTGTGTTTTTATTTCTATATTTTTACTTTTAATGTACCTTGAACATGTTGTTGTTGGTTTTGTGTGTGTGTGTGTGTGTGTGTGTGAGTGTTTTTATTGTGGTTGTGTAGAGGCTGAATAAATGAGCTTGTGGGTGTTTTAATGGATGCATGAGTGCAAGGACGAGTGACAGAGTGCATGCATATGCGATGAATTTGAGTGCATAAATACATCAATGACTGAAGAGTCTCCTTCACTTATATGCAAGAACCTTTGGCATTGCTGTAGAGTACGTTCTAGTTGATGCACGTCACGTCGGGACGTGACGTGCGGCGGCCATGTTGGCGGCGGTGCGCGCGCATCGCCATTGCGCGCCGAGAGGAAAACGAGACGGCAGCGCCGGCCGGCGCTCCTCGAGATTAAGCCTAATTAAGTTAATAAAGAAACGTTTATATACCTACCAGCTGTCAATCATTTTTTCCGACCAACATTACAGTGGCGACGAGGTCGGGATGTGACCAGCCAAAACCACACCATAGAAGAAAAAAAAAAAAAGGAAAAAACGGACCCCCCCACGTGGGCAGCAGCAAGGGAAGCAGTCAGCAGGCCCAAGCCAGACCTGGAACACAGCGACCCTGCACAACCCAGCCAACGCGACGGCCCACAGGGACACGGCAGGACACACTCAAGGTACGGCGAGCTCGAGGAGCGTGGCAGAGCCACAGCCACCCACGGAGGCGGCGAAGAGGTCGGAGTGGCGACACAGACACCCCGCAGCAGCCAGAATAAGCGTGTAACATTCCTGTTAAACAACACCAGGTAGGAACAGCGCTGGCTACTAAAGAGGAGGAAGGGGGGACCAACACCAAGAGTCCCCAGAGAGAAAAGAGCACAGGGTTCAAGGACAGCACCCCAGGCAGCCCCACCGGCAAAGACACCAACACATCAGGCACCAGGGAGGTGAAAATGAGCACACCGGCGGGGTATGCAATAGCACCTGTACAATTCCTACCGAAACCTGGAGAACCACTGATGAAGTGGGAGGACTGGAAAGAATACAAAGATAATTTCATAGGGGTCCTGGAGGACGAAAATGAAGAAAAATTCACCCCCCAAAGAAAGAAACGCATTCTGTTGCTGAACCTGGGACCGGAAGGACTCAGAATTTACAAGAGTCTGGTGCCCAAAAAGAGAGAAGACACCGATGACGATGTGTATGCGCATGCAGTGGAAGACCTAGATGAACGTTATCGTCCCACCATTTGTGTGTCAGTGGACAGATTTAATTTCCAGCAGAGAAAACAAAGGGCTGGAGAAACTATAGAAGAATATGTAGCGGCCTTGAGGAAGCTGGCGGCCACGTGTAAATACGCACTGTGGGAAGACGAATTCATCAAGGATCAGATTGTGATGCATACCACGAGCGCAAATGTTCAAGACAAGTTGTGGGCAAGCGGCGACACCACACTCAAAGACGTGTTGGTCATCGTGAAGAGGGGGCAACTCGCACGGAGGTGCGCAGACGCAACCAAGAAAGACGTAGCCACCCCAACCATGGTGAACAGGATACAAGAGGAGGAACACCGCAAAGACCAGAGAGGCAAGTATCCAGTGACCAAAGGAACCAACAGATGGCAAGGGAAGCAGGCGAGCAATGAGGGCAAGAAAACGTGCTACAGGTGCGGGAGTTGGTCCCATGAAGCACATGATAGAAGATGTCCGGCGTTCCGGGCCAAATGTCTACACTGTGGCATCATAGGCCACTATGAGAAAGTGTGTCAGAAGAAACAACACAAGGGTGTGGTGAAATATGTCGACCAAGGTGAAGAAGATCAGGAGGAAGTCGCAGAGGAAGAGGTGGTCACCGTCTTATGCATATACGACCAGGTACTGAGCGTGGATGGAAAGAGGTCAACCAAACCCGTCCTGGACATGTCAATGGGCGGGATCACCATCACAGTGGTGGCAGACACGGGATCTCCATTCACCATTGTACAACGGGCAGTATGGGAAGAAGAGTTCAAACCCAAGTTGGGCCCAGAGTTGGAGAAACTAGACATTCGGCCGGTCACCTACAATGGCGACCGCATTCAAATGGTGGGTTTCCGACGCCTGTTGTTCGAATTTAGAGGCCGATCAGCGTGGTGCAAACTGTACATTGCAGAGAAAGGACCCTCCGTCCTAGGATGGCTAGACCAGGGCGACCTGGGAATAAAACTAGATCCAGGAGGGAAGGAGCAAATACTACTCACAGAGCAGGAGGAATGGCCGGATATGAACAAATGGAAGGAGAACTACCCAAAGGTGTTTGGAGGCACGGTGGGAAGAATGGAGAAATTCCAACACAAGATCGTGCTCAAGGAAGGAGCCATCCCGGTAGCCCACAAAGTGAGGAATGTACCAATTGCGGTAAGAGAGGCAGTCCAGATGGAACTCCAAGAATTGGAAAGGAGGGGTATAATAGAACAAATCACCTGCGCTGAATGGCTGGCGCCCTTAGTGGTTGTAATGAAGCCCAATGGGAAGGTCAGGCTCTGTGTGGACCTGAGAGAACTGAACAAAAACATTGTAGTGGAGAGATTTCCCCTCCCCAGAATCGAGGAGATGTTGGCCAAGACCAGAGGAGTAAGGTGGTACTCCACTATTGACTTGACCTCGGCCTACCACCAAATAGCACTACATCCGGACAGCAAAAGCCTCACATCCTTCATCACCCCGTTCGGGTGCTACCAGTTCTGTTGCATGCCGTTCGGGCTGGCCTCGGCGGCTGCAGTCTTTCAGAAAATGATGCACCAACTGTTCAGAGACTGCAAGGGCGTCCAGTATTTCCAGGACGACATCCTGGTGATGGGGTGTGACAGGCTGGATCACGATCAGAAGTTAGAAAAAGTGCTACAAACATTGGAGAACAAGGGCCTTACAGCAGAGTGGACAAAGTGCTGATTGGGCCTGCAATCAGTGACGTACCTAGGCCACAAAATCGGACAACAGGGCATCACACCAAAGGCGGAGAACGTAAAAGCCATCGCTGAAGCACCGCCCCCCAAGAACAAAGAAGAAGTCAGGTCGTTCTTGGGAATGGCGGAGTACTATAGTAAGTTCGTGGTACACTTTGCCTCAAAGACCCACAACATGAGGTTGCTGACCAGGGAGAGCACTGCGTTCCAGTGGACACCGGAAGCTCAAGCAGAGTTCGAAACCATCAAAAGGGATGTCACAGGAGCCATACCGCTCAAGGGTTACGACCCACAGGGCACCACTGTGCTCACGACCGACGCCAGCGACAAGGGTCTGGGCGCTGTGCTCATGCAAGACCGAGGAAGAGGGGAAATGGAGACAATCAGCTTTGCATCCAGGGCATTGACGGATACCGAGAGCAAATACAGCGTGATAGAGAAGGAGATGCTGGCGGTGGTATGGGCCATGGGGAGGTTCTGGCAATTCCTTTGGGGTACCCGATTTCTACTCAAAACAGACCACAAGCCGTTGGTAAAAGTACTAACATCGAGCGGGCACGCCAGTGCCACACCCAGGATATCCAAAATGTCCTTAAAGTTACTCGAGTTCAGGTATGATGTGGAGTACATCCCCGGGAACCGGAACCGAGTAGTGGACTACCTGAGTAGAGCAGCTGCCATGGAGCCCGGAGAGGAAGACCCTACAGGCAAAGGGGAGTTAGTAGCTCTAATAGAAGACCAGGAGAAATTAATCAGCCAACAAGAATGGACTGAGGCATATGAGGAGGACACCGACATGAAGGAAGTGAAGACGCACATCGTACAAGGATGGCCAGACAAAAGAAACGTGAAAATGAGCCTTAGGCCATATTACGAAGTGAGGGAAGAACTGTCAGTAGGAGACAAGGGGATATTCATTTACAGAGGAGACAAGGTGATCCCCCCAAGGAACCTCATCACCAAGCTAGTGGACCTGCTACATGAGGGCCATTTAGGCATAGGGAAACTCAAGGCCAGAACGAAACAAAATTACTGGTGGCCAGGTATGGACATAAGAGCGGAGAGGCATGTCAGGGAGTGTCCACAATGCCAAGGAGCTGACAAAACCTTAAAACCCCTGCGTCCAGCTCTCGGAAAGTTCGAGTCTCCCTCCAATCCGTGGGAAGAGCTGTCCATAGACATTTTGGGACCTGTTCTAGATGACCAGGGCATGCAGAAGTATGTGTGCGTTCTAATAGATCGTTACTCTAAGTGGCCGGAAGTGAAGGTGGACGAGTCCATGGACACTGAGAATATCTTGAAGTTCCTGTCCGAAACCTTGACAAGGGAAGGAATCCCCAAATCCATTTTAAGCGACAATGGCCCACAGTTCACGTTGGAGAGGTGGAACAATTTTATGCTGAGAAATGGCATTATCATCAAACACACCGCGATTTACCACCCTGCTGGGAACGGCTTAGTGGAGCGGTTTAACAGGGTAGTGATGGGAGCCATACAAGCTGCCATCTCCAGCAACAAGGACTGGGAGAAAGCACTAGAGAACATGGTGTGGGCCTACAGAATAACGCCCACCGGTACGGGGTACAGCCCGTTTCAAATATTGAGAGGACGAGAACCCTTCACGCATGATAACAGGATCTGGAAGGAAAAGGTCATCACAAGTGAGTGGTCTCCCGCAGTGGTCCGAGCCAATTTGGAAAGGGCACAAACTATCTACACCAACCATTACAACAAACGAAGGAACGTGAAAGAAACAGGTCTGGAGAAGGGTGAGTGGGTAAGAGTAAAACTTGCCACCCTGCAAAAGAAAGGAGACAGTAAATATAGCAGTCCCATGCAAGTCAAGGAAGTGTATGAGCAAGCGGCACTGCTGAGTGACGGAAACGTGTGGTCCCAGGACCGCATGGCCCGGTGCAACAAGATATTGAGCTGGGAGCAACCAGGAAGGGCATGGGAAGAGATGGACGATCCAAATGCTGAAGGAGGACAAGGCGTAAGTGAACAAGGCGATGGAGTAAGTACAGAGACGGTGTGAGAAGGGGAAAGAGTGAGCGAGAGTCAAGGAGCAGAGAGGGACTGGCCAGAGAGAGGCATGAATGATGGTGGAACGGCAAGTGAAGAAATGGAAGGAACTGATATGCAAAATCATGGGACTCAGGAGAACCCTACCCGGGTTACCAGATGCGGAAGGCAGGTGGTGAGACCCTCCAGATTTCGAGACTTTGAATTAGACAATGGGTTGTAAGTGTTTGCTTATTGTTCAGTAAAAGGGGGAGATATGTAGAGTACGTTCTAGTTGATGCACGTCACGTCGGGACGTGACGTGCGGCGGCCATGTTGGCGGCGGTGCGCGCGCATCGCCATTGCGCGCCGAGAGGAAAACGAGACGGCAGCGCCGGCCGGCGCTCCTCGAGATTAAGCCTAATTAAGTTAATAAAGAAACGTTTATATACCTACCAGCTGTCAATCATTATTACCGACCAACATTACAATTGCCAGTGCTTGTTTAGGTGTACTTCAGAGCTTAAAGGGCACACAGTGAATAGGTAGAAAAAAGTTGATAGCACGCTTATCACAACAAGACAAAAATGTCTTTAAAACAGTAATCCTGCTCATGAGTTAAAAAAAGGTTCTTTCGCTTATAAACTGTCTGCTTCTTTTGAACACACACAAGGAATTGTTCTGGGTCAATAACGTGCGCTCTAATTTTGCTGGCTGAATGCCTCGTTTCCTCCTTCCTCTTCCTTCTCTGAAAACCTGTCATTATAATTTCAACAGAGGTTTATTTTCTCATGTTTTTTCCACAGTTGAATACTCATTTTCTTTCCTGACGCATAAAACCTACAAGTAAGGCTGAATATGATAGTATGCATTACCCAACTTCACACTATGATTACAGATACAATGCCGACTTAAAATACTTCCTGATCACGACCTCTTTTAATTAACTGTTCACTGGGATAAAACAACTTCACTTCAGATAAACTTCATTCGGTAATCAGTCATGATTAGTTTCACAATTTAACTGAGGGATATGTTTAAAAATCATAAACTGATCTTAGTGTATTAGTACTAGCTAAAAAGCTTGCCACCGCAACACAGGTTTGTGGGTGAGGTAATAACTGTAAAAATACTGACACAGTTCTAACCTGAGTGAATGTAATACTCCTCAGCAATAGAATTGAAAACAAATCTTGACCGGGGAAGTTTTAAATGTGTGCAAAACATTACAAAATGCATGGCATCTTACAAAGAAATCTAGTCACAACAGCAACGACAAAGAGTAGATATATTGGCCCAACCTTTGGGAGCCTGCTAACAGACTATTGATCAGATTCATCCGGAAGCGTGTTAATAGGAAGCGATAAGAGCAACGTGTAACAAAGGTTAAATAAGGTTTTATAGGTGGAAAGTTTTTTAAGAGAATTTTAAGAGAATTAATGCTCGTACCGCTTTTTTTGTTCATTTACATAGACTCCCTATTAGCAGCTTTGTGGACTAAAAATGATTGTTTAATGCACACCAAATCAGCTTTCGCAATTGATGCTGGACTAGAAAAAGATTGGGGTGACCCTGTTCTACAAAGTAGGATTTTATATATTTTAACCATGATATTCTATTGCCCCATATCCAGGGTGAAAGAGTTTTTCATAATTGCACGCTTCTATACTGTCATTGCCTTAAGCCAGACTAAAAGCCATAACAAAAGTGGTCCTAAAAAAATAAAATCAGATAAGTAACACTGGCCCTAGTTCCTTGTTAATGATAAAAGACACTGAACTATGGGGAAAGTACAAAAGACGTCTATAAAAATGATTTTCTTCAAGTTGCAAAGAAGAATTCCTAGTGTAAGCCCAGATATCGCAACCACTAGTGGACAAACTTAGACTGGTACATTTTAAGAAGACTCTAGAATGATGTATTACCCAATCTGGATACAAAATCAAAAGCAGCAGAAATGGCTCTTGAGAAGGTCTCCCTATTATAGATAAAAAGAGCTGACCAATAATTACCAGAATCAAACATAACGCTTAAATACCAAAAAGAATAAACCCTATTAATGATATGATGCTTAAATAAATAGGTATGTTTTCAATGGATCAAGAACAAACATTACATGGGATTTTCGAAAATTAGTGCTTACGCATAAAAGAGATAAAAGAATCAAGTATAGATTTCAACCCATTAGTCGTCCTTGAGAGCAGCACTGAAGAGCATTCACCCTCAACCCCACATCTGACATTGGTAGATAGTTTCCTATGAAGATCGGTATGGAAATTAATGATGCCAGAGCCACCTCCCATAGATGACATAATAGTCCAACGATAAGACCAGTTTACCCAGTCGAAAACTGAGCTAAGGCCCATAAAAGCAAGATGAATGGATCCTGGCTTAGTGACAGTATATTTCTTATTGAGTAGATGGAGATTTAAACGATGGTCCAATGGATGTAACCCTGCTCTGAACTAGGCCTGAGTGGAATTTGCGGAGTACCGCTGTGCGGAACTCCACAAAGTGACAAAAAACTCTGCTGTGCTACGCGAAGTTCCACGAGCGGCAGAGTGAGTTAGGGTCATGCCATTTACGCTGATGTTGAGCGCTGGGTGTTTGTCCCATGCTGTAAAATCATCACAAACGGCACATTCTGCAGCGCAAAAGTACGCAGCTCCCTTTCTGCTGCTCGAGTAGATTTTCTACGCGAGCGGCAGCTTTCTCAACGTGAACGGAAGTTTTCTCAAAGCGAGTGGCTGCTGCAATCACTCGCATTGAGAAATCCGACTACCCTCGTTGAGAAATCTCGCCGGGAAGTGGATTTTCCTCACTCGTGCTCGCCAACTTGACATTGATGAGTGCAAGTGAGGAAAAAAACTCAGCTCTGCAGAGTTTTTGGGAACTTTGCGTGCTGCGCAGACTGTGGAAAACTCTGTGAACAGAGTGGAGTTCACTACCCATGGTTACCTTGAACCCATATTGCAAATTAGATAGTATCTTTTGATTTAAAGCCCAATCAATCAATCAATCAAGACATTTGTAGAGCGCACTACTTACCCGGAGGGTCTCAAGGCGCTTGGGGGGCGGGGGGGGGTGCTGCTACTGCTCGAACAGCCAGGTTTTGAGCTTCTTCCTGAAGGAGAGGTGGTCCTGGGTCAGGCGCAGGTCGGACGGGAGGGAGTTCCAGGTCTTGGCGGCCAGGTAGGAGAAGGACCTTCCTCCTGTTGTCGTTCTTCGGATGCGGGGGACGGCGGCGAGGGCGTGACTGGCTGATCGGAGATGGCGTTTGGGAGCGTAGAAGTTGATGCGGTTGTTGAGGTAGCTCGGGCCTTGATCGTGTAGGGCTTTGTGTGCATGGGTGAGGAGACGGAAGGTGATTCTTTTGTTGACGGGGAGCCAATGCAGGTTTCTCAGATGTCCGGAGATATGGCTGTGTCGTGGGATGTCGAGGATAAGTCTGGCTGAGGTGTTCTGGATCCGCTGGAGTCTCTTCTGGAGCTTGGCGGTGGTTCCGGCGTAGAGGGTGTTGCCGTAGTCCAGACGGCTGGTGACGAGGGCCTGGGTGACCGTCTTCCTGGTCTCGGTGGGGATCCACCGGAAGATCTTCCGTAGCATGCGCAGGATGTTGAAGCACGACGAGGAGACGGCGTTGACTTGTCTGGTCATGGAGAGGGAGGAGTCCAGGATGAAGCCCAGGTTGCGTGCGTGGTCTGTCGGTTTGGGTGCGGTGCCCAGGGCGGGGGGCCACCAGGAGTCATCCCAGGCAGAGGGCGAGGAGCCCAGGATGAGGACTTCCGTCTTGTCTGAGTTCAGTTTCAGGCGGCTGGTCGTCATCCACTCGGCTACGTTTTTCATCCCTTCGTGAAGGTCGGCTTTGGCGGCGGCGGGGTCGTTGGTCAGGGAAAGGATCAGCTGGGTGTCGTCAGCGTAGGAGAGGATGTTGAGGTTGTGTTAGCGTGCGATGGCCGCGAGGGGGCTCATGTAGACGTTGAAGAGGGTGGGGCTCAGCGAGGATCCTTGCGGGACGCCGCAGATGACTTCGGTGGCTTCTGACTTGTACGGTGGTAGACGGACTCTCTGTGTTCTTCCGTTGAGGAAGGAGATGATCCATTCCAGTGCCTTCTCCTGGATTCCGACGTTGCTGAGGCGCTGCACTAGGGTGCGGTGGCAGACAGTGTCGAATGCCGCGGAGAGGTCTAGGAGGATGAGGGCCGCTGGTTCTCCGTTGTCCATCAGGGCTCGGATGTCATCGGTGGCAGCGATGAGGGTGGTCTCGGTGCTGTGGTTGGCTCAGAAGCCAGACTGTGAGCGGTCGAGGGATCCATTCATCTCGAGGAAGGCGGCCAGCTGTTTGTTGACGGTCTTCTCAATGACTTTGGCTGGAAACGGGAGGAGCGAGATGGGGCGGTAATTCTTGAGTTCGGTGGGGTCCGCTGTAGGTTTCTTGAGTAGGGCGCTGAGTTCGGCATGCTTCCAGCTCTCCGGGAAGGTGGCGGTGTCGAAGGAGGTGTTGATGATGTCCCGCAGGTGGGGTGCGATGACAGCGTCGGCCTTGTTGAAGACGTGGTGAGGGCAGGGGTCGGTTGGAGATCCGGAGTGGATGGAGTTCATCATGCGGACGGTGTCTTCGGTGCTGATTGGAGTCCAGGCGTGGAGGGTGGTGGTGGGGGGTGGTGGTTCGGTCGTGGCATGCGTCGGTTGAGTGCTGAAGCTGTTGTATATGTCCGCGATCTTGTTGTGGAAGTAGGAGGCGACGGAGTTGCAGAGGTCTTGCGACGGGGTGATGTCGTTGTTTCCGGCGTTGGGGTTGGAGAGCTCTTTCACGATGTTGAAGAGTTCCTTGCAGTTGTGTGCGTTGTTGTCCAGCCGGTCCTTGAATGCAGTTTTCTTGGTGGTGCGGATCAGTTGGTGGTGCTTCCGGGTGGCAAGCTTGAGGGTGGTCATGTTGTCCGGTGTTGGTTCCCTTCTCCAGGCTTTCTCGAGAGCTCGGCAGTTCTTCTTCGAGCTCTTGAGTTCGTCGGTGAACCATGGGGCCTTCTTGCTGCCGGGTCTGCTGGGCGGGGTCCTCAGTGGGGCGAGTTTGTCCGCGCAGTTGCTGATCCACTTCGTGAGGTTGTCGGCGGCCTGGCTGGGGTTCGCTGAGCTGGCGGGAGGGTGCTGGCTCAGGGAAGCGGCGAGCTGGTCGGCTGTGATCTTGTTCCAGCTTCTTCGAGCAACCTGTTGCTGGTGGTGGTGGATCGTCGTTCTTTTGAAGGTGAAGTGGACGCAGCTGTGGTCCGTCCAGTGGAGTCTGGTGGCGTGGCTGAAGGCGATGTCTTTGCTGGATGAGAAGACGGCGTAGAGTGTGTGTCCGGCGAGGTGGGTGGGGGTGGACACCAGCTGCTTGAGACCGAGGTTGGCGAGGTTGTCGAGCAGGGTGGTGGTGTTGCGGTCGTTGTTGTTCTCCAGGTGGAAGTTGATGTCCCCCAGGAGGATGTAGTCAGCGGAGGGGAGGGCATGCGGGCTGATGAAGTTGGCGATGTCCTCGCTGAATTGTGTTCGTGGTCCCGGGGGTCGCTAGATCAGGGTGCCTCTGAGGGTGGTTTTGGGGTCCGTGTGGATCTGGAAGTGCAGGTGTTCGGCGGTTGTCAGGGTGTCGTCGGTGTTGGTCTTGATGCGGATGGTGTCCCTGTAGATGATGGCGATGCCTCCTCCAGTCTGATTGTCGCGGTCTCTTCGGGTGATCTTGTAGCCCTCTGGGATGGCGATGGCGATGTCGGGCGCTGAGGAGTCGTTCATCCAGGTTTCCGTGAGGAAGGCGACGTCAGGAGCTGTGGTGTCGAGGAGGTTCCAGAGTTCGATGTTGTGTCTGTGGACGGAGCGGGTGTTGAGGAGGATGCACTTCAGGTGGTTGCTGCTGGTGTTCGGCTTGGCGGGTGCTGGTGCGGGGCAGGTCTGGATGCAGGTGAACTTGCAGGCATGGCAGCTGAAGGGTCCGTGGGTTCATCTCGGGGTGGCTCGGTAGCATCCCGGGATTCGGCCGGTGTTGAGTGCGTTGAGGGTGGCGGCATCGTAAGTCCGGCGGGTGGGCTGGTGTCTGCGGGGCCCAGGGGTCCTGGCACTGGGCGCTGTCCAGGCGCAGACGGGCGCAGACGGGCTTACCTTTGGCGCACCTTCGGCGCTCAGTCGGCGCTCCCGCTGTGCGCGTCCGCTGTGCGGTCACTGGTGGGGGCCTCATAAGTGAGGAGCCGGGCGGGCGGGTCAGCTGGGTGGCGGGAGCGGGGCGGCCAATGGGCAGGAGGGGGGCAGAGACGCCGGGGGGGCAGTGGCGGGAAGGAGGGCGGCTCGAGGGAGCGCACAGGAGGGGGAGGGCAGCACAAGGGGTACAGAAGGAGAGAAGGGGGTGGCAAGTTTAGCAAATGCGAGGGGGGATAGGTTAAGGACCGGGGGGAAAGGAGAAGAACAAGGGAGGCAAGAGATATAGCGGGGGAGCAGGTGAGGAGGCGAGTGGGGCAAGAAAACAGAACGTGCGGAAACGGGATAAAAATACCAGGGGAGCTAGTGGACAGTGCAAGCAGCAGGCGCACAGTAACACCGGGGGAAAGCAGGCACGCCGCAGCAGACAAACAGCGGCTGGAACGGGGGTGTGCGAAGGCAGTGCGCGGCACTCTGCAGGGCAGCAGGGCAGGGTCCTGGCCACGGCGGGCAGGAGCAGCGGAGGTGGGGCAACCTCACCTGGGACAGGCTCGAGCGGCCCAAGTGAAGAGTCTCTCTAAACGTATATTACCCAGGATTTTAACTGTCAAGTCAATTAAAAAGATCGGCTTGTAACAGTGTGGATCTTCCTTATTCCCCTTTTTTAAAACATGCATGATCACAGATTCAGACCAAGAAGAAGGAATTGAATCACCTGCTGCTGCATTAGTACAGAGGGTCAATGAAGGAACCCAGAGCAGTGGATTTGAACTATAAAGCTCGGAATGAACCCCATCCAGGCCAGGAGCCTTCCCTTTTGGGGTTTTAAAATGACGGGAATCAGTAATAACTTGCCCACCATCAAATCGGTCCAAATTTGGGAATGTGGGATCAGAGGATTGAAGACAGTAAATCAACTCCAAATGACTAACCCAGACATCAGATTG
The DNA here is from genome assembly GCF_964263255.1 of Lissotriton vulgaris. Taxonomy (NCBI): domain Eukaryota; kingdom Metazoa; phylum Chordata; class Amphibia; order Caudata; family Salamandridae; genus Lissotriton; species Lissotriton vulgaris. The sequence goes on from NC_141687.1 coordinate 1,031,367,972, forward strand.
AATATGGTGGGTTAGAGATGGAATGTCGATCCCTGTTAAGAATGGAGGATGAACCACATCCCAGAACGAAGCGCTATTTCTGTAGGTGCCAGCATGTAGTAGCTGTTCCCACTGCTCGGTCCCTATCCCTCTGGGAGTTTTTTATGGCCTTAACGAGATTGCAATGGGCGAGAGAACATAGATGATCAAACCATTTATATGGCTTAAAGGTGGAACCAGGCTGGAAGTTGGTCAACAAGGCTTTCACAGTCCTGCCAATGGAATTGAAGGAATCAAGAGTCAAAGATAAAGAAGAGTATAATACTGGCACACCAAATCCTACCCCCTGGAGAATTCGGTTACAGGACTGTAGAAGAAGAGGCCACTATTTGATCGGAAAAAGTCTCCAGAGAGTAAGAGTAACTGGATTATGATCCGTAAAAGTAGTCCAAGTGACCTCAAAATCGGTCACATTGAGCACAAGGGTTTTGATACCAAAATAATAACAATGGTAGATATCGAACCTCTGCCAGAGTACGTAGGAGGAGAAATAGCAAGAAAATTAGACCCTATATTAATAGAGGAAAGATTAAAATCATGCAATAGATCATTCATTGCATCCCCATGTGGAAAATGGTTAAAAGGAAGATTGTCGTTAGCAGCATTAAACAGGGAGCTGCCAATCGGACAAACAGTATTAGAATAAAGGTATAAATTCAAATCACATAAACCAATAACAAATTTTTTCTTGGCACTTGCTGTGTAGGAAGCCAAAAAAGACTTTAACTAGGCAATGGAGATCATATTACAATTTTTCAACTAAATTAGAGGTATAAAAATGAACAATTCATAAATTAACATTAAAACAAAAATGAAGTACCACACAAGAGAAAATATGGGAACAAGAGTCTACTAAGCTAACCACACAGTTAAGAGACAAGTCCACTAAGGAGAGAATACCTCCTTTCGACCTTCCCTAAGTGGCTGGGATAGCAGAAATAAACATGGGAGAAAAACCATTTGGAAATTCAAATCCATCTAAGTTTCAGGCAGACATATAGGGCTCGATTACGATGTCGGTTGGAGTTGGCTCGACTGACTAGGGACCACCGACCCCTGGTTGGCGGTAATGAAACCACAATTACAAAATTGGCCGTACTACAAGTTCCCATAGATAAATGGGGGATTTTGCTAATCACTGCACCGCGTGGCAGTCCCTCAAGGTGCCTGCAACACGGTGCAGGGATTTACAAGGGGGCACCATAGGTGTCCCCTTGGCCCCCAACCGGAGGCCACAAGGAGAAGGGAGCCCTGCTAGGGGCTCCCAAATTCACTTTCCAACAGTATTTCCATGTGGGAAAGCCCGGCACGGAAATCATGTCGGAAACCGAGCATTGTAATCCCAACGGTGGAAACGCCATCCATTGGGATTACTGGCCGGTCTTCGACTGGCCGATGGGCTCAAGGAATCCAGCCGGAATGACCGTCCGGTTTCAATTTTGACCCCCTAAATTGTAATTAGGAGGTCGGAATTGAAACTGTGATGAGGCCCGGAAAGCCTTCGACCTGTTGTCGTAGACTTTCCGGGCCTCATCTTAATAAGGACCACAATATTGAAGTTCTTGATAAAAAGCTAGCCAATCCTTTTTTTGACGAGAGACCAGCTATGTTCCAACAAAATCTTTAAAGATTTAGGTAAGACAGAGTCAGGTGAAATATTATAAGTCACATTGGGCAGTTGTATGATGTTACAACGCGTGTTATTACAGCACGTGCTGTTACATCGCATTCGTTACAATGACTGCTATGTTACCACGCTATGCCTTTACAACGCAAGTCTTTACATCGACTTGCGCTAGGTGGCGTGCTAACATTAGAAAAGTGTAATTTACTATTCCAACTCCAGTCCACTTATCAGTAAGGAAGGTGTTGGGATAGGAAACTACACTATTTTTAATGTTAGCACGCCATCTAGCGCAAGTCGATGTAAAGACTTGCGTTGTAATGGCATAGCGTGGTTACATCGCAGTTGTTGTAACGAATGCGATGAAAAAGCATTGCGGTGTACTGACCGCGTTGTTAAGGATGTTTCCCCATTGGGCAAGATAGAATCAGGTGGAGCAAAAGAACAAGTCAGTCAGTCTGTATTACCCATTGATGACAGAGCATCAAGCTTACTAAAAGTCAGAACCAAGTACCTGATGACTGCATGGACGTTAATCCATCAAAATGCCAGGGGTATTGTTGACCCAATTACCTTCTAGGAAAATACATCACATTACCTCTGACTTGCTGTCGGTGTGTGGTGTCGCTGTAATCTGGGATGGTGTATTTTATTGCAAATCTGGTAATTGTGAAATAGGTACAGTACAACGTAACATGTTTGCTTACAAGTTATCCTTATTTGGGGGTATGATTCTCATTTTGCCAACTCTTCACCATAATTTTAGTAAACAATTATATGTTTCTCCCTGGTGATCCTCAATTAAAAATCATCCATTCCAAAGTTTTTCAATGGTAAATTTAAATTGGACCAACAATTAAATATTAGAGGTGCCGCAGTAGAGCTGAGAGCCATGCATATTGTCCAGTTATAGAAAGCACAGTGCAACACCCCAAGTACTTCAGATATTGCCCAGATAAAAAAGATGTAAAATACTAGTCAAAGACAAACAATTTATTTTCAATTTGAGGCCACTGTATTGTAAAAACAACTGAGACACAGTTATTGTAGAGGAAATGGAGGCATACGTAGCCTCTTCCTTTACTACATTTGATAAATTATATGGTGGAGTAAATACTAAGGCTCCCTAATGTAAGTTTACTATATTTTCCCAGAAAGAAATGGAGCCTAGATCCGGAGTATGGCATCAGGTTTAGATACTGAATCAGTGAATATAGAGACAGAAAGTAATAATTCCACCTATTACTCCACCTATTACTCCTCAATCATTGAAATTACTTATCTTTTTCCAAATTAAACAATTCCCTTAAATAGACAGAGAATTGTTATTCTCTTGCACACAGCAGAATTAAAACTGATCACTTTCCCATTCAAAGTAGGATTTGTTTACTGTGTAGTTTGAATTTTTGTCCATCTTATACCAACAACTATCCTGACGGGCGCGATATCCTTCACAGGAATGGATACGACGTACGCAACATCACTCATTCGAGAATTTCCTCCAATGGTGCAATTGATAAGAAAAAACAGAACGGGGACCATATTTGAAATTATATAGATGGTACAAAAATAATAGATAAACTTAACTCTGTAATTTTTCAAGTGAAAAATGGAAGTCATTTCAGCAGTTCAGAGCACCAATTATTTGCAACGTCAAGCAAGGAGGATTCTTGGTCTTGGTTAGGCAGGGCAATTAATGAAAATAAATTAAGTACATCATTCAAATGACCTGTTTAGCAATAACTTGTTTGTCATCTCTTGGCGCTTAGTTTGCTTTTGTACAGATAAAATAGAATCATGAACAGATTTGAATCCTGCAATTTTTTGCCTGCAAGAGATTTGGCGCAATAAGAAGATCATTTTGGATTAACATTTTGTAATAGATACCCAAGTGCAACAGCAGCTAAAGAGCATTGAAAAGGAGGTATCACTTTCAGATTCCCCCCTCTCCCATCAAAATATACATGGTATTCAGATTAATCTCCCCAAAACATAAATTCAATTAAGAAACTCTCTTCTTTTATTCAATATATATATGTACCTCTTGGATATCAACACAATCTAATTTTAAATCAAAAACATGAATCTATTGAAACTATTCTGGATCAGAAGAAATAATGTTAGCATGCTCTTAATGGGAGGCTTCAATGCCAAAATCTCAAATGCCACATTATCTCAGGGTTGAAATAAAGTGCTGGAAGATGTTTATAATATACCCAAATCTCTATTTCTTAGTCCACAAAAACCAGATTGAAGAGGTTGAATGCTATTGGAATCCCTCAGCGGACTGATGGGGTAGTAATAACTGGAAAGGTGGCCCTGGATATACCAGCTGCTCCAACAAGAAAAGGCAATAGAGGGTCTTATATAATTGATTATGTAATAGCTACTTATGATCTATACAGTGCTTTTGTTGAGGGGTTTGTTAAATTACGACAAGGCAGTGACCATGCAACTTTATTTATGGTATACTTGCTCTCCAGGTTCAACAAATTGTAAACTGGTCACTGGAGGTGGGAAGTGGTAAAGCACAGGTGGACCCAATTCAGAATCGATCGATCAAGTGAATTACCTTATAAACGATTACCAAAATTGATATGGAAATGAAGAGTCTAATACAAAAACTGCTTATGATGATATTGTCTCTGAAGCCACTAATGAGATTTCTAACATCTGTAATTAACCAAAGGAAAAAAGGATAACAAAAAAAATACTTAAGATAAGGAAATCTCAGTAGCAATAAATAAACTTATCGAACTTCAGTTTAATGACTATTCTGCCTTTAGGAAAAAATACATTTTAATACTACCTAAAAAAAGGAAAATAATCTGTTTAAACTTGAAAAGGAAGCAGTTAATGAGAATTGGATTGAGGTCCATTGGGCAGTACAAAATAAAAATTCAAGGCGATTCTGGAGTCTTGTAGCATGCCACAGTGATGCCAAAAAATCTTTACCAACTATCCCTATTCCAGTGTCAGCATGAAATTAATATATAATCGAAGCTATGTATGGAAAATTCATCGGCAGAGCCAAATGAATATCTAATAGCCTCTTAAGTGCTGCGTCGGGGCGTTGGCCGAAGGCAGCACTACCTCCCCAGTGCTGCGCACGACCATTGGACGTCCATTCAGCACTAGTTCCAATGGACAGCGCAGCACTGGGGAGGGATATTTGCGCCGCATCTAAGGTGTTAAATACTACAGGCTTGTGTAAACTGTATCAGGGATGGACCCAGGATCTCAGACATGCACTTTATATATGCCCTGGTGATTCAGTATCACATTGTCAATATCTAATTCCATTATATTTTAATTTGGCATAACACGAATAGACAAATTGATTATTTTTATAAATGCTCCATCAAATGAATTTGTATGGTATAATGTATTTACATTTTGTAATCTCTTTTTAAAATATTTTATATACGTGTAATAATCGATTTATGGTACGATTGTGGCAATATTGTTTTATATTGTTAATCGCTGTTGGGGATTAATCAATAAAACATTGACTTAACTTGACAGACAATTTATTTTCAGTTTTAGACATTGTATTGTGGATTTAATGAAACTCGGAAACATACGGGGGTTCAAAACAGACCAGTATGCCTCAATGCATTGTGACTGCATATGAAAGGACACGTAATTCAAAAAGCACCCAATGTAACTCCCTAAGCAAAACATATTAGCTCCCAAGTTAATCTCATTTAATTTGTTATAATTGCAGCAAAATAATATAGTTGTGATCCAGTCCAGTGCACTTGGTTTATAAATTAATTACAAACCATTATTTTAGAACAGAAGCATGTTAAAATTGACAGGTTGACAGCTATGTCTGCTGCTCTGTTAAGGTAAAATTTTACACTGTGTTTTGTAATTGTATAATATGTGGATCTCCACGGAGTTCCAAAACATATTCAATAAAATTGAATTGAATTGGTAATGCTAAGAACCATAGTTGAGTACTGAAGTTTTAAAAATCGCAAAACGAAGAACATGTCACCCAAAACCCAGTTTTAATTAGCATTCTAAAAAAAATCACATTTAAAAATTTGCTTCAAAGTTCTCGGTTTTAAAATATAAGCATTTCACTAGTGCCACTCTGTGTGCAGATAGTGTGTTATTATTATTATTATTTGTAATTGAGAAATAGGCTGTATTTTCATAGCATCAGCAACAGACTACAACATTGGTAAGCATTAAAAGATTAAAAGACTGTCATTTACAGTTTATAAACTGTTGTTTAAAAACTATACAACACTTTGCGTCACACCATGATGATCTACACCTATCTTTCTATGTGCAGTACCTTTTTTTCCCATGAAAAATGCATGGTGGAGGATGCACACCAAGAAGTGGCACAGCAATGTTGTGATAGGTCCTAGTGCATGTGCAGAAAATGAGCCCCTGAGCAGTACAGTGCAGTAATAATCAGGGTTCAGGTAACTACTCCCTCCTCTGGGACCCGGAGCCAATGCACTTGTTGCACAATTGAGAGCTGATTCTCTGACACCTATGCATCTTATTTCTCTGCAGAAAAGTTATTTTTTTCACCTTCAATGAGCAACAACTGCAGGAATTATTCTTTTTTTAAGTTCAAAATGTAATTTTATTAGAAAAACAAGAAATAAAAAGACAATATATGATGAACGATAGATAGAAAACAAGAGAGGAAAAAGAAAAGGAGATTATGCAAACATGGCTAGGCTGGAATGGCAAAACAATAAAATAACAATATACCCAATAAAATAATGCATTCCACGCAATTTGTATAGAACAATATAACTGACACAAGTAAAATAATACATGATAAAATATGATCATCGTTAAGATACGGAATATCTCGGAGGTTGTGCAACTAACTCCTTGCTGAGCAGGAGCGAAGTAGAAATAGTGTTTGGCACTGAAGTCAATGAACATTGTAACAGGTGACCATAGATTTAAGCGCTTTGTAGCTAAATAGATAGGATGAACAAATGCTCTGTCCTGTCTATGAATATAACATACTGCATACCACCAAGCTTGGAATGATAAGTTTGCAAAATCTTTCCAATTTTTAGAGATCTGTTGAAAAGCAACTGACTACAATAAGTCAACAATCCTTGTATTGGAGGTGTGATCATCCTAGATGGGTGATAGACTAACCAAAAGTAAATGTGTAACAGTGAAAGGGAAATCGGAGTTATAAATTAAATTAATTTGAGCCCAGATAGTTTTCAAGAATGTATGTACATGTGGGCACGTAAAAAGTAGGTGTTTCAAATCAGCGAGTGGGGAAGAGCAGGACCAACAGGTATCAGGTACTTCATTAGGTCTATTATGTAATACGACTGGGTGTAACAAAAGCATGTTATACATAAAAAATAATGTTTGTGTAGTGTTAGCTGCCCTAGAGGTTTCCCTTATCTTGGTCCATATTTTATTCCACAAAGAAGGTGACCAATGTACTTCAAGATATTCCTCTCAAGAAAGTTCAACTATAGTCATCTCTCTGTTAGAATGTGAAGAGCGTATATAAGTGTAAATAGTGGAAGCTTTAGGGCAGCAAAGTAAGAAAGCCTGTAGGCTGTTAACCGGAAGCGGTTCAGGATGAGATAGAACTTGAGTATATGCACTTGAAAGGGCTGGTGTAATAAAGTTACACTTGGAATGGAGGGAAAGGGGTAGGTGAAAAAGTTGACTAATCTCAGAGAAAGGTAAGACCTTATTTTGTAAAAAAAAGTTGGTGTGTCCAAATTATGTCTTTATGTCTCCAGATTTCCAATAGAAAGGTTTTCCACTAATCAAAATAGATTTGTTGTGCCATAATGTGGAGTTAAGGAAGGAGTCTGGATTAGAAGGGGATGTGAGTGGAGCAAAGTCCAAAAGTTTACAGGTGTGCTTGAGAACTGAGGTAGAAATAGATTGTGGTCTGCGGGTGAAAGAAAGGAATTCTTTAAAAGAGAGAGGAGAAAGAAAAGAGCGTTCAAGACCCACCCACAAAGGACAATCCAGTAGGCAGTCAGAGAGCCACCCCGAGGCCTGGCGGAGTAAGAAATATTTTTGGTAGGTAAGAAAGTCAGGATAATTAACTCCCCCTTCTGCTTTTGGCTTTATTAATCTCAGTAGAGACATGCAAGATTTTGTTATTATTCCATAAAAAAGATGACAGTGTGGAGTTAATTTTTGCAATTTTTTTTAAGGGGATGGGAACTGTAGTATTGGAAATAGTATATCAAACTAAAGGGGCTGGCATCATTTTAAGGGTTTCTAGACGACCCCACCATGAGAGATATAAGGGACGCCATTTAGTTGTTAGAGTGGAGATTTTATGTATGCACTTCTCCATACATAGAGAATATGTTGTTGGAATTAAAGGGGTAAAATAAAGACTTAAATATTTAATATGATGAGAATTCCAAGTAAAATTTGAAGAACTGAAATCATCCTTAAACGTATATTTGATTAAAGACAGTATTTCACATTTGTCTCTATTAAGCTTATAACCAGAAACAGAGGCAAAAATGTCCACTTCTTGTAGAAAGGTAGAGACACAGGATTGTGGATTAGAGAGAATTAATAATATATCATCAGCGTATGCTGCTAATTTAATTTGTATGTCATTAGTTTTAAATCCCTTTGTGTCTTCGTTTTGACTAATTCTGAACAAAAACGGTTGCAAGGCTAAATTAAAGAGGAAGAGAGATAAAGGGCAACCTTGTTGGACACCTCTTTTTAGATAAAAATAAGGAGATGAGTTGCCATTAACAAAAACGGCTGTTCGTGGATTTGAATATAGGATGGAAATCAGGGAGATAATCTTTGAGACAAATCCGAACCATTTCAATGTTTCAAAAAGATAAGACTAGTTAACTAGATCAAACTCTTTCTCCGCGTCTAAAGCCACAGCTGCTAATAAATGGGGTAAGAGTGTGGCTTTTGATAAAATATAAAAAATAAATGAGTATTATCAGAGATGAGGCAGCTTTTAACAAAACCAGATTTTTCTGCATCCAATAATTGAGGAAGGAGGGATTCAAGATGAATAGCCAGGGCTTTAGAAAAGATTTTGTAATCAATATTTACAAGTAAAATGGGCCTGTAATTCTTACAATATTTTAAATCCTTCCCTTTCTTGGGTATTAGACAAACAAAAGCTTTTAAAAAGGACCCAGAAGATTCTCCTAAATGTGTGAAAAGGTTTAAAAGAGTGAGTAACGGTGGCTTAGGCGCGAATGTGAACGGACGCGCCTTCAGAGAGCTCATAAGCCTCTACAGCAGAGTTTCGGGGGCTGAGACGAGACCCCCTGCCTGCCGAGGGGTCACAGGCACTGGTGTGGTCACCGGATGACCAGCGACGGACCTGGGTGCCAGATAGAGGACCTTGCAAGGCATCGGGCGCGACCTTCCTCGGCCCGCCATCTTGTTCCCTCCTGCGCGGGCAAAAGCGCTGCACTTGGTGACACCCACGCGGAGGCGCCCTGGAGTTTGACAGTGGCACCGGACTGCAGTGCGGAGACCCGGAGGGCAGCGCCTGAGAGCTGGTGAGCCCCGCGTCGCCCGAACAGCTGGAGGGCACCCCGGAGTCCCCCGGCGGGAGGAGTGACCGAACCGGAAGTCGCTGAGGCCCGGCCAGACATACAGGGTCAGGCCGCAGCTCCCCACGAGGCGCTGGGCCGCACTGGTCGCGGCGGGCGGACGGAGGAGCCAGCGGTCACGCGAGGAGCAGACCCGTCGCCGAGGACCGAGAGGCGGACTGGCGGATTGCACAGCTGAGCTTACCGGCTCGGAGCCCGCGGCTGTTTGCCTGCTATATGCTGACCCTCCAGACTTGCCTGGGACCTGCAACGGCGCCTCCATCTTGACGACCCCGGACCTGAGGCTGCGTGTGACGCCCGGGCTCCTGCTTCGGCGGACTTCCCCTCAACAGCAGCGGAAAGGAGGTAACTGCTCGCCTGATGCCCTAACTGACCTGGAGGGCGAGACTACATGCGGGGGTTTTCTGCTGCGGCCTGAGATCGGCCCAACTTGCCTGACCTTAAGATGGCAGTGGCTCCTGGGGGACGCGGCGATCCCTGATCTTCGCGCTGACAGCCTCAACGCCTCAGCCCTGCCGTTCCCCACTTCGCCCAGCGCCTGGATGGGAGCCCCCTGAGCGGCTGCAGTAGGTGAGCCCACCCCCCTCCCTGGGGTCACGAAGGAGGGAGCGAGTGGCGAGCGCGACGAGCAGTGACTGCGGCCTGCGGCTGGAGCGAGACTGGACGCCGGGGACACCTGCTGGGGGTGTCGACGGAGAGGGACTGCATCCACTCCACGAATTGGAGGCCCGGATCTTGGCGCGCCCGCCCGGGTGCATGCAAGTGAGACAACCCCCTGAAGCCTAGGTCCTGTAGACTGACCACGCAGCCCTGGGGAGGGCAGGGGGGTACGACCCCGGGGGGCGACACTTTGGCCTGGAGATGACCCGAGGAAGAGGGGGCAAGGCGGACCAGGCGGTGGCGCCGAAGGGCACCTCGGTGGTCGCAATGTGGGGCAAGGCGGGAGCGACTGCTCCGGTCGAGGAGCAGCCGCGCACCGAGAACGACTCCCCGCCGGTGACGCAGGCCTTCATGTCCTCCTTCATGGCAGACCTCAAGTCGGAAATTGGATCCCTACGCACAGAAGTGCACTTGTGCGTGAAAGAGATGCGCAAAGAGGTAACAGAGCTGGGGGACAGAGTCGACAGTCTTGAAAAGGTTATGGACACCCGCACAGAGGACCTCGAGCAATTGTGGCAGAAAGTGACAGCCTTGGAGGAACAAAACATAGAGCTCCAGGTTAAGCAGGAGGACCTCGAAAATCGGGGTCGGCGCAACAATCTCCGCATCCGGGGCGTGTCACTCGACGAGGAAGGGACGGACATCATGGCTTACATCGCGCAGCTCCTGCACGAGGTGCGGGGTGACGAGGAGGCCTCTCCGCCGCTGTTGGACCGCGCTCACCGGGTCTACGGAGCCGGAACTAGATCGGGGCTCCTACCGGACATCCTGACCCGTGTCCACTACTTCACGGAGAAGGAAGCCATCTTAAAGGCATCGAGGGAGAAGCCGGATCTCCGTTACGGGGGACAGAGGATCCAGATCTTTCAAGACCTTGCCCCTAACACCCTGCACAGGAGGAAGGTCTTCCGCCCAGTGACAGAGAAGCTGCGCTCGCTCAACATCCCCTACCAGTGGGGGCACCCATTTGCCCTCATATTCCGATGGGAAGACAAGCGGCGAGTTATCCGATCCTACCATGAGGCGGCACAGCTCCTTAAACTTTCGGAGTCAACCGCGCACAGCCCCTCCCACCCCAAGCAGCAAGAAAGGACCCCGGCTCGCCCGGAGTGGACCAGGGTGCCCAGACGGCGCCGAACACCACCAATGGACGAGCAATCCGCTTCACAGGCCAAGCAAGACATCATTGAGCACATCCGCTCCCTGGAAGACGACCGCGACAGCCAGGCGTCGCGGCCTCGCACCCCGTGAGTTGCACTGACAAAACTCTAGACCACTACTGTCAAGCCCTCCCGGATTGACCTTCCGAAGTGTCTCCGCGGGGAGCCGTGGAAAGATGTTGGTCCCCCTGGGCCGAACATGACGACACATCCGGGCGGCCCTTGCCGCAGAGCTCTGACCACCGTCGATGGATCCAGGTAGCCTTATGGATTTTATTTTGCTCTCCCCCTCTTTGTACTGCACCAGATTCGCTTCCCCCGAAACTGTCCTGGGCAGCGGGGCAGGCGAGCTCCGAGGCTACAGGGATCTTTACCCTCAACACAACCCCTCCCCACTTTGTCCCATAGGAAGTGACATTCCTGCGACTATCCAAACCCTCGGGCAGAGGATGTCCGGAACGTGGGACACTACGCTAGGGCCCGGTTGGCCCGCTATGGTTCTTTACTCCCTTGGTTCTTTCTGTTCTTCCTTCCTGCCTACTCTTCCTACTTCTCTCCTGCGCTGTCCCTATGCTGTCCCCTCTTTTGCCTTTGGATGGGGTGGTGGCCCCGAGACCTCTGTGGGTGCGCACGCGATTTGTCAACAGTGGGTGTGGGGGAAGGTGACCGTCTCCAATCAGGCGGGGTGGAGGGCATCGGGTGGTAAGGCGACAACATCCCCCCCAGTGCAATGACGACGAATGTCCCGAGACCCCTCAAGATCGTGTCGCTCAATGTCAAGGGGCTGAACTCTCCCAACAAACGAAATCAGGTATGGCGCTACCTCCTCCACCACTCCCCCGACATCATATTCCTGCAGGAGACGCATCTCCTGCGGGGAGACACTGGGCGCATGGCACATCCTAGGTACCCCACACAATTCTGGGCATCGGCTGACACTAAAACGGCAGGGGTGGCAATCCTGTGTAGAACGGGCTGCAGACAGGGACCCACCAAACCATACAAGAGCAATGATGGGCGCTTCATCCGGGCCACGGTGCAAATAGGGGGGGTACTGTTCACCCTGGGTAACGTATATGCACCCAACCAGTCGCAGGACAAATATCTCCAGTCGCTCCTGAGAGACCACTTCAAATCCGACGAGTCGCGCACAGTCTTGGGAGGAGATTTTAATCTAGTATTGGACCCGGACGTAGATCGTGGGGAAAACGCGTACAGCGGTGCAGGCGCAATGTCCTCTGCGCTCAAGACACAAATCACAGACCTGGGACTGGTCGACGCGTGGCGTTACCACATCCCGGGGGTCCGAGACTATACCTTTTATTCTCACTCCCACCGAACCTACTCGCGCATTGATCACATCTTCACCTCTCTAGATCTTGCCCGGGACACATTGCAAGCTGCCATCTCAGACATTTCGCTGTCGGATCACGCGCACGTGGAACTCACGCTGCAAGACCCCCGGGCGTGCAGCCCTCGGGTGCGACGCTGGACCCTCCCGCCGGGTATCCTTCGAGACCCCGATGACGTGAACAGCATCCGTGAAGCCATAGACTCGTACTTCGCCGTTAATGATCGACCGGAGACGCCCCTCCCAGTAGTGTGGGATGCCTTCAAGGCCACTATACGGGGCCACATCACGTCTCTAGCGATTGCAAGGAGACGAGAGGCCCACAAGCTAGAAACCAAGCTTACGGGCGAAATTAAACAGGCGGAGACGCGCGATAAGACTCGACCCTCCCTAGCATCTAGAAGGGAGTTAGCCAACCTCAGGGGGCAACTGCGCATGCTACGCACCAACAAGGCGGAACACTCCCTGCTAACGCTGAAACAGAAATACTATGAGGGTGGGGATAAAGTGGGGCACATACTGGCAAGACGGCTAAAAGCGAGAACGGCTAGAGCCCATATCGCTAAAATCCACTGCCAGGATGGTTCCACGGCTATCTCGGAGCGAGCAAAACAGGACGCCTTTGTGACTTATTACACCTCCCTATACGCGGGGGCACCCACATCGCGGGAGGCGCGAGCGGCTGTTCTCGACACCTACGAAGGACCTCGGTTGCCGCCGGCGAGTGCAGCGGAACTAGAGGAGCCCATACTGGACGAGGAGATCTCGGCGGCCATCAAAGAACTCCCCACCGGGAAAACCCCAGGGCCAGATGGCCTCCCGCTGATCTTCTACCAAATATTTCAAACCCAGCTCCGCCCCTACCTACTTCGGCTCTATCATTCTTTCTCCGCCGAGTCGGGTCCATCAGCCGACATGGGAATGGCAGAGATCGCGCTGATCCCAAAACCTGGGAAATACCCTGCGCTTTGTGCCTCCTACAGACCTATTGCCCTCCTAAACACCGACTTGAAGATTTACACTAAGATACTGGCCAAGCGACTAGACCCCTACATGCCGGAGCTCATAGACCCGGACCAGGTGGGCTTCATCAGGGACCGACAGGGAGCTGATAACGTCCGCCGACTGGCACACCTGGTAGGCAAGGTGCGACATTGGAGCATCCCGGCCTGCCTTCTCTCGCTTGATGCGGAGAAGGCCTTTGACCGGGTAGACTGGACCTTCCTGAGGGAAGTACTCCAGAAGCTTGGTCTAGGTCCCAGAATGATAACCAGCATTATGGCCCCGTACCTTGGGCCGCAGGCCAGGGTCAGAGTGAACGGCCAACTGACGCCGCCGCTGCGGATACACAGAGGCACGAGGCAGGGATGCCCGCTTTCACCACTCTTGTTCGCCCTTGCGGTGGAACCACTGGCGGCAATGATACGACACGACCAGAGAATACACGGCATAGCCCACGGGGGGAGAGTTAACAAGGTGGCGCTATTTGCGGATGATTTGATCCTCACGCTCACACGCCCTTGCAAATCCCTCCCGGCGCTTCACGAGGGTCTGTGTCTGTACGAGCAGGCGACAGGCCTCAAAATAAACCATACCAAGTCCTGGGCGCTCAACCTCACTATCCCAGACGATGAGGTCCCATCCCTGAAAGAGGCGGTATCATATCAGTGGGCGGATGACCGAATCAAATATCTGGGCCTCACGCTGACCTCCCGCCTGGAATCCTGGTCCTCGGTCAACTGGACGGAGTGTCGAAAAGCGGTGCTGGAGGACCTCCGGAGGTGGAGACCTCTGATGATCTCCTGGCTGGGGCGCCTCAACGCGGTTAAAATGTGGATATTACCAAAAATCCTATACGTCTTTCAGTGCCTGCCCACTCCGATCCCGCTCCACTCCATCCGGAGCCTGCAGCGGGAGATCACCTTCTTCATTTGGGGCGGGAAGCGCCCCCGGTTCTCGCAGAAAATACTCATGGACCCGAGGGACAGGGGCGGTCTGGCATGCCCCAACTTGGTTCACTATTACTGGGCGGCGCACCTACGCTTTGTAGTGGAATGGGGTGCACGCGCAAGTGACAAGCACTGGTTCCACATGGACCGGGCGGTCACGGGACGCACTATATGGGACCTGCCGTGGCTCCCGCGGGCAGCGCGCTCCAGGAGTGCCTATATAGCGACCCCCACAACAACGGTCCTGGACATCTGGGATACCATTGCTGTGTCTAGGGGCCTCACAACGTTCCCGTCCCCGCACACGCCGATAGCGGGACACTCACTCTTCCCACCAGCACACCGAACTCGGGCGTTTGATAAGTGGACGCAGGGAGACTGCAGAGTCATTGGGGACCTCTTCCTCGGGGGCTCACCCAAGACCTGGGAGGAATGCAAAGAGGAATTCGGGCTCCCACAGTCGGCTGATTTTCAACACTCCCAGTTACGCCACTGGACCGCGAGCGACAAGGTATACCAGGCAGCCACCAGGCCCTTTACGCCCTTTGAGAAATTGGCACGCTCTCTCGGGGGGCTGAAGAGACTCATTTCGCAAATATATCGCATCCTACAACACCCTACGTCACCTCCCGCACATCCATACCAGAAACAATGGCAACGGGCGACGGGTGTAGACATTGAGCCCTCCCAGTGGAGCAGGCTATGGCGTGATATACCTAGCATCTACCGCAGTGTCCCGCAACAGGAAAATGCATATAAATTACTCACCCAATGGTACTACACCCCGTTGCGACTTAGTAAAATGTTCCCTAGGGCCTCGCCGCTGTGCTGGAGATGTGGCTCTGCGACTGGTGATTTTGTGCATATATGGTGGGCGTGCCCGACTCTGACGATCTTTTGGAAGGAGGTACTTAGCCACATCAAAGGGGTGCTGGGTTTCCCCATTCCTGAAGAAGTGCCCACAATCCTACTAGGCATACACCCTAGCACACTCAAGGCGCTTACTCGCAGCGATTGGATACTCACACTACACATGCTAGGCGCGGCTAAGCAACTTATAGCTCGGTACTGGAAACGGCCTGTAGCACCGCCCATAGCCTCCTGGTTCGTACGCCTGTGGCAGGTGCTGGCGCCAGAGCTACTCACGGCAAGATTGCAGGCGAGAGACACACGCTTTACAGCAGTTTGGAAACCCCTAGTGCGATATATGTGCTCTATGCAGTACGCGCGATACATGCCCCCTAGATATAGTACACTGCGCCTTATGGAGGACGCCATTATCCCTGCGGACCCTACTAGACTGCGTCGCTGAACGTCATACACAACATGATATCCAGCACTGTTGCGCAAGCCCTTCCGCTCCACCCCTAAGTGCGCCATCCACAGCCACCGTTCCCTCTCCTTTCTCTCCTCCCTGCCCTCAGATTTCCTTATTCCGACTATTTCTTCTTTTCCTCTGGCCTTCGTCTTGCTTTGAGACGGTTATGCCCCGTTGGGCTGTTTCTTGCAGTTGGGCTAGTTGCCTGCTACCTACTTCCCGAGCATAGCGGGCGCACGCCACCGTGTGAGGCGCTTCTGGACTGCTACCCCATAAGCCACGCGGCCGGCTCTACCGAGAGAGTTGTAGGCATGGCGCTGTGTTAAAGCTCCGAGCCGACTCCAGTCGATAAGCAAATGCAGGACTCATTCTAAACGCGTCCGGCCTCACTGAGAGCTTGTAGGCTTAACGCTGTGTTCCTGAAAATAAATATGGCCTATTTGGGCCTGACATAAAAAGAGTGAGTAACTTGGGGAGAAGAATTGGAGTGAAGTGTGTGAAGAATTCAACTGTGAAACCATCTGGTCCTGGGCTTTGTCTTTCCTGAGTGTTTGCAGAGCATTGAGAAGTTCTGTTTGAGATATCAAATTCTAAGGGGGTAAAATAAAGTTGAGTGTTAAAGGATCTATGAATGCCTGAGAGGAAATGCAAAATATCGGATTCCGAAGGCGTGATTTCAGGTGTGTATAGTGATTTATAGAAAAGAAGAAATTCATTAAGTATTTCTGAGTCTTTAGTTCGTAATGTGTTGTGTTCGTCCATAATGGATTCGATATCAAACCTATTGTGTTTAATTAAAGCATTTTGTTTTCTAAATCTGTTTTTATTTTCGTAAGGGAACCAAAGAAAGGCTCGATGTATACAAACCTTAGGGCCCACAACCCTACGTAGGGCTGGCCGCGTAGTTTAGGGGAGGCACAGGTAATGTCAGGGACGCATATCTATGTAAATTTTACACAGCATGTCGCCTACAACCCTTGATGGGCCAGCCAGTATTGCAAGAGACATAACATTGGATTGCAATGTGGGGGAATTTCATGACCCATGTTCAACATGTATGGTATCGTAACAAGGAGATAAGAAAAAGGGGGAAGGCAAAGAGCCTATAAGAGGGGAAAGTAGGAGTGAACGAATAGAGAGCGACAAGATGACAGGAAAGCCAAGTAGAAGAGAGGGGACTATGACAAGGGGGCGATGGCGGGCAGAGCGGAAAGAGGGAGGGAAGGGGCTCGCATTATGTGTAGTTCCAAATAGGGGGGGGGTTGAGGCAATGGTGAAGAGAAAGTTGGTGGCGGGCTGGTGGGGGCAAAGGGGGGCAATGGCGTTCACTAATCGAGGCATCACCCAGTATGTGCACCATGTGGAGCAAGGGGCAGGGCCAGTTTGGTTATACAATCAGTCTGCCAGGTTCGGGTGGGATTACATCGTCTTAAAAGAGGCGTAGAGCCCTGAGTTTCGGAGGCAGGAGACACGCGTGTTCTACTTTGCAGAGATAGTTAACCAATGGTTGCCATATTTTAGTGAAGCGGGTATCGCGGGACTGCAGGTGCGCTGTAAAGAATTCCATAGTCATTACGTGCCACAGGCGCATGAACCAAGCGGCAGTAAGGGGGGTCTCTGCTCTTTTCCAATATAGTGCGGGGAGTTGTTTAGCGGCCCCTAGCATGTGGAGAGCGATGTGCCTCAGGGTGTCGGGCTTGAGGCCTAGAATAACTGTGGCTGTGGATTCAGGCAGGGGGAAGCCAAGTACCTCTTTAATATGACTAAGAACCTCCTTCCAGAGCAGGATCAGGAGCGGACACGCCCACTAGATGTGAATAAAGCCCCCCAGGGCGCTCAAGCATTGACAGCACAACGGGGAGGAAGTGGGGAACATCCTATGCAATCGAGATGGTGTATAATACCACTGCGTCATGATCTTGTACACAGTTTCTTGTTGTTATGTGACTCGATAGACCTTCGGTATGTCCCGCCACAAACGACTCCACTGAGCAGGTGTAATTTCAGTGGGAGACGCCGACTGCCATTGGCATTGGAACGGGTGGGTGGTAAACAGTGGGGAGTGCTGCAGGATCTGATAGGTCTGAGAGATAAGTCCCTTCGAATCATCAAAGGAGCGTACCAGACGCTCAAAGTAGGTGAATGGGCGGGTGGCGGCGTGCTGCATATCGGGCATGAACAGGCAGTGTCAAAGCTGTGCATACTAGAGTCTAGCTCCCTCTGAGATTCGGAACTCCTCCTTACATTGAACAAAGGTTTTGAGTGTGTCCCCTGCTAATATATCTCGGATTGTTCTGCAGCCATCCTCTAGCCATTTAGAGAACGCCTATGGATTGAGAGCCGGTAGGAATAGCAAGTTACCCGCAAGGGGGGTGTGAGGGGAAGGGAAGGTCATGAGCCCCTTGGGGATGGCTACCTTGTCCCAGATGTCCAGTACCGTCTTGGTGGGCACGGCAATGTAAGCGCTGCAGGAGCATGTAGTCCAATAGAGCTGGGGAGGACCCAAATGGTTCGCCTGGTTACCGCCCTGTCCATATGGAACCAGACCTTTTCCCCCTCTTTCTCTCTGTCCACTCAGAAATGATGCAAAGATGGGAGGCCCAGTAGTATTCTAGTAGGTTAGGGCACGCTAGCCTTCCTCTATCCCGTGGGAGCATAAGAACTTTGTTAGAGAATTGTAGTCTACACCCGCCCCAGATGAAGCCAGTGATTTGTCACTGAAGGCGCTGGATCTGGTACTGCGGGATGGGGGTGGTTAGACACTGGAACAGGTATAACATTTTTGGGAGCACCAACATTTTGATAGCGTTCAGGCGGCCCAGCCAGGAGAGAGAAAGGGATTTCCAACCCCTCAGGTCCTCCAGGACGGTTCTCCTACAGTCCTGCCAATTTGTTTGGGACCATGTGGCAAGCGAAGGGGTCAGCTGGAACCCCAAATTTTTAATGGAGCTAGTAGCCCACTGGTAGGGGACGAGGGCTCACAGGGCCAGTATCTCCGCCTCAGGGATCGTAAGGTTCAAGGCCCAGGACTTCTCATGGTTAATTTTAAGACCAGAGGCCAGCTCAAAAGGATTGCAACAAAGAGTGAAGTGCCAGGAGGGAGACGAGCGGGCGAGATAGTGTTAGGATAAGATCGTCGGCAAAGAGCACCACTTTGTTTTGTTGACCTGCAAGGAAGATGCCATGTATATCCATAGCCTGCTGAATCATCATGGCCAAAGGTTCTACCATGAGGGTAAACAACAGAGGGGATATGAGGCAGCCCTGCCCCGTGCCACTCCGTATGATGATGGGGTTTGTGAGTTCGCCATTGGCTCGCACAGAGACCTGTGGAGAGAGGTAGGGGGCCATGATCCTGGCTATCATGTTCTGGCCTGCTCCGTTTTGTTCAGCACAACCCGTAGGAAGGTCCAATCTACTTGATCGAATGCCTTTTCCGAGTCAAGCGATGAAAGGCATGCCAGTATGTTCCAATGCTGAGCCTTCCCTATGAAATGAGCAATTCTACGCACATTGTCCGCTCCCTGGCGATGCCAGATAAAGACCTGGTCCTGCTCTATAAGTCCGGGCATGTGTGGGTCGAGGCGCTTGGCCAGTATTTTAGTGTAGATTTTGAGGTCTGTGTTCAAGATCGCTATGGGATGAAAGGAGGAGCACAGGGCAGGGTCTTTACCCGGTTTAGAAATGAGGACTATTTCCACCAATCTCATAGAGGACAACGGACTCTCCATATCAGAGAAGGAGTTGATCAGTCTTAACAGGTAGGGTTGGAGCTGCGGTAATAGCAGGCGATAGAAGGCCAATGGAAGGCCATCCGGGCCTGGTGATTTCCCGAGGAGCAAGTCCTTCCCTGCGCTCGCCAGCTCCTCTTGAGTGAGGGGTTCTTCCAACTGTCACGCATGATAGGGACTGATTGGGGTCCAAGACCATTTGTCCAGGATATCGTTTACCCATTCTGGGGGTGGTTTCTCCGTGGCATAGAGAGCTGAGTAATACGCGTGAAAGGCTTCCCGTTTAGCCAGCTCTGTAGTGACCCTCTTGCCATCGGCTGTCTGAATATTGGCTGTGTGCTTTAGCAGGACACGCTCGCAAACGTCTAGCTAATACTTTACCCAGCTTGTCCCTCTCTCAAAGTGGAGCGGTTTCAACATTAAAAGGTCCCTCTCAGCCTTGTTAGTTCAAAAAGTTGCCCCTGAAGATTAGCGAGGCGGCGTTTGCGTGCAAGTGTGGGGTGTTCCTGGCCCTGTCTTTCCAGGTCCCTGATGTCTTTGGAAAGGTTATCCTCCAGGAAGAGGGCCTCGCGTGCCCGCGTGATTTCAAGGGATGTGATATGACCGTGGTTCGTGGCCTTGAATGTATCCCACACTACAGGGAAGAGAGTTTCGGGAATGTAATTGATCACGAAGTAGGAGTCAACAGCGGCCCTTAGGCTTGCCACATCCACTGGGTCCCGCAGTATGTGCGGTGGTAAACGCCAACATGGGATATGAGAGGTACAAGCGGCCGGGTCTTGCAGGAGGAGTTTGACATGGGCGTGGTCGGAGATCAAGATGGCAGACATGGAAGCTGAGAGAGTTGCGCTGATCAAGGTTTCAGAGATAAAAATATAATCTATGCACAAATACGAGTGGGGCACGTGTGAGTATTATGAGTAGTCAGTCACGTGTATCAGGGGAGTGATAACGCCAAGAGCCACTGTTCCCTGAAAGGAGGCATCACTGCGGTCCAATGTAGGATCCCATGCCATTTTGAAACCTCCCCCTATGATCCAGAGATAGGAGTCTTGTGCTTGGTTGGGCGCATAGACATTGCACAGTGTAAAGAGGTGTTGTCCAATCCGGACCCAAGCCCCGACAAAGCGGCCATCCTGGCTACGGATACCCTAGATTCCCCCTGCCTGATGCCAGATCTGCAGAGTATCGCTACCCCAGCCGTTTTGGTGGGTGCGGTAGCTCAGAATTGAAGAGGGTATCTAGGATGGGCCATGCAAGGGATATCAGCTTTTAGAAGGTGGGACCCTGAAGTAGGATGATGTCTGGGTTGTGCTGTAAAAGGTAGCACCATATTTGATGTTTTTTTGGGGGGGAGTTAAGTCCCTTAACATTAAGGGACAAGTTCTTCAGGGGCAGGCAGCAGCCATGGTTTTGTCAAAGCCTGGGCTAGTCCATCATGCCACTGTAGGGAGCAAGGTGAGGTGTTGAGGGAAGATGTAGATATCTGTTGTTCTTGTCAAAGGGGAGGGATCGCCTGGAGGGCAGCCCCCACCTGCCACAGAAAGAGGCACAGAGAAAGTAGGCAGAGAGGGAGGAAAGAAAACATATGTACAGTCAAAGGATATATAACCAACATTGGCCAGCCGGGCCACAGTGTCCTTTTCCAGTCGTGGGTCAGTCGAGACCCTAAGGCTCGGGTGATTCTGGAGAAGTCACTCTCTCAAGAACAGGGAGGGGGTGGATCGTCCGCCGCATGTGGTGTCATCTGGGTGGACAGTCCAGCACCACCAACACTGCAGATAGGGAGCTGGGGTAGGGCCGATTCCAGGGGCTGGGCGCCAACCCCTCTGGGTTGTGAGACAATGTCTGAGGTCGGCGCATTCTGCTACGTACAGGAATGAAGTTCCAGTCAATCAAGGCGATGGAGGCCATGAGCTGGTTGCAGATCGTTCCCCTTCCAGGGACCGAATGGGTTGAATAATGTCATTCTTGGCTTGTGAAGATGATTTATCATCAGGATGCGGAGAGCGCCGGAGGGGGCGTACGGTTGACCATGATGGTTTGGCAGGGGCCCGCGTGAGGGGCAGGAGACATGTAGGGCTGGAAGGCAGTGTTGAGAAGAGATGAAGAAGCTATGCTGCTTCTTGAAAGGACCTCACCATTCGGTGCTTGGACTCCCATTGAAAGATGAGAGCAAATGGATGGCCCCACTGATATGGAATACTCAGACTTCGCAGCTTGTTCGTCACAGGTCTAAAATCTAGAGGTCTCCAGAGCGTGGTGGGTGCGAGGTCTTGATAGATCTGAATTTTGGCTCCATTGTAGGTGAGGTCCGGTTTAGCGCGCGCTGGCTAAAGTAAAGCTTCTTTTTCCGTAAAGAAATGGACCCAGGTCAGGATGTCTGGAAGAAGGCCCGATCTGCCAGTGTGGCCGGAAACCCAATGCGCCTGATCCAGTGCCGGCGGAGAGGCATCATCGTCTCCCCAGATCTCGTGCAGGAGCTGCGCCACGTAGGTCATGATATCTTTTCCCTCCTCTGCGAGAGGAACCCCCAGATGGGGAGGTTGTTCCGGCTGCTCCGATTTTCCCAGCCCTCCTGTTTCAGTTGCAGGTCGATATGCTGCTCCTCCAGGGTGGCCAGACGCTGCCAGAGTTGTTCTTGGTCCTCTGTTTGGGCATTCACAGTCTTCTCGAAGCCATCCACTCTCTCCCCAAGGTCGGTGACCTCCTTCTTGAGGTCCCGGACAAAAGAGTGAACCTCCGCACTCAAGGAGTCTATTTCAGTTTTAAGCTCCGTCATGAAGTTAGCCATAAAAACCTGGGTGACCGCTGGCGAGCCTCCCCCAGTCTGTGAGGCCAACTCCCCAGAGGCTGCTGCACTCGTCTTGCCCCACAACATGGTGACAGGGTTGCCTTTTGTGGGTTCCACTGTGTCCTTCACTGATTTGGTGCGTTTCATCTCCAGGCTGAGTCCGTCACTTAGCACCTCCAGATGTGTTGGCTAGGGGGAAGTCGAGGGGCCACCAGAAGATAGGTGAGGGCCCCGCAGTCAGTAGTGTGCGGTGGCGGGCAGACAGTGGTGCGGTATCCGGGTCCCCGCCCGTGAGACAGGCAAATCCTACTCTCCGGCTTGTGCAAGTCCAGGACGCTCCCGGTGAGGGCCCGCTTGGGACCGCTGGGCCCAGGGTTTAAAGCCAAGTCACAGCCACCAGTGGCCTCCCTTCCAGAGGCTAGGAAAGGGTCTGTCCTTGCACGCTAATCTGCAGCCCCAGTGGAGGACACAGTGCACCTTGAGAGTGCTCCTCCGCTATGTAGTTCCGTAGATGGCACCCACCTAGCTTGTACCACGGCCTGGTCCGCTATCTCAGCCCACGGCGGGGTGTCGGGCTCAGCAATGGAGAGCAATCTCCGCAGGGGCCGCAGCCTCGGCGGGATAGAGCCAGTCTTCCCACAGGCCTCAACCACTCCAGGTGGTCTGATGCAGTTAGGCCCAGTATGGTCGGTGCTATCGGGGGACCTGCAGGTGGCCGCTGCGCAGCGGCATTCAGGAGGCAGGTAGGCTATCAGGCAAAGTGCGTGACATCCCAGGAGGCAGCCAGGCAATCATCATAATGAGGGGATGTTTCGATGATTCTTTACCCAGAGCAATGATCAAGCCCCAGTACCTCCTAAGGCAGGCCTTCAGTGCACCCCGCAGCAGAGTCCGGGTAAATCCCTCATCAGCCAGGGCCTCTGTCTGTCGCCCCATCCCATCTCCAAGCACTCTGCAATGTCCCTCACCACCAGGGGGGCCCGGAGGTCAGAATTTCTCTTCTCTGCTCGCCTCTCGCGGAGAGTCCTGCCCCTGTCAGGGTTGCGACTTGTCCCAAGATGGCAGGTCACTGGAGCGCCAGGAGAGATGTCACCTCCAATCTGCGGTGCCACTGGGGGGCAGGGTGTCTCGAATGTGCATCGGGGCCTCGGCTGGAACAGCGCAGCACTAGATGATTCCGGAGGGCCTTGGGGCAGCCCCCCCTGCCACCAGGAAGGCCCGAACCTGGGCTTGCGGCTCACTTCATTCCCAGCGAGAAAACGCCCCCCCTGTGTTTAATTTTCAAATAGTTCGCTAAAAGTTTGCCAGCCTTATTCTGACCACCATAAAACCTTGCACTGGATTTCAACAAATAAAGTGAGACGTTATCAGTTGACTCTTTATTGAATTAAAATTTGCCTTAATAAGTTGCGAGAGACAGTTTTTAGATTGCGAGGAATAATAGGATTATTCCAATCTCTTTATCTCAGCCAAAAGATCATTAGTTATTTTGTGTACATTTTTATGCTTTCTGGAAACAAAACCAATGATGAAGTCTCTGGCAGCTGCCTTAAATGCATCCCAAATTACAGAGAAGGGAAGAGTATCCGTTTGGTTCAAGGAAAAATAGTCATTGAAGAAGGAAACAAAAGAGGAGTTAAAGTTCGGATCATGAAGAAGTAAGTTATTGAATCGCCATCTCTTAGGTAAATTAGACCTTGGAGCTATATCCAATTGAATGGAAATGGTAGCGGGATCAGAGATGAAAATAGATCCAATATCTGCACTTATTAATGATTGGCATATATTATGAGAAACAAAGAAATAATCTATTCGAGATTGGGTATGGTGGGCTGGAGAGAAACATCTAAATTCCCTTGTGGTAGGATTACAAATTCTCCAAGCATCTATGAGTTTATATTGCTGAATGGTCAGAGTAAATAATTTATGAGCTTTGTGAAGTTTAAAGGAAACCAGCAAATTTCGGTCTATAAAAGGATCTATCACATGGTTGCAATCACCTGCGAAAATGAAATTATCATCAATACAAGATAACATTTGCTGGGATAAAGACGTTCAAACTGTGTTATCTCCGTTAGTGGGAGCATAAACATTAAATAAAGAGACCTAAACATCTCCAATTTGTAATTTAGTATATAACCAGCTTTCCTCCCCATCAGATTGTTGAGAAATGCAGGTTAATATTAATCGATTTATGGCAGAGAGTTACGTTTACCGTCACCTGGTGAGAAAAAAACATTTCCAACCCATCCCCTCTTCATTTTCAAAGATTCTGTGGCATTTAGATGGGATTCTTGGAAAAAAGGAATACCAGCTCCCAATTTGGATAAATGCGTTAAAACACGTTGTCGTTTGATGGGAGAATTCAGACCTCTGACATTCCATGAAATAATTTTCAAAGACATAAAAACAACAATAATATAACAAGAAGATGAAGACCTATCCAGACCATCAAAGAGCGGAGGATAAAATATGTAACAATCCAACCACGAGAGCATAGATTATAACGCTAGAGCGAATTCAAGAACAGTAAATGCAAATATGAGTATGAGGCAATAAACCAAAAAGAGAATAGAAGGAAAGACATACATTGAAAGCTGGAATAGAGCATAGAAGGAAAAGGAAAGGGAGAAAAGAAAAGAGTAACAATAAAGAAAACATAATATACCTACACCAGAAGACATCCTAGGAAGGTGGGGGGGTGAGACCACAATGAAAGGACGGCACGCCCAGACTCAATGGAACGTAGAAGGAGGACGGGCCAAATCGTTTCATTTCACTGAGGATAAGGGTATATGGCAGGAACAAACATGGACAACCCTGAGGAAAGGGAAAAAAGAGCGGTCATCATAAGGAGTAAATTGAAGTTATGAAATAGAATAACATGACACAGTAATTTGATAAAAGATGAAAATGGCGAAAAAGTGTACATCAAAGAGGTGATAAACCATTAACTAGAACTTTGGAACGTTAGATTTCAAGAAAAGAAATTACTACCATAGATAAAGAAGTAAAACATTAAACAATTAGAGATGATTTAGCGCCAGAAAGTTCCATAGACTTTGTCTTGCAGGAGTTAATGAAGCTCTGCAGTTTAATATGCTCTTCATAAGTCGTAGTCTTGTTCTTATAAGTAACCTTAAAGAGGCAGGGACGAAAAAGGCCATAATGAGCCCCCATGGCTCGGAGATCAGGTCTCATGTTGAGAAATTCTTTGTGTTTATTTGCTGTGGTTCTAGTTTAGTCTTGAGCGAAAAATAAAGTGGAGCCTGACCATGAAACATGTTGCATTGATTTGACTGCGGAGAGTACTTTAAGTAGATCTGTGTATTCAAGAAAGTACATGATAACCCCTCTAGGTCTCTGAGAAGAGGCTATATCTGTGCTTTGATGACCAAGCATCATGGTGAGCAGACGTTGAGCGATGTTCCTTCTGGTAAATGCAGTAGCTTTGGAAGGAATGACTTAAAGAATGCAAAAGGATCTGAGCCCTCTGAACCCTCCGGCAGACCATAAATACGGAGATTATTTCTTCTATTTCTGTTTTCTAGGTCTATAACTTGGCGTTGAAGTAAGGAGACTTGAGATTAGAGAATATTAACTGTTTTCATTTGTGTGCGCATAGGAGGAGATGCTGTGTTCCACAGAGGTGAGACGATTATCCATCTGAGACCAATTTTCTGTCAGAAACTGCAGCTTGGTAGATGTTTCCTCCATGAAGGGACTGAGTGTACGTATCTTCCCTGATTACACGTCTAAACAGACAGGCGAGGAAGATTTTAGAGCGAAGGTGTGTCTTTTTTCAGACGTTTAGTAGTAGCCTTCATTGCTGCAGGAGCGATAGTGCACGGAGATGTCAAGGCTTTAGAAATAGGAACCAAAGAATCCTCCATTTCAGAAAATTCCATAAAAAAGTTTGAGTTCTTAATAAAGGTCTGCGAGGAGCGTAGTACAGGGGGGGGGGCTATTTTTTCAATCTGTCCATAAGAAAACATAAATATACAAATCCTCCTTCAAAAACAAAACTGCGCTAAAGAATATTGCCAGATCTTTTGTGAAGAAGGAAATATATCAAGTTGCCTCAAAAGAAGGTAGAATGGAAGATTTCTTGTATATATCTAAACTAGAGAAAATGAAGCACGTTAAGGAGGAACAGTGTCTCCAAAAGCCTTAATAAAATTATAGCAGGAGTGATGTATGCAGGCCAAATAGCGGGTACGACATAACTGGTTAGAGTTTGCACAATGAATGAGCCTCCTCACCCTCGTCAGCAGTAGAGAGCATTTCCTGATAAAACATTAGTCTCAGTGAAAACAGCTCATTATGAAGGGTGATCCCGTAAAGCAGAGAGAAATAAGCAAAGACCTAACACCAGGCATTTAACTGAAGAGTATGCGATGCACCTACAATGGTGGTCACGGTCAGTACAGCTTTAGTGAAAACTTCATCATGAGGGAAAGCAACACATTATTCACAGGAGAAGCTCCAAAAAAGATTCTCACAGATACCTCGACTGGAGAAAAAATTGAGCATATTAAAGAGGAACAGCGTCCTCAAAAGCCTCAGCAAACTTATAGTAGGAGCAAAGCATAAGGACAAAATGGCGAACGCAGCATGATTGGCTAGAGTTTACATATAAAGCGAGTCCCTTTAGTTTCTTCAGTTGTGGAAAGCATTCCCAATGGAACACAAGTCTTTGTGAGGTCAGTTCACCAAGAATAACAAGCCCGCAAAGCAGAGAATAATAAATACTCTCACGTCAGTACGAGGAAGAATCGGTGCGCCCAAGATGTCGTGTTCAGCACAATCCGTGTGAAGGGTGCGTCATGAGGAAAAGCGAGACCTTCATCTTTGGAAACGTTCCAAGAATGAGCCCCGGATGTCAACACATCATCCTGTGTCCTTGGACCCTTATCTCAAACAGGCTGCAAGCTTCAAAACACGGCTGGTCCGCGCCGTCCCGAAGAGCCTCACATAGGCGCCGCCATCCCCCGGGGGCGTCAAGCCACACCGCCTGCAGGAATTATTCTTGGCTCGGAGAGAGCCCTGTTTTGTATTCTGTTGTTCCTTTGCTATCTCTAATGCAGGGGTCACACGAGCAATGCCAGGGAAAGTCAGGGGTTACAGCTGCCATCACTAAATGACATCCATAGATGACTGGGGACCTATAAGGTGGTTGTCTGGAATAGTAAACACTGACCAGATGTTGCACATGCTTTGGTTTTTAAAAATAAACCCCATGGTATAGCCTGTATAGATGTAAATGAAAGATATAGGGAAGAAAACCAAGATAAAAGATGATCAGCGATGTTGGGCTGATTAAAATTAAGTACAATACAATCACCAGAAAATATTCTCTGCTCAGGACCCACCCATGTAACTCATATAGCCATCTTAACATGCTAAAATAAGCAATTGCCACTCCCTATTTGCTGGTCAAACCAGTGAATAGATTTATTTAATAACCAAGAGTAAGATTCAGAACTTCTTGCCCTGAGAGGTGTAACATCGGCCGAATGATTAAAAAAGGTGTTGCCTCAGGAGGAAACTCAATTGGAAAAATGTATCACTTAAAAGATTGTTTCCAGTATCCTGAGTAGAATGTGATGGCAAAGATCTTCACTTGCTAGAAGGATTATTAAAATGATGAGTCGGGGTCTATAGATTGGTGCTGAAACTGCTGGATTATGAATGACTTTGGCACGTGAAGGGAGTATGCCATTACCCTGAGAATTTTCAGAGGGAGGCCTGTTTATCAGGTAAAGTCTGATGTGAGATGGGAGCTGAATGAACTGCAAGAGTATGTATTACAGGATCATCAGCCATAACTGGTGCAATAAACTCTCCGTATTATTGAAATAGACTTCTAGATCGCATGCCTCCCCGAAAAAGGTTTCCCAGTTTTACACTACCATATGGAACCCAAGACCAAGATTAAAAGAACCAAGTTTTCAGCTTCCTGTGGAAAAGTGATAAAGGGCAACACACTCTCAAATCAGGGGGTAAGAAGTTCCATAGCTTTAGGCTTAAAAAGAAGAAGGCTTGGCCTCCTTGCCGAGATTTCCTTATTTCAGGAACTGCAGCAAGATCCAAGTTGCTGGACCACAGAGCCCGGTTGAGTACATATAGTAACACCAAGAAATTAAGATAGTGTAGTTCCCAGAACATACTAGCTGTAGAATTTGGGGGGTCGAAGTAAAAGTCTTGCTGCTGCATTTTGCACAATCTGGGATCATCTGAGAAGGCTTTTTTGACTCCTAAGTAAAGAACATTACTGTACTGAATTACGGTTCTTAGTGCCGAATAAGGAAAACATCCCAGAATTTTCTTAAGCCATTTTATAAGGCCACAGATCGTGCCAGCCACCTAGGTAATTTGATGACTCATAGATAGGTTTTCATCAAGCCACAATCCAAGATTCATAACTACGGGCACAGGGGTAGGAACCGTACCCATATCCACAGGACACAAATGAGGTCCCACAAGTGGACATTGTTCCCCACCAGTAACACCTCAGTCTTATCCCCGTTCAGCTTGAGGGAGTTGGTATTCATCCAAGACGACACTGGTGTGAGGCAGCTATTCAGAAGCCCTCCACTATGATTCTCCTGAGATGACAGGGAGACAATAATCTGAGTGTCATCAGCGTATGAAAGAAGCCTAAGACCCCAGTTCTCTACAATGTCTGCCAGTGGTCTTACGTTCAAGTTAAACAGGAGTAGGCTTAGAGTGCATCCTTCGTTGACCATTGATGGTAGGGGTTGTGGCTCAAAGTGACTCTGATGTGAGCGGACTTCAACAACCTGATCTTGAAAAAAGGAGGTCAGCCATGACAGGACCGTATCTTATATCCACATAGCCTCTAGTCTTTGAACTAAATTATTATGATTAACCATATTTAAAAGCAGCACTGAGGTCCAGAAGGATCAGTGCTGCAGTGCCAACGTTATCAAGCTGTTGACTAAGATGGTCCATCACCGAAAAGGAGGGCTGGCTCCGTGCTATTGCTCCCACTTAATTTTAAAGCAATACAAGAGGAGGCAGCCTTAGGTTGAAATACGCTAGTTGAAGCTGCGAGGCTGGATTCAATGGCAACTACACTACGATTCAGGACATCAAAAGAACTCTTAATAAGTGATTCAATTGTACTATAAGAAATGTCAAACTGAGCAATATCAGTCAGAACTACCGGATCTTTACTGGGCCAAGACAAAGCTTGTTTGACATGCACGGCACCCCTACTATAATTAACATTGTTTCTTGTCTTTTCTGCCAGTAGGACAGCAGCCACAGAGTTGTCACTACTAACAACATTAACTTCTTTGAACTGAAGATAATATTAGGGGCAGTACCCATATCTCTGGGTCAGTGCGGGGAAGAACCGTGCGGCTCAAAAGGGACTGTTGTAGGAGCTGAGGTAAAATGTTGGGCTGGGCTAAAACATCCAGGTTCTTCCACTGCCGAAGTGATCTCACTGATTGCGCCAACGGCGTTCATTAAAAAAACGCATACTGTTAGATTTGCAAGGAGGTTCCTTAGAAGCTGCAATAATAACAGATGGTTTACGTTTTCCCATTATTAAACCTCAGAAGAAAACAGAAGGGGTAAAGAAGCGGGCCTGGCCTCTTTCGGACATAGCCATGCCCGCTCATAGCTCAGTGTTCGCATGGAATGAATCTTGTATTATGGGAAGCAAGAAAGCTTTATTAGGTGAATGCTCCATTGGTGCCCTGACTGTTACTCTGATCAGGCAGCACAAAGGAATCGGGGAACTGAAGTAAATACCCTGTCTTTCATGTGGCTACAACAGTGTACTGTGCTGCTGCAGGAAGCAGAAGCTCTTTATGGAGCATTTTTACAATTGGTTCCCGCCTGTTCCCCCTATCAGGTGGCTCAAAGGATTGATGAAAATAGCACCATTGCATCTGATGCACTGGTTCAATGGGAGGAGTCCAAGATGGTGATATGGGCTCACTGCATGAAAAATAGGGGCTGTGGCAAGACTTGATCAAACAGGAGTAAAAGCTAGAGGAACTAGGAATAAAAAGATCTAGAGACCTAGTGATATAAAATATCTTAGCAACAGAGTGGGAGTGTCTTGCTCACTTACTGGAATGGCAGATATATCAATTTAGATATCACAACAAGAGTGTTTATATCAGGTTTGTTCCTAACTGGGATGTCAAAGCCAGATTTGAGGGTATCGCTCATGAATATAATCACAAATAGGAGATATAGCACACTCACATTCACGAAATTCATCAGGTGTTCACTGGCTAGTATTCCAAACACTATAAAGCATGAGTTGCCTCAAATGAGCGAGAAATGGAAGAATACATAAAAGAGCAGAATTGAATCTATTGCCTCCTTATGTGACAGACAAGGAAGAAATGAAGATCAGAAGTGGAAATAAAAATGGCGGTAACATCTATGTACAGAGGAAAGACGTCTGACTTTGATGGCCTGCAAGTTACATTTTATTCAATTTTTATTAATAAACTGCCACCAATTCTGGCAGGGATGTAATCATGTAAAAACTTTGCTGGCTGATATTGGATTGCCAGAGTTCTGGGATTACAAATCCACAGACATCTTCTCCCCCTAAATCCTTGGTTAAAGCTCGATATTGGGAGTCGGCAAGGCATCTTGCGTACAAATGGACAACAGGTGGTCGTCCGACAAATGAATTTTTAAATTTTAAATATGACTGTATATTTGAGGGCTACCTTGATACCATTCTGGTCCCAAATCAAAGGAAATTGTACGTACAATTCAGGTTAGGTACTCTTCCACTCAATGTATTTGTGAGAAGGTGGTCCGGCTTTATCCCTGTATCTAATTGATGCCCGCTGTCGTCCTTGTTATTTTTGCATGTCCAGCTTAAAGAATTCCTCCGGAAAAATTGCTGAAACCTATTTGCAGGAAACTGGGCACACTGAACCATCTAGTTGCCCTAAGGATTTTGAGATCTGATCCGTCCACCTTGCATGCCTGTGCTGTTGTTACATTTCTGGAGCATATGTGGTGCATTAGGAGGAATTTCCCTGTAACCTAATGATATTATTCATTGGGGAGATAATCTGAATTTAACTTTTTTATTTTAAAAACTAGTTGGTCGCTAAGCAACCTGCGCAACTTCTCAGTAATGTGGTCCTTCTCCTACTAATGCTAATGCCTGTGAGCAAAATCTGTAATCTGACTCCTTGCTATTTGTTACTATTACCAATTTGAGGCTGTTCCACTGTGCTTTACATTATGCTGGCAAACTATCTCCATTCATACTACATTTGAGTCAATCCAAGAATAAAGGGAAAGTACTGCCCAATGACTTGAAAATTCTCATGTTCTGTAATGTTACAGTGCTATGCAGGGCCGGCTTTAGGGCGGAGCAACCAGTGCGACTGCACTGGGCGCTGACCTGGAAGGGGGCACTAACTTCAGTGGGGGTGCTGTGTTTAGCAATAACTTAAGTTTTAAAAACACCTACTGCAGGGGGGAGGAGCTATGACAGCAAACAAGATGGCCGCTCAGTCTCCCGGCTCTGCCGACCTCCGTCTTTCGCTTGAAGATCCTGTCATCTATCCTGATATTCCGCCCCATATCCGTGTCTATGAACTAATCTGCAGTCCGATGGAGCAATCCCGAGACCTTTCCGACATTGTGGAGTGGAGTAATGTCGAGGTTTGACTCGAGGCCTAACCCAGTCTGGAAGCCGGGGTCTCGAGTGCTAGTCCAGCCGGATCCTAGTTGAACAACAGCGGACTGGTGAGGGCGGCAGGGTCCGGTCCATGGAACTTTCGACATCTTTTGGACTGCTTTGCTGCCGATCTGTTGCCTGGTCTCATATCGAAGGTGAGGAGACGAGTGATGCCCGAGGCGGTGTGGCGGGGTTCCCTGACCCGGAGGCCTAGCGTTCGCATCGCCGGCGCCTTTGGGTTGGGGCCTTGGCGCGCACGAACGCATCTTGACGATTTGTCCCTCACGGTTCATCCCTGCTCCGCCTAATCTTCCCCCGGGGAGAGCGGCTCTCCGAGGGGATCACTATGCCTGATGCCATGCGAGACCTGGCGGAGCGGGCTGAGTGCGGCCCGTCATTGTGGTTAGTGCTGGTAGCCCTCGAGGCACTTTAGGTGACTATGGAGGCCCAGGTCTGTAAACTGATGTCGGCAGCAGATGGACTTAAGCGATTGGGACCAGACCCTGATTCGTCGCTCGGGACTCGGCGGCCAGCTCTACTCCCGATAGACACCCCAGCGGTGCATTCAGACCCGGTGCATGGAGCCGTGCCTGCCCCTACAGAAGTAGAACTGATTGAACATGCTGCGATCTGTGTATCGACTATATGGTCGGAATCCTTGGTTTCGCTACCAGTGGACCATTTAACTACTGTTCCCACTCTGGAAACTTTTGGTCGAGACTGTGAACTGCGTTGGATTGTGTCGCACCCCCTTCCCCGCTGGTTCATCTAGATGGCGGAGGAGACAGTGTCTGGCCTTGGAGTCGGGGAGGGGCATCATTGGAACCGGCCATGTACTTTGGGGTTTGCCGTCCTTTCTCCATCTAGCAGACTATATTTCGGCAACTTCCATGTATATTTTGACAATTTGTGGATGGGGCTCTACTTACCAGAGGGAGTCAGCAAGTTTGATCGACGGGGTCAAGGCTGAGACTGTTGTTTTGGGTTTACTATTGTGGTTTCATCGGTAACGGGATTTGCTTTATTAAGTTAACGGGGACCGGGCGGGGTTTATAGTTTCCTCCGGTGTAATCTTCTATTGTGCTTTGCTCGATTGCGTCAGCTTTGTGGGGGATTCTTTGTTAAGGCGGTGGAGGGAGACCGGGAATGTGTACGACAATGCCCTCCTCCATTTCTACTTTTAGTGTAGCGGTTTAGTTCTTCTTTTATATCTCTTCGTTCTTTCTATATTTCGGGTTTCAGTTATTTGGGGCGACAGGCACGCTGCTAGGGGGGTAGGCCGTAGTCATCTGCAGGGGTGCACGGTGGGGGGTTGGGGGAAGGGATTTTTTGTATTGCCTTTATTGTTTCTATGGCCTTTTTTCTCTTTCGTATCTTTCCTTTTACCTTTTCTTTGTTTCTTCCTTTTTCGGGTCAGCGTAGTGGGTCCACTTTTGTGTCTATTATCGATTTTTCCTTACCTGTGCCTATACTTTCCACAGTATATCAGTATCAATGGGCGGGCGCTTAACTGGTGCGAACTGTGATTGTATGTATGTTTATCCTGACTTGTATGCCTTAGCGCCTCTGTTCTAAATTATATCGTTCTAACTGTGGATGTTCTACTATTTTGCCCGCCCTTTATGCGACTCTGTGTTATTGTATGGCACCTAATCCTTTCATTTTTATATTATAAAATGGAGCCTTTAGAATCCTGTTATTTGCTTGGTATGCTTAATAGCCAGTTTCAACTGAACTTGTGGTACCTTCGCTTCCCGGGCTGCCGACTCGTGTCCTAACTGACTTGCTGTGATGAAACTGATTAGCGGCCAGCACTGGTGGTTGTAGGCCCATAATTGTAACTGTTTGAAGTAACAATAAAAGTTTAAAAACAAAACAAAACAACAAAAAAAACACCTACTGCAGAGTAACTTGTGTGCAGTGCTTAATTTGAGCCGGTGCTTTCCGGTGCTCAGCACAGGCACCTAATCCTCAGCACCGGTGCTTATAGCACCATTTAACGACACCCTTATATTGAAGGCACAGCATTTTCCACAGAGACACAGGATGTCGAGCCACGCCGTGACTCGAACCAGGTTCTCCAGCACCGAAATTAGGCCAAATCCTCCCCAGGTTAATAGGTGCCGGGGCTCTAGTCAGGAGGCAATTTGCACCAGAACATTTCTCCTCTTAGCGCTGCCTCCTGAGAAGAACCCCAGCACTTTTTATTTTGCAAATTAACCACTGCTTGTGCGACCTGCTTTCAGGCAGTAATAAAAATGTCTAGCTAACTCATGTGATTATTGTTCCTGCTAGAGAGGGAGATTGGAGTGTTGTCTAGTGGCAGTTTTGACTCACAATAAGGTAGGACTGAAGGTTAATATGCCTTCTGCAAAAAAACTATTTGTATTTTATGTGGATAGCCTGGGCTTTAAGTGAGCTGGGTCCTATCGGTGCTCAGCACTGGCAGTTCTAAAAAGCAGGTGTGCAGACAGTCTCTATCAAGCTCTCTGTTTTTTACCCCCAGGGTGGAAAAAAAATCTTACCACTGCAGCAGAGCCACCCTTCACTGCCTTTGAGGTAACCTCAGAAACTCGCTATAGTTCTTTCGCAGTCCCATAATTTCAGAACTGAAGCACCGTCAATATTCTATTTATTTAACACAAGCTCTGTGTATAGCTGTAGAGACAGCCAACGCGTTTCACCCTGGCAAGGGCTTTCTTCAGGGCAAGAAATTAGAGTAATGTCATATATATTTGCTAGTCAGTCAGTCTGGATAGTGTATTTTTCATGTAAAAACGTCCTTCATGTGGACTTGTTCTCCAAACCATGCCTTTGGGCTGGTAAAGGGTGCCCATATATCGTCTGCAAAGTTGTAAAATATGTAGTATCCTAAGCAGCTGGAGTGTAATCCCTCAAAGTACTTGATATAGTCGATGTGTGTATTCGATCTAGACCTCCGTCCGGCAAGTATAGCTACGGAAGGAGGACGGAGGTCCCATTTCTTGTCCTGAAGAAGCCCTTGCCAGGGTGAAACGTGTTGGCTGTCTTTACAACTATACACAGAGCTTGTGTAAAATAAAGAACATACAAGAAAACCGACTGTTGGAATGGACATTACTTTGTGTACCTTGTATTTTGCTGATATTGTGTATTGCCTCTCATCTACCTTCTTTATGTATCTATTTGTGGTCATGTGGCAGCTGCCCATTTGAGGTGGACAATATGAGTACTAAACAGTCTACGTGACTAGCCTAGGTAGTGTGGTTACCGTCAACCCGGCTGCCTCTGTGTCTTTGTGGATTCCTCAGAAATCTGGAGTTTTTTTTGTGTAAAAACATATACTATACTTGGCTTTGAATCCCAGTGTAAAAATTGCAAATTAAAAAAGTCTTACAAAAATAGTACTAATTCTAAGAAATAATATTGTTTAACAAAGTGTAAAAAAGATTTTTTAAAAAAAATGAAAACAGTAAAGGAGATATAGAAAAATATAGGATATGGAGGAGGACATTGCAGAACATACACAAAGGCGATAAAAGGAGATGAAGAATGCAGGAAAAATGTGAAGCAGGAAGTTATGTGAAACTTAAAATAACAGAATAAAAGGAAAGCTAGTATCCACTGCATGTTATATGTTTGTTTGTCTGTCCTACGACAATCCCAACGGTTCCAGCTTGGGGCAGGGGATTCTAATTAGGGATTGCATAGTTCTGACAAAGGCAATTGACCCCTATTAGCTTTAAGGACTGGCAGAAACATGTTGACTGATGTATTAAGATGGAGTTCACATTTCTAGCCACATTCTCCGGCGTCTTCATAGAGTTATGCTACATATGCTAGAGTCAGTTTAATGAGACATATTTAAGCATCTATTATATTTTTACATTGTTTTTAACATGTGAATTAGAAGTGACCAAGCAAGAGGAAGGTAAGATGCATACTGTCAGGTCCGTAATCATTTCTTGACCTGAGCATGCAGAGCAACACATTACCAGAAGACACCCTGGTGGGGGTTCTTTCTTATTCTGTGCATCAAGAATGTAATATCTAATAAAACACTGGGAAGAGAGTGGGTGGGTGGATATGTCCGATTTCTTGGAAGCTACATGCATCGCAGTGTGTCACAGATGGTTCAGTCCCAATTACTCAGCTTTGAATTAAGCCATGCCACTTTCCAAGAATGAAGCACGAGGTCATTAGTGCTTGTAATGCTTATTTTCCTTACCACATCGGCTCCGCGGTCTTTGCTATGAAGCAGCTGAGAGAGTTAATCTATTTGCTCTTTAACTTCCTTGTCTCGATTTAAGGTTGCGTGATCACTTCGGAGGTGTTAAGTAAGGTTCAGCTGAATTGATGTGGCGGTGAGTTCTGGTATCAAGTTTTAATAGGCTGTTTGCGATTTCTTTCTTTTAATTGAGAAACAAGAACTTTACATCACCTTCATGGATCATCATACTTTATCAGAAAACATAAAGACATATCACATGCAAATTGGCACTCTAATTCTTACATTGTGAAACATGCAGGAAGACAAATGTGCAAAAAGCATCAATGGGCATTCACAATATGTGAGTGCTAGGGAAATCTGGCAAGGGTGGTGGGAAAAGTTTGCTTTCTCTTCTGCTTGCTTTTCTAGTTTGCATATACTCTGATACCACTGAGACTGAGATTTGATCTCTTCTTTTCCCATTCTTAATGGACTGTAGAACTCAATCCTTACTAAAGTGACTGTGCAAAGTGTAGTAACATGAAATATACCAGTCTCAGACAAAAAGAGGAATATTGTGAATTATCTAGTACTATGCTACTCTTGTACATCTTTTTTCCATCTTCTGTGAAAGGTTTCCATATTCCGAAATCTTCAACGGCTAAGACTGTAGAAGGCTTTCCAGTGCTGCCTGATCCCTGCTTAGGACAAATAATGTTATGCAGTTAATGCTACTGTTTCCTCTATCAAAATTATTTCTGCCACTGAAATGTAGTTTTGTACCACTGAGAGACATTATCTTGCTTCCATCAGCCTCTATATTTATATACCTAACACTGACCCTTTCATTGGTCATGCGTGTAGCCTTGTCAGAGTTACCACATTAGGCTTTTGGGTTTTGCATTAATTCTCTTTTGTTATTATTTATACTCCCCTCCTCTTGTCCCTCTGACATTTCTTCCACAACCCTTTTACTCCAAGTAGGGGATGGTTATGTGTACTTTTTACAGCAATAATATTCCAGGGATATTATTATGGGTGGCTATAACATCTAGTATTTCCTTATATACCTTGCCTTCTGTCTTTTTGCCATAACCTGTTGTGACGGGCTCCGTAGCCATGTTATTCACTGCAAGCCAAAGTCGTACACCATGCTTTAGTTTTTTCTTCAAATCAACTATCTCTTTTTAAAACAAAATTATTTTTATTTGCATTTTCAACCAGTACAAAACAACTAGCATGTCACAAGTAGTCATCCTTGAGCCTGAACACCCCCTGCCCCCCAACCCACAAGCCACATCATCTTCTTTGTGCCATGAACCAGATCGAAACCCGGCCCCTCCGTAAGTGACATTTTTGGTAATCTTCTCCCCCCCCCCTCCCCCTGGAACCCATTTTCATCTCATCCCATAAAGATTTGATTTCTGTGGACTGGACATCAACCAAGTCTTGCATCATTTTAGGCAAATATATTATCATATTTCCAAACTGGGGATCTGGAGGTAAAGTGTCACAATACAATTTCCTAATTAGTTCTTCTCAAGTTATTTACTCTTGTTTTATTTTTGTCTTCTTTTTTGTTCTCTTGAATTGTTCTTCTGGTACCTTTTATTTTTTTTAGACAAATCGGTGTAGAAGGTAGGGCCATGTCCTCTGCAATGTTTAGGATACAGTTAAGTCATTTCTCAGTTGTCTTAAGATATGTTTACAACTGAGGGGTCAGGTTTTGCGTGATCAGATGTTGGGAAAAGTCGTGTTCACCTTATATTAGGTGGACTACCCTGGTCTGCCCTGCAAATCACATTTAATTGTTTGCACCAGGCACAGACCTCCTTGGACGCTATTACTGACGACACACCGCCCCCAGTGACCACAGCATATGCTTGTGTATAATTACATCTTGTACACAAAAAGCTTGTATTTCAGGTTGGTATCTGTGTAATCTGATTGGTGTTAAGTAGGTCACAAATTGTGACCCACTACAATGAGATGCCATCATATGGATAGTGGCCTGCTGGAGTCAGCAGATCACCATGTCTGTGATCGCATTTTAATAAAGTCAACACGTTTTTAAAAAATGCAACCCATTTTCCGTAAAAAAACTGTATTGTGTTTAACCCCTTAACTGCTGCCGTCGGCCAACTGTCGTCACAAGCACTACCTCCCCAGTGCTGCGCACGACCGTTGGCCGACGGGCCAGCATTCGTTATCCGAACGTTCAGCACTGGGCGCTGAACGTTCGACGCTCTGATGAGGTTAAAAAGAAAAGCTTATTTGTTTGTTTACTTCAGAGTTTGCAGTGGTCCCACGTACGTCAGCGTACTCCAAAACATTTTTTTAACATTCACAAAGGAGAAGGGGTCCTCAAGAGACCCCTTCCCTTTTACGAGTGGGTTACCACCTCAGCGTAGTGGTCGGTAACGTTTCAATGGTTTACGACCGCTATTTCAATCATGACACTTGTATAGCGCGCTACTCACCCGGAAGGGTCTCAAGGCGCTGGGGGAGAGGGGTCCGTTACTGCTCGAAGAGCCAGGTCTTGAGTTGCTTCCTGAAGGAGAGATGGTCCTGGGTTAGTCGAAGGTGGATGGGGAGGGAGTTCCATGTCTTGGCTGCCAGGTAGGAGAAGGATCTTCCTCCGGCGGTGGCTCTGCCGATGCGTGGAACGGTGGCGAGGGCGAGGCTGGTCGATCGTAACTGGCGGGTGGGCGTGTAGAAGGTCAGGCGGTTGTTGAGGTACTTGGGGCCCAGGTCGTGGAGGGCCTTGTGTGCGTGGGTGAGGAGTCTGAACGTGATCCTCTTGCTGACGGGGAGCCAGTGCCTCAGGTGGCCGGATATGTGGCTGTGTCGGGGGATGTCCAGGACGAGTCGTGCGGAGGCGTTCTGGATGCGTTGGAGTCTTTTCTGAAGGTTGGCTGTGGTTCCGGCGTAGAGGGTGTTTCCGTAGTCCAGTCGGCTGGTGACGAGTGCCTGGGTGACCGTCTTCCTGGTTTCGGTGGGGAGCCATCGGAAGATCTTTCGGAGCATGCGCAGGGTGTTGAAGCACGATGATGAGACGGCGTTGACTTGTCTGGTCATTGAGAGGGAGGAGTCCAGGATGAAGCCCAGGTTGCGTGCGTGGTCCGTTGGCTTGGGAGTGGTGCCCAGGGCAGGGGCCACCAGGAGTCGTCCCAGGCGGAGGGCGATGACCCCAGGATGAGGACTTCCGTCTTGTCTGAGTTCAGTTTCAGGCGGCTGTTCTTCATCCACTCGGCGACGTCGTTCATCCCTTCATGTAGGCTGGTCCTGGCGGCGGCGGGGTCGTTGGTGAGGGAGAGGATCAGCTGGGTGTCGTCGGTGTAGGAGATGATGTTGAGGTTGTGTTGGCGTGCGATGGCTGCGAGGGGGCTCATGTAGACTTTGAAGACGGTTGGGCTGAGCGATGATCCCTGTGGTACTTAATCATTGATACATGTGGATAAGAATCCCTGTTTGGAAGGGATGCCTACAACATGTGTCCATTACTTACTTATAATGGCATTGCTCCTATTCATACTCCCTCGCCTTCCTTCTTAACACGTGAGGCCCTCCGCCTCCCCCAATACCCACCCCACCCTATAAAAAACACACCCTGCCCCCACCACCTCCTGTACGTAAACAAGCCAAACCTAGAACTCAGTTAGACCGCACCGGGAGGGTGGGAGAGTCCTAGAAGGAAGGCGAGGGAGTAGGACTAGCAGTAATGCCATTATAAGTAAGCCATGGATGCATTACCTTCCATCCCTCCCTCACCTTCCTTCTTAACACATGAGGAATAGCAAGCAAAAACAGAGACAGACAACTGAGTGAAGTAGAACCCCATTTTATTAACGTGACCAAATCACAATACAAAACCCCCTATCCTTCATAGAGGACAAGACTCTGTGGCCAGGACATTATCCAAATGTTTCAGACCAGCAATCCGATAATGGCGGACAAAAGATTATGGGAGGGCATGTTGCATAAAGCGGCGACACAGGAACAGATCCTCAAATGTATCACAAACTACTTAGAGCTGAACGGATCTTCCAACGTCTCCCTGCCTACACTATGGGGGGGCCCTTAAGCCAGTGGTGAGAGGGAAGTTGTTTGCGCCCTCTGCCCCCTCACGCTGGAGCTGCCCTGGCAGTCGCTTATTCAGCGAAACACACTAGTTCCCCCCACCCCCTCCATAATCCCAACCTTAACTCCCCAGCCCACCCCCCCTCATATTGTCCAGTGCCCGCAGGTTTCGATCGCGTGCTCTTGGAAAAAAGAAAGAACAAGAACATGTCATGGCCCAGAAAGCCTTCGACTCCCTGCTCCCAGCACCCCCCCCTGCTTTGCATAATACACTTGCTTGCAGCAGTCCCTTCGGGACTCAGGAGCTATCTCGGGATGCCTTGTCTTTGAGGACCGTCTCCAGCACTGCTTGTTGCTCCCGCTCCTTCCCA
Source organism: Lissotriton vulgaris (assembly GCF_964263255.1). Classification (NCBI taxonomy): domain Eukaryota; kingdom Metazoa; phylum Chordata; class Amphibia; order Caudata; family Salamandridae; genus Lissotriton; species Lissotriton vulgaris. Next base: position 1,031,408,512 of record NC_141687.1, read on the forward strand.
CTCTCTTCCATCACTCTTTTGCAGCTCTCCGGTCTGGAATGGACCGCTCTTCAGGGCTATGGGCCGGCAAACCTAATAAGGCCCCCAGTAGTGATTTAATATGGTGTAGCTTGTCGTCCCACTTGAAGATTAACCAGAATGGGTGACCCCAGGAGTCAGCCACTCCTTTGTCCTAAAGATGTAAGGTCACCTCTTTAAACTCCCGCCTCTTCTGTAGCGTAATGGCTGCTAAGTCCTGATAGAGGGCGATAGAATGGCCCTGGTATGTAATTGGTTGCTTTGCCCTGGCCTCCCTAAGAATGCGATCCTTAAGGGGATAGTCGAGCAAGAATGCTAGGATGTCTGGCCGCGGCGCCGGGGCCCTTCTTCTAAACCCCACTCGTTGGGCCCTGTCTATGCGGATCTCCAAGTCCAGCGGGGGTCCGATGATATAGCAAAACAGTTCCTGTAGGTAATGGACCATGTACGACCACTCTGCGTCCGATGGAGCTCCCCTCACTCGAATGTTATTCCGCCGGGTGCGGGTTTCGGGATCCTCTGTGTGTGCCTGGAGGTCTAGGTGTTGTTCCCTCAAGCGTAGCACCTCCTGTCGGAGCTGTGTTACCTCTTCCTCCCTGGCCTGGTCTTGGTCTTCAATGGCGGGCACCCTCTTTCTGATCATATCTATGTCTCGGTGGATCTCTTTCACCTCCCCCCCCACTTCGCTCTTCAGTGTGTGGAAGTGGTTGTGTAGGGTGTTGAACAATGTTTCCAGAAAGGACCGGGTGATCGGGGCCTCCACACTTTCCGACTCAAGGTGAAGCTGGTTTACGTGTGCGGCCTGTTCATCTCCCTCCCTGGTTTGTGGGGCTTTAGTTAGCATGTCCTTCAATGTTCTGTGTTTCTTCCCCCGCATCGATGACTTGTTGGCGGTGTAGGTAATAGGCTGTAGAATGGCTTTCTGTTCGCAAGCTCTGCTCCAGGTATTGTACGCCCCCTTGGCCCGCTGTTTTCTGCCCTGAGTCGCTGTATTATTGGTTCCTTAAAGTTGGCATGACGCTTGGGATGGCCCCCTCCACCGGTGGGGTTCCGCAAGGTTGGTGTCCACCTTCAGGGCCAGAGCTATGGGTATCCTCACACCCGGTATGGTTCGTGTGGGGTGAGAGCTGGTGTCCTCTCAGGGTTTGGCTCGTGTGCTGGGCCCGGTGGCCGCAGCTAGGGCTGGATCGCTCCCTCTCCATTAGCCGCTTCCAAGCCAAGAGCTGCACCAGGGAAGATGCAGACTATGGAGCACTGCTTACGGGCCGTCCCTCTCTGCCCTCGACGTCCCTACTCCCAGCTAAGAACAGCCACCAATGCCCAGACTGAGGATGCAGCGTAGTTCGTGATTTGCCGTGAACGGTGTGCATTTACTCCGGTCCAGACCTGTGTTGTCTGTGGCGTCCCTCTTTGTTTTTTGACATGTGGGTCCCCACCCCTCTCTGTATCGGGCCCCTTTCACTCTGCATTCAAAAGGAGAGTCGCTCAGGCCCTTTCTTCAGGGCCGGTCGCTCGCGCCGTCCGGCGCCTGCTGACAATTGGGCTCCACTGATGGGACCCCTGTGGTGCGGTGCTCGCTCGGACTCAAAGGCCCCTCCTTTGGACCTCATGTGTTGCTGATCCCGGTGAGGCTCTCCGGCCGCTCCGGCGCTCCCAAGATTCGTCCCTTTGGGGTCGCTGCTCCACATAGAGCCTGAGCGGGCCCCATGAGCCGCCAATGCCGCAACCTCAGTCCCTGGCTTTAAGACTCTTCCCAGCTCGCTGCTCTTGCCGATCTGCCTATGCACTCCTCTGTTCCAGCCAACCCTCCTGTCTCCAGGCCCGGGAGCGCCAGCCGGTGCATCCGCCGATGCCCCTCCAGGCCGGTCAGGTCCTCCAGAGCTCCTAAACCGCCTCCTCCTCTGCTTGCTCAAGCCTTGCGCCGCCCGCCAGCCTGCTTGCGGATTGGGACTTTTCTCTTCTTGCAATGGGTGCCTCCTTTCTTCACAGCGTTGGGCCCCCGGCGCCAGCCGATTATCTGCCTTAGAGCCGCAATCTGATGCGGGTCGACTCCCCTTTGCTCTGCCCCTGCCACCTCACACCAGGGCTCTGCGCGGCCCACTAGGCCTCGCCCACCCTCTCCCAACCCAGCGCTCGTCCGTCTCTCATTAGCACTGGGCTCTGCACAGGGCCCGTGGCGAGTCCTTCACCTTAGCTAACTGTTCCGGTCAGGTGCTTGACTGCCCTCTGGGGGCCTGTGGTACTTTTGGACCCGTCCGCCAAGCGCCGCTCTCAGCCACCTCTCGGCTAGTTGGAGTAGGCCGCCATTTTCTCCTTTTGTGCCGCTGCCGCGCCAAGCGCGGCGTTGTCCGTTCTCCAGCCTCCAGCCCCACTTTCATCCTATTCGAGAGCACTGCCGGGCCGGAGGTGCGTCCTCTCTTATTCCTGAGCCTTCAGGGGCTGCACTTCGCAGGGATGGGCGGATTTGGACGCTTGAGAGTGGGGAGATGATTTGAAACACGTCTTACCCGCTCACCATCTTGGCCACGCCCCTTTAAACCAATTTTAAGAGTCAGTAAAAAGTTGTTGGTGCATCCATCTTGGTGCCTGCCTCTCTGATGTCCCTCCCACTATAGCCCAATATCATTACAAGATAGTAACTGCTTCCCTAGTATGTTCTATGTTCAGTAAGTTATTATGTTTCTCTGAGTGCTTATTCTTTTGTTGATCTGGTGTGTGAGAACACTCGACCTTAATCACTTCGACATCTCATGTTCACATTCTGTCTTCTGTGGTGAGACCCAAATGATCTCAAGAGCCCAATAAACAAAAAATAAAATTATGGCTTAGTTAAAACTTTTAGTCTATAGACACACGTTCTAAAATTAAAAAAAGAGTGAACTACAGCTACAGGGCACTAATGTTTTCTAATTAAGCTGAATTCTGAAATATGATTTTTTTTTCAGGTGAAGAAAACAGAACGTGCAGCAAAGATTACCAAAGAACTAATGCTGATAAAACAACATCGACAAGTATGGTGGAAAGAACACCAGAGATTGATAGAAGCTCGGTAAAAAAAAACATAATTACTAGGCACTTCCTGTTGTTTCAAGCATTGTGTTGTGTTTCGTGCATAAATCAAACACTTTATTTAAATTTGCATCACATCGCGGATACTATTTTGGGACTGACTGCAGCTCTCCAGCTTCCCTGGCAGACTGCCTTATTGCAGTAGAAATACCTTTCCTGACGGATAGAACATCTTATTATTAGTTTACTCACAGAATTCTGGCGAGAGCTCCCTGAGTAATTGCTCAACCTTTTGGCCGCTTTACAAACTGTAGGTCACATCTTCTAATAAAAGCATTTCATCACATTAAGGGTAATAAAACCAGCACCTGTTATCTTCAGTATTGCGAGCACTGTATAAATGAAATTATTTGTTTCTATCATTATTGTTGTTATTATGATTTATATGTTGGCAACAGAATTATACCAAGAAAGGCAACATTCTTCCCGGTTGTAAGATTAATATGTCCCTGTACTAAAGAGTGGGGGAATGTGCATGTTCTCAACAGATACCACAACAGCAGTGGCAAAGGTGTTGTGGGCCATGATGCAGGCATGTATCTGCCACCGTTCTCCCCTGGGCTAATAAAAGTCATCCAATGTTGGTGTGCAGAGGACTCCTCACTCCATTGGGCCCTGCTGTCACTATTTCTGATTTATTATTATTATATTTCTTATATAGCGCCAGAATCGACCCCCGAAGGGGTATCTCCGCGCTTGCCTTGGGAACCCGTCCTGGTTTTTCCCTGTGAGATAGCCCCTACAGGGCATCCCCAAGGTGAAAGCCAGGCATCCCGTTGCGGGGGGCCGTTGTGGAGATTAAGCAAGCTTAGTGCCCAGAGTTGCAGAGTGTGAACCCATGATTAGGTCAGGCACCGAAGCGAGAGAATTATCGAGTCCATGGACATTTGAGCTCAGCACCCTGCCGCATCGGGAATTGAACCCTGGTCCCGGGTCTGACCTCTGCTTCAGGGTCTGCCTGCTCTAACCAGTGAGCCACTCTTCTCCACTGTTACAAATAGCTACTCGCCTGAGATTGTATGAGAGTGCAGGTTTACCAGCGGGACAGCTTGATAAGCACTGAAAGTCCAAGATTAAGGGAGAACTTAAAGTTTGGTGGACAGGGTTCTTCATCACTGGCATGGTGGAGTATACTGTTTACCAATAATCACAAGAACAAGGGATCAAAGAGTTACAAAAAATAGAAGGAAAGAATCAAAAAAAGGAAAGAGTTATTCTTTTCTTAGAAGAACACTCACTCACCAACCTAGTTGGTGACATGCTTCATCATCGGTTCCCACCCGAGCAGCCGAATGCCACTCGGGTGTGCTTCGACGCCTGATTACAGCGGAGCAGGTTTATTGGTGACAAAGGTGCAGGTGTGTGAATGGAGAAGTGAATAAAATTGTCTTTATTGTTCCCTAAATGTTTATAAATTGGAGCAATAAGACAAGGTTAAAAACAGAATGGGACACCTAAGTAGGTTAAATTGACCTGGGGCATCTGGACAGCAAAATTAGTGAGACAAGACACGATCTACATGTTTCAGCCTTCTTATGACAATGCTAGGCTTTCTTCAAGATCACATAAGTGACACAAGGGTTATGCATGCGCTAAGGTGCAACTGTCTCACATATAACATACCACGTACTTACTGCCTTCTGTGAAAGGTGCAGTATGTAATGGACTAAAATCAGTCTGGCCCCATGGAAATCATGGTGAGTGGGCAAACCGTCATCAAACCGAACTGTCCGCCGTCCTACCTAGGAGCCATCAGCACGGAATCCCGAGGATTTAAAATAAAATGTAGGGGACAATAAAGACAATTTTATTCACTTTCTCCATTCACGCACCTGCACTTTAGTCACCAAAAAACCTGCTCCGCTGTAATCTGGCGTCGAAGCACACCCAAGTGGAATTCGGCTGCTCCGGCGGGAACACGATGATGAAGCATGTCGCCAACTAGGTTGGTGAGTGAGGGTTCTTCTAAGAAAGGAATAACTCTTTCCTTTTTTTGATTCTTTTCTTTTAAGATCTACTGCTGATAGAAGAGCTGCACAAGCAGCTCTTGGTCCAGTGTGGTGAGCTGGGTTAGGGAAAATATTTGTCAAAGTCCGTGGGGCAAGGTCAGGCAAAGTCTGCTGCTCATTTTTTTTTTACAGCATTTTATATAGTGCGAATTTGACCCGAATCGGGTATGAGAGCGCTTTACATAGCACCAGTTGTATTACATGAGGACATATTCATTTTTGTTTGGCACGGGGAGATTAAGGGATTTGCCCAGAATCACAGGATGTTCCTCGTCATTGCCGAGACTCGAACCCAGTTCCCCAGATTTGAGGTTGACCTTCCTAGCCGTTAGGCCAACACCTCTATTGCCTATCTAAACTCCTTTACTATTGTCTAATGCCTTACTATATGCACATAATAATATCTAGACATTATTGTGAATTCTAAGTATAAGTAGAGAAGTGGAACCAATCAGATTTACAAGCCAGATGTAGAAAAGCATAATGATCCGAGAAAAATACAAAAATGGGTTCCAGTTGAATATTTATCACACAGCAACTTTTAAAGAGCCAGAGTGATGCTGGGACGGCATCTGGCAAGAACAGTCAGATTTTGACATAAGACACCACATAAGAGAGCCAGGAAGCATACCACATGGAGGAGATGGAGAATGGGGCAGCGTAGACTACAGACATGGAGGACAACAAATTCTGGGGCGGGGTCCTATAGACACTGCCCCAGCCACCTGAAGACCTGGACTTGACTTCCAGGTCAGAGCACTATAAGTAGCTTGTGAATGCTGAAGACGTTGTCTGGCAACATCAGTTGTTTAGATTATTTGGCATGAAGCTTTAGTTTGCACCTGTATATCTGTTTTCTCCCCTATCTTGTTTTCCCCATTTATCTGTTCCCTCGGTTTTCCTCCTACCTGCCTGTATTCATTTGCTTTTGTCTTGGACTGATTACTAGTTTTCAACTCGGCTATAATTTTTCATCGATTCCTGACTTCTCCTGCAAATAGGCTTGACTCTTTTTTGGAACCTGCATTTGTGCCCTGCTACGGAATTCCACTTTTTAGCTCTGGCGACTAGGACTCTACTTTCTGGTAGAAAGGTCTGCATTTCATTTCTTGGGCGTGTTTCCTGGTTTGCCTGGGGGCTATATACAATGATAGTGCCTCACACACCAGGTAAGCTGTTCACGCTTCTGACAATATACTTACATATTATAGAGTTCTGTACCATTACTCAGATACTCACTGTCTCTTGTTTTTTCTTCTTGACAGTGAGTCATAGTATACCTCTACAACACTGTGCCATCATCTATCTCTCTCTCTCTCTCTCTCTCTCTCTCTCTCTCTCTCTCTCTCTCTCTCTCATCCCTTACTCCCTCTTCTGCTACTTTCCCAGAGGTGATCCATACTCTCCTGGATCCTGATACAGGGAGAGGGACCACCTATAAGAAAAGGTGGGATTAGCCTTGCTATCTCCCAAGCCTCATTACAAAGGTCATAGCAAGAACAGACAAGAGCTCTTCAATCTAGGAAGACTTGGATGAGTCTATTAATTAAAAACATATTCAGTTTACAGTACATGCAAAGAACCAAGCAATGGAGGAGGCAGACGTGGTAGTACAGGTAACAGCCCAGGAAACCATATTCCATAGGAAGAGTCATAGGAACAAAAAGGTCAGTGGCTGCATTGGAGTAAAACTAAGTAAGTTGCAAGAATTACTATGCATTCATAGCTTTATCAGAACATCTGTAAAGTTATTTATCAGAATGCAGCTTTTCTGAGTTAATAAGGGACACCACTTATATAGAAGCCACCAGCCTGCAGGAATCTTTTGGCAATGGTCACAACACTACTTAACTGCTCCAGTTTTTTCCTGAGGGTTACTTGATTAGAATAGATCTTTATCACCAATGAAAATTATTTGCACCGCAGTGATGCCTGTACAGACAAGGATCTTGCTTCTAGATTAATTAGGTTATATTTAGGAGTTAGCAGCCTGATATGATATTTATTCTGTAAATCGTGAATCATGATTTGAAGATAAATGTTGCCATTCCAGTCCTGGGCACTTGTTGGCACAAGCCCTAGAACACTGTACGCAGGATTTTCAATGCAATGCAAGCCAAAACTGGGAACGAGTAAAGGAATCAATGGGTATCCGTAGCACAAGCCCTTGAAATTAGGCTAAAATGGCACAAAAGTCTGTGTTCTTTGCCCTTGGGACCCATGAGTCAAGAAGTATTCACTGCAGCCCCTATATTCAATGAACAATTCTCAAGGGAAAGTAGAGGCAAGATCAATCTTAGGGCACCGCAAAGTGCCTGCCACACTGTGAATGGTTGGGAAGAGGTGACCCATGGGTACCCCCAGCAGCACTATTCGGAAGACTTCTGGTGAAGGGGGGCCTGCTACGGGCCCCCAAAGACCAATTCTGGCAGCCGATTTGTTCCGGTCAAACCAAATCAAAAAGGCTGTCCAAATCGTTCATCGTACTTGTTCGGAAACCAAGTCCAAAGAACTGCACGAATCTGATCCGAAAGGCTCGTCCTCTTCGAATGCCTTCCGGAACCGATTCGGTCAGCGCTAACGGTTTCGGAAAGCATTATACTTGGTCGTTCAGAACTGGGAATCAGGCGTTCGGAAACAAGTGATCCGGATCTAATTCAGCAAACCCGAATCCGATTCGAAGCCCTTCCGATCTACATCGGAATCGAGCCCTAAGTGTTTCTATTACAGATGCAAATTTTAGTTACAACCTGAATCTGAGATTTAAGAGAAATGTCTTCATCAAATATAAACGTTTCACTTCTCCTGCCAGAGGAATTTTTAGGCAGCTTAAGGAATATCAGAAGCTTGAGGAACTGCAAGAAGTGCCCGCCCTGAATACCAAGAATGATCTGCTCAGTTTTCTACTGGTTGAAGTTCAGGTTCTTTTGAGCCATCATATTTGAATACCGTAGTAGAGGAAGCAAAGCTATTCAGTACTGTAACTCTTGTGAATATTGTCTGAGCATTATTTGCTGTTAGCGCATCAGACAAATAATGTTTTTAAGTAGTTATTGAATGAGTCAGTAAGGATACAGATCCCTGTGTCAGGTGGGACAGAAAAGGCCTTGGTTTCGTTTGCCGCATACTTTCAGTCAGGAAGGAATTGAACCATGCTATGGTGTCTAGTGCTTCCCACAATATTGAAAACATGTTGCAAAATAGTGTTGTTCTCCACTGTGCCAAAGGCTGCTGAAAGGTCCAATATGAGCAGAAGAGAAGCTGCCTCTTTATAAAGTAAGTAGCCACTATTTAGAAGAAGGCTTATCACATATATCTAAACTCTTTTCAGATACTGCGCTTGTCTTTGGGAGAAATCACTGCATTTGCATGTGTGCAATGACTCTGAAACAATGGCACAAGCCCCATTATCTTTGCTTCACTGGAGCCATCATGCATGGGTACCAAGATGATTCCCTATATTGCCACTGTGTGGCTTCATTGCCATGGACCACATCTATCATTCCAGTTGTATGCCTCACATCAGGCCTTAGCTCACCATCCACAAGTGAGTCCTTAATATCACCTATGCCTCTTGTCTACCCCCATCCAAAAAGAATGTTTGCACCCTCCGTAAGAATTCTGTAATGTCCTGATACACCACTAGCCTATCTGCATGAGAAGAACTGACAGTCTGTTTAACATGATTTAGAGCCTGATCTAGAGTTAGGAGGACAGTATTTACTCTATCAAGGCGACGCAAAATACTCCATCGCCCTGACGTAGTACCAGTCGTCTGAACATAGAGTGGTTTGCTGAGCCAGTGGACAGCTATAGCAATTGACAGGAACCGCTGTCACGGCTCCATCATACATGACAGCTGGCCATCAAACTTGTAACTTGCGTTTGTGTCCTCCCAAAAAAAAATACCAATGTGGGATTGCTGTGGTGTTTAAACAGAATATCAGAACCAAAAATATCCTGTGTCAAAATATGTCACGAATATCAAGGATAAAAATATTGTGAAGGTAGGTTTCTATAGGCAAGTATAGTTTTACTATATATTATGTACCTTGACGATATATATATATATCTTCAAGGTATGTAGATGTGGAGTTAAGAATAGTAAATCTATACTTTCCTATTTGCACTTACCTTCTCGATATTTTGGTCCTCAATATTTTTGACACAATATCTCATGACCAAGTTAACATCGTCATTTATTTGATTGTGTTTAGTATTGCCTCATGAATACATCATGTGGATGGACCATAAAGATCCAGAAGAAAGAGTCTTTCATTTTCTAATATTTATTATTTACTTTTGTTTGTGTGTCACATGTTAGCCAGTATGTCTTGATTTGCATGCATGCCATGCGCGCATCAAAGGTTTAGAAGTGTGAGGATACCCATGAAGAATAACTTAATTAAATATCCAATGAGTGTTGGTTAAAAGAGGCATGGAATAATCAGGTAGCCTGCACAATCATTACACAAATCCATGGTGTAGGTGCCATTATTTTGTATACTGACAATCTACCGATCCCGCTCCCCCCCCCCCCCCCCCCCCCCATTGCCTTAACAGGATCACTTCCTGCCACAAATGGAAAGAAAAAAAGCTCAGCATTTAGGGATTCCGAGCACAAATCTGTGAGCAAGAGTATTCAGGGCAAACAACTAGATAACATAATAGAGAAGGCATGCTCGAACACGATTGGACATTGACCATGTCTGGGCCTCATTCCAGCAGAGTTTTAAGCAATTTTGCTGGAGGAGGAGAGGGCATCCTCAACTGTAATTCATTCTGCCAAGATGTTTCCACAACAGGCTTCAGACTACTGGCAGGAGCAATGGCAATGCCCAGACAAGGCTGGCTTGGGTACATATCATTCAGACCATTGGTCTGTAGCCAATTCCTGGTCAAGCCATTTGATGGAAAATCATTCTTTGACAGGCATATGTTCAAGATACTCCAGAATATCGAAAGACACATGAATACAGCTAGGTCACTGGGAGTACTTTAACACAGGCATCTGCAGCCTTTTTTGGGTTCCAAAAGGTAGAGGCCTCCTAATGATTAGGCTGGCCATCATACTGCTACCAGCCTTAACAGGCACAGCAGCAGTTCTTACTCCGACTCTATCAGCAACAGTACTGATATCCACCTGAATCGATTTATCCAAAACAAATAACAACCACAAAAGTGCACTTTAGCCATAGGCACTGAACTCTGGCACAAGACACAGACTTCCTGCAGGCATTGGCCATGCCTCCATCTCTCCTGATGCAGAGCATGGTGGGGAAGGGATTCTTTCTTTTTAATTCCTCAGTGGTGTTTCATCACTCACTGTGAATCAATTGTTCTGCTGTTTTTGGCTAGGTCTACACTGTGAAATGGCCACATATATACATGCATCAACCTGGTGCACTATAGCCATACACTTAAAGACTCTCACCAACTCCATTAAACAAGATGGTGCATCACCATCTACACCTGCTGCAGGCAGAGATCACCTTCATCATAAAAAACCTGTCTCCAAATCCCATCAAAAGAGCCTTTTTTCCTCATGTTTTTCTGTAATCAGGAGGAAGGCCAGAGCATGGAGGCCATCCCAAACCTACGAACATTGAACACATACCTCAGAAAACAGTTCTATTGAATGTTTTTTCTGAAAGGGATCCTTTTGCTCCTCATAGAATGGACTCTGATATGGATCTGCAGCACCTTTACGTCCACATTCCCATCCTTCACAAAGACTGTAAATACCTATGATTTGAAGTGGCCTGTTGCACAATTTCAGTACTTCCCTTTGACCTTTACCAAATGTACATCTGTAGATGTTTACTTACCAGGAAAACTGGCTGATGAAAGGGGCCTCATTCTTAGTCATAAAAGCATTCACTAGGGCTTATCTTAAACTTTTTGACAGACTGAGTCTATTTCTTATCATTGAAAAATCATTTCTTACTACTCAGAGGCAATACTTGGAGCTATTATAGACACAAACAAAGGGAAAGTCTTCCCCTCGAAAGAGTGACCTAGCCTTGCAAATCCTGAAGAATCAGACCATCTCAGTGCACCTCTTCAAATCTTTACTAGGGATAATGTGCTTATGCATCCCCTTCATTCCATTCTGCCACATCAGGATGAGACAGCTTCACAAGGAGCTAGACAAACAATGGTGTCAAAGGACAGGCTCTTTCAACGAATAAGTGAAAACTGCCCCTCAAGTAAAACAAGCTGGTGGACTCAAGGAGACAATGCAGCAAGAGGTCATCATTTCAAGTAGGAAATCACTCAACTTTATGACAGAAGCGTCAGTGAATGGCTGGGATGCCCATTTACAGGACCAGGCCAAAAAGGGCTGGTGCTGTAAAGACGAGCCAAACCTCTAGATAGATGCACTGGACTTTGAAAGCCATCAGGCAGGGATTACAATATTTAATTCTTAGATTCAAGAGATCATCAGTTATGATTTAGATAAATTTACATAGACAGTATGAAATCCATTATTTACACAAACAGACAGAGGAGGGGAGGGGCAAGGGTTTTAGGAATCCTGTCAACAGAGGCCCAGATTGTTGTGGAACTGGCTATTCAACATTCAATTTCTACAGCAGAGCACCTACCTGGCATGTACAATGATTTTCTATTCAAACTAAATATTGACATTTTAATATCGACCTACAGAAATATTGAAACGGAAATATCGTCAACAAGAATGTCATTGACACGAATATCGATTTTAAGGTAAGTAATATCGAAGTTAGAAATATAGAAAGGTTAATATCGATTACAAAAATATCTTAATTTAATAGTTTTTTGTCATTTTTAGTACCGTAGCGGTTTGTTGGGATTTTAGGGGTACAGGGTGATAAGTAAGTTAATTTCAATTATTAATTCTTTATTAATATTAATGATTTAATTGATAATTATTTATTAATTGTGTAATTTCTTTTTTTTTATAATCAAGTTTATTGGTATTTTTGAGAACAAATCACAAAATATAATGGCTGCACAATCAGAAATGGTATTGAGGTAAATTACATTGGGAAGAAGGATGACAGAGACACGTACAACACTTTGGGAATGAGTAGAGAATTTGCATGCAAATATTCTTATACAGGACGTGTTCGCGCCCCTCAGGGCCCTGGGCCTCAAAGAGGGGTTCCTCCTGAGTTCCGCACCAATCCACTCCCTGTCTCCATTTCCGCATAGTAGGTGGCCTGGCCTGAGACTAAAGTGTCGCTATATCGCGTTTCGCCACCGCCACTGCTGTTCTGAGGAAGCGCTTAACGGCCTGAGAACCATCGAGGCCCTTGAACACACCCAGGATCAAGTGTAGCGGGTCGTGGGGAACCTGCCAACCCAAGGTCTGTGTAAGCTCTAGCTTTACCCTTGCCCAGAATGGTGTAAGAGCGGGGCATTGCCATGTCATTTAGTAGAAGTCCGCAGTAGTGTGGTTGCACCGCGCTCAGGACGGGGACGGCCGCATATGGGTGCTGTATAGGCGTGCAGGGGTGAGGTATGCCGTGTGGATGTAGCAAAGTTGGACTACACGCATCTTGGAGGAGGTCGTCAGGGTCTTGGGAGCTATAAGGGCCTCCCTTCAGTCCGCGTCCTCCAGAGGGTCCAGCCACCCCTCCCAGCAGGCACGCAGCAGGTCCAGGGATGCGGGACCAATGTTCACCAAGGAGCGGTAAATCCGCGACACCCCCCCTCTGCCTAGGTTCCCCTTCATCACTTGGGCCTCCAGGAGACTGAATTCCGGGAGGGAGGCGGGAAATGGAATGTGTGTTCGGAGGGCATGCCTTAGCTGTAAATATTTGTAAAATTGGGAGGAGTGTAGGGAGTGGCGGTGTTGTAAGTCTGCAAATGATCGAATGTGGTCTCCTACCCAGATGTCCCCCAGTAACGAAATCCCGATGAGGTCCCATCAGCGGAAGTATCAGAGTGACGAGACCTCTTCCAGCCAAACACCACTCCACAGAGGCGTCTGCCTGGTGAGCATCCGATCTAATTTCGTGGGGCGCAAGGCTGTACTCCAGGCCATAAGTACTGTTCGGGTGATGGGGGGAGGGCCTGTGCCACGGGGGTCCCATAAAGGTAGGCTTGGTGCTGTGGAAAATCCATTGACCTGAGTTCCACCCGGTATGCCAGGTCGGACCAGCCACCTGCGAACCAGTCATGGATCACAATGAGCTTCGTGGTCAGGTGGTATAGGTGGAGATTGGTTACCCCCATGCCCCCATCATAGGGAGGGATGCGGCAATGCGCCAGAGACAATCGTGACCTCCCGCCACCCCACAGAAACTGGGGAAGGGCACTGTCTATTTCTCTGAACCAACCCCCTAGGAGATGAAGGGTGATATGCTGTAAAATGTATAGAAAATGGGGTGGGACCATCATTTTAAAAAGGGCACTCCTGCCTAGGGGATTGAGGGGGAGGGATTGCCACTTCTTGAGGTCTGCCTTGGCCTTAGTGACCAGGGGTGTGATGTTCAGGACCCATTCAAGGTCTGGAAGGAGGGCGACCCACACCTCCAAGTACTTAAATGACTGCTGCACAGGGGATGGTCGTTTGCCAGTCGAAACAGGCCCGGGATAGATGTAGAGGAAGCAATGTGGACTTCGCCGGGTTCAGCCGGAGGCCGGAGACTCGTTCGAAGGCAAGGAGAGTGTCCAAGCAACTTGGTCCTGAGCTCTCTGGGTCCTCCAGGAAAAGGAGGACATCATCTGCATATAAGGCGATCTTATCGATCTGGTATGGGTCCCAAGCCCAGTCTCGGATGAGAGGATCCTGACAGACAAGGGAGGCCAGAGCCTCCATTGCTAAGCCAAATAAGAGTGGCAAGAGCGGACAGCCCTGACGAGTGCCTCTCCGAATGGGAAACATCTCCGAGAGTACGCCATTAATGAGGACCCTTGCCCTAGGGTTGGAGTATAGGTCCCGGATAAGACATCCAAATGGGGAGCCAAATTTCTTTTTCTATTTATGTCTTACTTGTGGGTTGTGGGTTTTGTAATATAATTAATATTAATTATTTAATTGATAATTATTAATTTTAATTTTATAATTATTATTTTTTTTATTTAAGTTTTAGGTGCAAGTTGTGGGTTTTGTCGGGGTAGAGGGTGGGAATTAATTAATTATAATTATTTAAAAATAATTCCTTTTTATTTAATATTAATTAATATTGTGTAAATAACATTTTCAATGTATGTTTTAGGTGAAGGTTGTGGGTACTTTATTAATTGATAATTAATTATGTAAATTGTGTACTCACTTTTTTAATTTTTTATGTATAGTTTGTTGTCTCTGTAAGGGTAAATGGTGTGCAGGAAATTAATTATAATATTTAATTGATATTAATACATACAAATTATTTAATTATTAATACATTTTGTTAATTGTGTAGTTAAGATGTTTGTGTTGTTATATATTAGGTTGACAGTAGTATCTGTAGGGGTAAATGGTGGGGAGTTAATTGGTTGTAATACATTTGTAATTAGTTAATTATTGATAATTGTTTAATTGCTAATTATGTAAATTATGAAATTATCATTTTCTTAAATATATATATTAGGTGTGGGTTGTTTGTTTTCTAAGGATACTTGGTGGGAAGGGAAATAAATATAATTTATTTACTATTAGGTAATTATTATTAATATTTGAATTGATAAATAATTATGTAAAATGTGTAAATATTCTTATTTAATTCATATATTTTACATGTGATATGTGTTGTGTCATTTGTATAGGTATAGAGTAGGAAGTTATTTAGGTAATAAAAAGGTAAAACAAATATTTAAAAAAAATGCTTTTTTAATTATATTATATGTTAATTGTGTTGTGCATTTTATTTAAAAATATTTTGTATTTATGTTTATTTTTGGAATATAGTTTAGCATTTTAAATATATTTTTATTTATTTATGATATGAATTAAATATTGTAATATAAAATGTGCTTATTCTTTAAATATAATTTTATATATAAATTGTTCTATTTAATTATTAAAAATAATTATTTAATAACTTTTTAAAATTTGTAATTGTTTTAAAAGTGAACTACTGTGTATGTAATGTTGCAAAGAACAGTGTGGAAAAGTAAATTTTACCCCTCCGCAGACCAACACTCTCCCTAGTGTTGTACTGACTGGGGTGGGATTAGTAAATTTCTCCCTCCACAATCCAACACTTTCCTTACTGTTGCACTGACTGGAGTGAGAATAGTAACTTTTACCCCACCACAACATTTTTCCTACTGTTGCACTGATTGGAGTGGGAATAGTACATTTTTCCCGTCTGCAGTCCAACACTTTTCTGTTGCATTGACTGGAGTGGGATTAGGACGTTTCTCCCCTCCACAATCCAACATTTTCCCTACTGTTGTACTGACTGGAGTGAGAATAGTAAATGTTATCCTTCCACAATCCAACACTTTCCCTACTGTTGCACTGACTGTAGTGGAATAGTACATTTTACTCTTCCGCAATCCAGCACTTTTCCTACTATTGCACTGACTGGAGTGGGAATAGTAAATTTTACCCCTCCACCATCCAGCACTTTCCCTACTGTTGTTATGTCTACAGCAGTGGGAATAGTATATTTAATCCCTATTTAATCCAACACTTTACCTAATATTGCACTGACTGAAGTGGGAATATTACATTTTACCCCCCCACAATCCTACACTTTCCCTACTGTTGCACTGAGTGGAGTGTGAATAATAAGTCTTACACCTCTGCAATCCAGCTCTTTCTCTACTGTTGCACTGGGGATAGTGGGAATAGTACATTTTACTCCTGTGCAATTCAACACTGTCAATACTGTTGCATTTATTGTAGTGAGACTTGTAATTTGTACTTTTCCTGACTTTAATCTTTTTTTGTACTTGTTAGACTCGACATCCTTGGCGTGGTTTCCCCTGACTTTTTGCCTCTACCTGCTGTATTTTTGACACTGTGCTGGATTTTGTTTTTGCTGGTTCAGATGCTTTGGGCGCTTTGCCACTGCCGGTCAGTGCCAAAGTGCAAGTGCTCCCTTGTTAAATTGTTATTGTTATTGGTTATCCATAATTGGCATATTTGTTTTACCAGTAGGTCCCTAGTAAAGTGCACTGAGTGTGAGAGGGCTGGTGGTTCAAATGCTACTGGTGGGCCTACAGCACTGATTGTGCCACCCACATGAGTAGTCCTAAAATGGTGTCTCAGGCCTGCCACTGCAGTGCCTGTGTGCAGTTTGTTAACTGCCATGTTGACCTGGCCAGTGTCCACACTTGCCAGGCCTGACCCTTCCCTTTTTCTTACACATAGGACACCCCTATGGTAGGCCCAAGGTACCCCCCTGGGCAGGGTGCAGTGTATGTGAAAGGTAGGACATGTACTAGTGTGGGTAACATGTCCTAATAGTGAAATACTGCCAACTTCGTTCGATTTTTACTAGTGAAAGGCTATCTTGCCCCATAGGACAGAATGGGTAATGCTGTGTAACCTGTTTACTTGCATATCTTCTCATAAAAGCAAGATAGAGATTTGGAATCTGGTATTCCTGAACTCAAAATTTAATAACGCATCTTTTAGGGAGGATGGTTTTTAAATTCAGTGTTTGGAAATAGCACTTTTAGAAAATGTCTATTTTCTTGTTCAGCCTTTCGTTGTGCCTCTGCCTGTTTGTGAATTGACTGTCTGGTTTGTGAGTGACAGGGGCTGGGGTGGCTCCAGGAGGCTGGGTGAGTCAGCACTAGGCTGAATAGACCTATCTGCATTTGGAGTGGTGGGAGGAGTAGCACCTGGGCCTGAATATGGCTGTGTTTGCCTCCCACAATGCTGGCTCCACCCCCTGTGGTGTGTATGATGGCTCTGGCCCACACTCATAAAGGAAGAAGATGTGCACTGGCAGAGTGCACCCAGAACTGGTTTGGACTGGGTCCAGGACCCCTCACACATGAAGAACAAAGACTTTTGGGGTATAAATATCAGAGCTGAACCCCCTGAACTTTAGAAAAGAACACTTCGAGATCAAAAAGGAATCCCTGCCAATGAAAACAGCTGAAGAAGACTGAGGAGGAGTGCTGCCCTTGCTGTGTGTTTGGGGCTGACTTGCAGTTTGCTGTTTCTGCTGAGGAATAGGACTGAGGGACTTTCTGCTGTGTGCTGTGTCCCCCTGCTTGAAGAGGAGCAGTGCTGTGTGCTTTGTACCTCTGAAGTAAAGAGTCTCCAAGGGCCTGAAGAGAGCTGGCCTCCTTTTGTGGGAACTAAGGCATATCAAACTTCCCAAGATCGTCTTTCTCCAAGATCGTTTTGCCAGGCCAAAGCGTGTGCCTGCCTGCAGTTGGTGACCCCTGTGAAGCCTTTCGTACTGTGGGCAGATCATGAGTTTCCCCGCCCTCGCCACTGTGTTGTGCCCGGTCCTGCCTTCCCTGAGGGACATTGTGACCTGCGTGGAGCCAACAGCGTAAGCACCGAAGAACTATGTGTGTCTGCTGGCCTGAAATTTACAGCGAAGCCGCTCCAAGGAAAAACCAAGGCTGTGCTGCAGTCCTCGGCCGCGAGGCATTGCCTAGCAACCGGGACTGGGCAAGCACGCTCCAAACCTGCAAGGCAGCTGCTTATCGTGGGGGCTCCTGGGTCTAGTGCCAGGGCCTGAAGGGATTTAGAAAAGGGGGGTGGTGATGAACAGAGTGTCTGAGTTAAACAGACCACTCTTACCCAGTCAAAAGATCAGGGCTTGATCCATCACCGTTATTTATCTCACTGCCCCATCCCAGCTCAGAACCTGGCTATATGCAAATCAGTCTGTCCCTGGCCCAGTGCATCATGGGAACAGGGCAGACTAAACTACCAAGCAAATTCTTCACCAGAAAGGAGACAAGCTACCGGGGACCGGTTTCTGGCATTTCAGCCTTCTTCGGCCCGGCTTGCTTGAATCCTGATGGAGCAGTGAGAAAGGGACTCATGTCTGAGTATACCCTGCTACACCTATAGTGGCCAAAAACGATTTAGAAAAGGGGGGTGGTGATGAACAGAGTGTCTGAGTTAAACAGACCACTCTTACCCAGTCAAAAGATCAGGGCTTGATCCATCACCGTTGTTTATCTCACTGCCCCATCCCAGCTCAGAACCTGGCTATATGCAAATCAGTCTGTCCCTGGCCCAGTGCATCATGGGAACAGGGCAGACTAAACTACCAAGCCAATTCTTCACCAGAAAGGAGACAAGCTACCGGGGACCGGTTTCTGGCATTTCAGCCTTCTTCGGCCCGGCTTGAAGGGGACTGCACCAACATTTTACCAAGTGCTTAGAGTTCCCTTGTTTTTTTTCCCCTTTGACACGCAGCAATGGCCCATACCGGCACAGCATACGAGCTGCAGTACCGGGGTCCACAACCAACAAAGGGGAAGTCCATGGCTAACAAACAGAACCGTGCAGGCGCTTAAAAGGGATCAGCGCTAGTGTAATTTTATTGTGATAATTAAGAAAGAAGGATACAATCTCTGCACACATTTTCTTTTTTAAACCCTGAGACTGAAGGGTTGATCCTACAATATTTGCTTTAGAGAAATATAAACTCTACCATCTAATTTTATCACAAGAGCATTCGAATGAACATTTCTAAGGAAAGATTAATTATGTATGTTGGCTTTATGTCGTTTTGATCTTGCCTAAAGCTTAGATAAAGATATTTGTATTTTTATAAATAACATGTGTGGAGTTTCACTATGTTACTGTGGGTGTTGGTGCAAATACTTTACACATTGCCTTGGGGATAAGCCTGTCTGTTCACAACAAGCTACCAAGGGTTGAGCAGGGGTTACTTACAGTGTGTTTCCCCCTTACCCTGACTAGAAGCCAGGGTCCCTATTTGGTCAAAGGTACCTACCTCTACCAACTACAGACCCCCACTTCTAACAGTACAGTTTTATAAACTGGAGTGGCTCTACTATATGTTTTATTTGTGGAATTTTAAAGTTAAATTTTTATTCATGACATTTATATTATTATGTTTTTGTCTAGTTAAAATTATAATATTGTTAATTAGTAATGCTTTTAATATGTAATATATTTTTAGTAAATGTTAACTTTTTTTATTTGTAATTAAATTGGTATGTAATTTTTTATGTTATTGGCCATATATCTATATGTATATTGTTATCTTAAAAACATATTAAATTATCATAAATTAAAATTATTAGTTTAAGAATATTTTAGAATTAAACATAGAATTAAATGTATATTACTATACATGTATACTATTTTTTAAACAATTCTTAAATTAATAAAATACATGTCATTTTTATTATATTACTGTTAATTTTAAATATATTTGATGTGTATTATTTTGTTTTTATATTTTAAAAACATTATTCTTAACAACTATATTAATGAAATATATATTTTTGTTTCAATATTTTTGTCATTTACATTATAATTACAGAATGATGCTATTTTTGTGTCAATAATTTTGTTGGTTGACGTTAGTGGCCTTAATATTCAGTGAACCCAATGATTTATGTTGACATGTTGAGTTAAACTTCCAGAGCGTGTTCTGAATGGAAACTTAACCAAACTAAACCAAGCTTAACAGAATCTTCTGTCAATGGGCAAGCTGAGATCAGACCACCAAGACCAAAGAACATGCTATTTTTCAACCAAAATGCATAATTATCACCTGTTTTCATATTCGTGAGACACATCGCATTTGCTAAATTTGACTGTCTGATTGGTTTCTAGTTTTTATCCTGAATTGAGTTTTGACTTATTTTATAGAAACAAAACTAATTTTGACTATGCCAACTTGAATTTTAAGTTGCCTAGCTGTATTTGTGTTTCAGAGGGTGGGAGGTCGAAAGACTGTGACCAGAGCACAACGCTACCGGAAGTAGCGCTGTGGGAGGGTCTGCGATCTAGATGCTGATGACGGGGGATTCAAAAGCGGGGCCGGGTTGCGGCTGCACCGCTGGTGTGCCGCTGGCGCACCAAAGGCAAGCCCGTCTGCGCCCGATCGCGCCCGAACAAGACCAGGGGCCAGGAACCCTGCCATTTTTCTGCCAGATTTTAGTAGCTATAACTGTTACTCTAGGGAGGCGCTCCTCGATCTAGGTAAGGCCAAACACACAATGAGGCACTCTGTGTTTAGAGGGCCCCAGGGGGCAGTGAGGGCAGTGAGGGCCCATTCACATACCTTAAGTGCAAGTGGGGTAGCGACTGAACAGCACTTCTGAAATACAGGTAACTCGATTGGGCTTTTACTAAACTGTATTTATTTGAACTTCAGATCATTGCCCATACACTGTCTAGAGATCTGGGACATCTTAGCTGAAAAAAACCCAGACTTCGCTTTTATTACTGAAACGTGGCTGGACAACAATAAATCTGTCTCTCTACACATTGTTAAAATGCGACAGACAGGGCAAAAGGGAGGAGGAATAGCCATTCTTTTTATAGATTGTTTTACCTGTCTCCCCGACCTTGTAACACCACTAGGAGATCAAGAATACCTAGTATTCCAGGTTTCCAGCGGAGGTTACAAAACGTTCGGTGGAGCATTATTTACAAGCCCCCCTGCAATAAGCCTGAATTTAGTGCCAAACTGCTAGCTTAACTGTTTCCCACCTGCTTGAAACATAATCACTTCCTGGTCATTTGTGATTTTAATGTCCATTTCAAAGATAGAGAAGCTCCTGTGGGCAAACAACTGGAAAGTGATATGCAGATCCTACAGCTCAAACAATGGGTCAAAGGGCCCACCCATTTAGCTGGGCACATACTTGATCTCATATTTTCTAATATAGAGTCTATAAATGTCGCAGGAATCGAGTACCTTATCTGCAATGATCATTCTCTAATTGACTTTTCCTTCACTCTCCTGGCCCAAAAAATCAGCCCGATCACACCCTCTGTAGGGGTAAAAAGGCACTGGAACCTTATAACTCCTGATCTGTTTGCTTCTCACTTCCCCTTAAGAGATCAAACTAAGGGCACTCCCCATCCAGACAATGGTGGACACTCTAAATTCAGCAATAACAATTACACTGGATCAATGTGCTCCCAAGATAGTAAATAAATCAACCAGGTAATCACCATCCGAAAAATGGTACTCGCCTGACCTTAGACCAGAGGTCTTCAAACTTTTTTACTCTGAGCCCCCCCTAAGCAAAATGTTTTGAAGTCAGGCCCCTCTCCAAAACTTTATGGCAAGGATTGGGGGAGCGGGATGGACATGGCTGCGTGCAGGGAGCGGGGCTTATGAGATGATTTTGGGAATATTTTTTCTATAGCTTATGAACCACACCAAAGTTGAAACTTATAAAACAGCAAATGCATCAAACAAAAACAGATATCCCAAACAAACTGCTCCCCATAATTGGGGTGTTGTGAGCACCTCTCACTCCAATGCAACTATACTTGCTGCACTAATGATAACTGCAGTCCTGAGTAGCAGGCTACCTCCTCTGCCTCTTTTACCTCTTCCCCACCATGATGGATCATCACCTCTGTCCTATGCTTCAAAGGACAATATGCTCGGATGCCCCTTTTTTTAAAGGTAGACAGTAATATTTGTGATGCAGTGGGCCCCCAAATTCCTGGGCCCAAGTCCTTCTGCATCTGCATCTACTCTTTTATGATAACCAGCAGTGGCCACTTACACACTTGGCAGCAGTACCAGCTTCACTAATGTCCCTTTAAAAAAAACCTTAATTGTCCCCTTCTTTGGGGTATCTCTCTAAAGAAGCTGTCTGTGGCCATTTGTAAACATTTGCATAGAGTGCTCACTATTCTGGGCCTTCTTTTTGACAATATCTATGAATCTTGATCCTTTCTTCTGTCTCCTAGACCATTTCTGTGAGGCCCCAAGGATCGAGAGGATTAGGGCTCTGCATCTGAATGCAACTCTACTGGCCTTCTACCAGCCACCCCATGGACTCAGCTTTCACACAAAAAACTTCCCCTGAATGGTTAATACTGACTTTGACATGCCTGTGCCTGAAATTGAAGTGGGTGGTGGTAGTGCAGAAAGTTAAAAAACAAACCGGCCTTCTTACCAGCCATTAATTGATTGAGTCACTTAAGGCCAGGGCCACTGGAATTATGAGTTTCTGCAGCAGCAGCGCTTTCCACATAATTATCACTTTACTGCATTTGCTACATAATCCCTAGATTTCAATGACAAAAAAGTTGATTCTAGCTCAAACGGACCAAAAGTTACTTAAAGCATGACAAAGTGTTCGGGAGCAGTGGAAGGCCCTTTGCAAAGACTGGTCATCTTGTAGTTGCTTACTGCTGTATTTGGGTGTTAAAATGGTACTAATGAGGTGAAATATTTCCCTTGACAGCGTTACCATGAGTTAAAATGACAAAATATTGAAGTAATGCTAACTACAAAATGTGGCGCATTGTGCCGCATGATTTACCTTTTCTTGCTGGATAATTTAGTCAAACCTGCCGCATAATTGTGTTCTCTTCTGCTGAATAATTCCAGTGATTTTTCTTAACCCCTTCCACACTCATGACGAGCTGGGCTCGTCATGGTGTAGCCTCCTCATACACTGATGACGAGCCCAGCTCGTCATAAAACAATGAAAATAGCAATTTCCCAGCACAGGAGGGGAATTGCCTTAGCAGCCATGGAGTTAAAGCTTTATGGTGGCAAAGATCTATTCTTTTTAAGATGTAAAGTAACAGAGTTATCAGCTGGGATCTGGAATAGTGGAGACACTTACAAAAAGGTCTGCATTAGATACAGTTTGATTACTTACTACTAAAAAGTATATTTTGTAAGAACTTGTTTTATCTCAATAACTGCATCATTTTGCAGCAGTCTAGCTTAGAGTATGTAAATACTGTTTTAAAATAATGACTTACATATTCACAGTGCTTTCTGCCACAGGCTGGGACTTCTTAGCACTATAAACAGGGCCATTGGAATTATGTGGCAGGAGAAGGCCAAATTATGTAGCATGGTTGACCAAATTCTGCAGCAAGCAAAGGCGAATTATGATGCTATTTTGTGATAGCATTACTGCATTCTTTTGCTATTTGTACACTTGTTAACATTGTCCTGGCCTTTATTACCCCTCATAAGTACCACATTAACACCCGCATATAGCAATAAACAACAGAAAGGTGACCAGTCAACCTTTAGAAAGGGCCTTCCACTGTGAGGTAACATGTGTTGCTGCATTTTTTAATCTGCAAATTATGCAGCAGACGATGGATTATGTGGCAAATGCGGGAAAACCATAACTATGCGCTGTAAGTTCAGGGTGAGCGTGAAAGTGAAGAGTGAGAATGAGGACTGAGTTGTCTGAATGCAGGGTGAATTCCCAGACACTTGAAGTTAATCAGCATGTTATTGGCGGGGCACAGAGTTTCAGATATAAGTTAAACTATTGCTATTATGGAATTATTCAGGGAATAGAGGGGGGAGGAAACAAATAATTTGCTGATCCTGTAACAAACTTCCAGTCTTATGATTGGGGTTGCCAGCTCATTATGTTGCAGACGGCACAAAAATAAACAGTCACCTAAAGCCCTATTTTCAGCACTTATCTGTGCGTACTTTGAAAAGCAAATATAAAGTACTTTTAAATGTGTTCTAGGGCTGCCTGAATGATTCATGAATGAAAATAAAAGGAACAGACAGAAAGTCACATTACAAATGAATATATACTTTTTTATTTAAGACCCTATTTAGTGTCAAAGCAAGGTCTTTGCAGGCTCTTTAAACATACATGGCTGGCATTTTTTCTATTGGCAACCCTTTTTTGTATTCCTTTTCATGAAATGCATCTTCACACTACAGCAGTAAGTTTAAAATGCAAATGTAAGGAATAGGCAGAGTCGGGGCCCAAGGGGTACTGGAAAAAGAAAATAAAACTATGCTTAGGTAACCAATTTCCAAATGTATGCAAATGGTCTTTAAATACCTGTGAAAAACTCAGCTGTGCTGGAGACTTAATAAGACTCCAGACACTGCCCAGCCGAGCCCCCAGCAGCACACCCACTGACCTCTGGCCCCGGCACTCTGAGGCCTTCAGAGTAAATGAAGACAGCCTGGAAATGCAGCAAATAAACATCGCTGCACTTCCAGGCGTCTTCATTTACATGTGCTGGCAGAGGCCTTTGCGCCCCCCTGGGAACCCATCCACGCCCCCCAGGGAGGTGCGCCCCACAGTTTGAAGAACTGTGCCTTAGACGGTAAAAACGAAAATGTAAATCATTGGAACATTAATGGAGAATGACCAAAGGTGACATGGTAATATATAAAGAAGAGCTAAAGAAATATCACAAAGCCCTTAAACAAGCTAAGAAGGCATATTTGGTAAAAATAATCAAAGCAAACAGTAAATCAAACAAAGAGCTATTCAAAATAGTGAAGGAGCTGGGCAGACCAGCTGGCATGTCAAAAGCTTTGACCCTGTCTGCAGACAACTGCAAGAAAGTCAGCAACGTCTTCTTTGATAAAATAGCCCAAATCTACTCTGTATTAAAAAAACAACCAACATTAGAGGACACCGATTGGGAAGCTTTGGAACCCTATCCCGATGCATGCTCTTATTTAGGAAACGGTGTCCCTTTTTCAGAAGAACAAGTAGCGAAGGCAATGTCAGAGGTCAAATTGGGATCTTTGCTTGTCCCGTGCCCACATTTCATCTTTTCTCAGCTAATATAAGTTGTATGCCCTTAAGTAACACAAATTCTTAATCACTCGCCAGACACAGCTGTGTTCCCGGAGTCATGGAAACAAGCTATTGTTTTCCCACTGGCCAATGAAGCTGGCATGGATGTCACTAATCTTGCAAATTATCGACCAATTTCCCAACTTCCTTATTGTCTAAAGTTTTGGCGAGATTGATCAATAAGCAATTAGTTGACTATTTAGAGACTAATGATCTCCTGGGTCCCTCGCAGACAAGCTTTAGGGCTTCAAAACAGTACTGGAGATACTATGCTAGCAGTATCAGACAACATCAGAGTATTGATGGACCAGGGTAAAGCTGATGGTCTGATCCATTTGAACTTGTCTGCAGCTTTCGATACTGTATCGCATGATCTCTTGCTGAATATTTTACATGAAAAAGGGCTACATTCCAAAACCCTTCATTGGTTCAGCTTATGTTTATTTAACATAACTAAAACAGTACAAATGGGCTCCTTCTCTTCCAACCCCAAAACAATTGAATGTGGTGTTCCGCAGGGAGCGTCTCTGAGCCCAACTCTTTTTAATGCTTATGTCTCCTATTTTGCCCATGATGAAAAAGAAATGGGCTTTTAGTACCTGGTCCTACGCTGATGATACGCAGTTGCTAATAGCTATTGAGGAGAAATATGAGGACACTAGGAGTAATTGAGCAATTGCCTCTCAGAAATTGCAAATTGGATGTCAGGCCATTGTCTGAAGTTAAACGCAGAGAAATCTGAAGCACTGCTCTTTAGGGGAGCCCACCTCATCTGGGACACAACTTGGTGGCCCCAGTCACTGGGCACCGCTCCTGATCCCAAACGTGTTGTGAAATTCTTGGGATTCCTGGTAGATAATGCTCTAAGCATGCAAGACCAAGTCAGAGTATTGTGTGGTGAATGTTTTGTCATGGCAAATCTACTATGGAGACTTTTTATGTGGATCCCTTTGAATTTGAGAAAAAACATCGCTCAGGCCCTACTGACCAGTATATTGGAATATGGAAATGCGCTTTATGTTGGCATGGCCGACTATTTATTCTCTTGTCGCCAAGTAATTCAGAATGCAGCAGCCAAATAGGTTCGTAACAAGAACAAGTAAAGCTCGGCTTTAGATTGTTTGAAGGAGCTTCATTGGTTGCTCATGGGACAAAGGGCCAAGTATAAACTACTGTGCTATGTGCATAGAGTTCCATACAAACTTCGACCCAGAATCTTGCAGGACAAAGTTGAATTCTATGTCCCCTTGTGAGACCTGAGGCCCTGCAATCGCGCTCCAGCTAAGACTAGCGTATAAAAAATATCAGAGCTGGAGGTCGCTCCTTCTCTTAACTGGCAGCCATTCACTGGAATAAACTCCCTTTGGAGCTTCCCCTCACTGGTGCTCATATGAGGTTCAGGAAGGAGCTGAAATATGGCTTTTCTCAGGACTCAACTACTGACGCCCAGGGGCTGGGGGTTTAAGACCCAATTGCTGATGTCTCAGGTAACTAAACACCTCTCAAGCAGGCTCTCGCGTTCCTAGCACCGTGATGTCCCTCGGGATGAATGTTGCGCTCTACAAGTACAATAAAATAACTAAATAAAGGCATGAACAACTGGAGCTGTGCATTGATGGGGAATGCGTTTTCCGATTGCATGGGTAGGGGCCTTTTCTTATGCTTTACCTCCACTTCTTCTCATGGAAAGGACAATTGGTCATTGAGAGTAAATTCAGTAGCAAGCCTAACCTTTCCCAGAGGAAGTAAAGTTTTAGCTGTGCCTATAATGTAAAATCTGTATAAGAGGCCTGAAGTTCAGCACTTGTTTTCTGTTGGAGCTGCAAAGCAGAGATGCCCAGAGACTCTGTTAATTGAGATCGATTTACCCTGAGAGAGCGCAAACTGAACAAAATGTATGAGTGCACCACACTTACACGTAGTACGCACAAGTCATGAGAGAAATGCCATGAGTGCTGATATTATATTCACCTATATTCTGAAATGTGTAGTTAATCTAAAGATTTTATATAGAAGTGGAACTAAGGCAGAAATGTGTGAAAATGTATAACCTTATTAGGAGTGATTAATCCTGATCCATATTATGTAGCTGCTAATGAAGGAATGTCAAGCACCGAACGGAATAGGCCGCATGGCCAGAGCTGAAAGAGTTGGGAAAGGGGTCCACTTACATTAATATGGATTGCACTAATGTTAGTTAGTAATTCTGTTTCAATAGGTTTATTTTTATAGATGTGTTTACATAATCGTAAAGCAGAGTATTAACATGATATTGATTAATGAAAGGTTTGAAGAATATAATCATTATGAGAAATGTTGTAGGCCTGAAATGTTTAAAAGACTCTGATTTACACGTATTAGTCTGTGCCGAGAAATAATGTTGCAAACTTCCGTTAGAAGATTATGAGAATTGGGATCCTAGCTGCAGATGTCTGTCTGCAAGTGAGAGGGGGGATCCAATTATACATCGAATGAATAGAGGGTTGTTCAGGAGACTGGCACAGACACGGAGGAGGGTTCAGGAATGTTTTAAGGGGTATCGGCGGGCCGGAGAAGAGTCTGAGAAGCAAGGTCAACTCTAACGCACGATGCCCAAAAAGAAGAACATCGTGGAAAAAGCCAGAAGCAACGTCTCATGAGGGGCGTCACAAATGTTGTTATGTGTTTGGTATTAGGGACAGCACCCCTGGGTGGAGTTGGAGCAGATGCCTGAGGACCCTTTAGAGAGCGGATGGGTAGACAGAGAGGGGTCATGACTGGAGATCATAGGGTTTCACCTAGAGACTAAGAGTGGGTGATCTTCCTTGGAAGTCATTCACAACTGACACCTTTTGTTAGGTTGGGATTCTGTTAAGTAGGGATACCATCCAGAACAGGGTAGGGACAGCCTAACCTGAAACCTTTATTCCGGCTGTAAATGACTGAGAGATCACAATACGTGTCTATGCTTGCGGCTCTTTTAATTTTGGAACTAGTCCTTGTAGTTTTCTTTGCTCGTCTGAGGGCTTTCAGAGAGCACATGTATGTAGTTGTACCCGTATATCTTTTGAATCTCATTCTGAGATGCCTGTATTTGCAATTGACTTTAACCTTATAATAAATCTTTGAAAGCTAGAAGTGGTTTGTGGTTCTTCCGAGCGGAGTCCATTATTGATTGAACTAACCTGGTAAGAGATGCACTTTCTTCCCTCAATGACAGGCAATAAAGGTTCAGACGACCAGAACGGGGTTTAGATCAAAGGTGATAAGATAGCGATCAAAATCCCGCCCCCGCAACACGAAATAGGGCATTCCACAATGAATTATCATGTTGACTGCCTCCTTACTGAGGTTAATATGCCCATTCTGGGGCATGTTCAGGACTTAGGAGAGCATGTATCGAAAAACTCTCAACCCAAGTACTCTTACACTGACTGACTTCCTTTGTAGGTAAAAGGCCTGGAAATGTATTTGCCTTGCAATGCATACAAATCAGTATGTTCTGGTTTCAATGCTGTGATGCCTCACTTGGTGACTTGCCTTTGAATTCTGGAGAAGCCTTGGTGTGTGAAGGCCAAGGTGTCAGGCAGTTCTATTAGCTAGGTCTCGTAAAAAAATGAAAAAATGAACTTATTATTATTTCAAACGATCTCTTGCGGGACATCGATTGTACAGTGAAGAATGAATTACTCGAAGCAGCTGCAATTATCCTGAAAGGAGAAGGACACCAGCAGATCTCACAGTCTGTTAGAAAATCTTGCGAAAGTGAACGCGCAGTGTGAAGAGATTTGTTGCCTCGGTGTGATTATTAGAATAACTTCAGGAGCCAATGTAATAAGGTGAATGCGACCTTCCTACCATGTAATTGGAACAGTTCACATCTTAACAGAAATGCCGCCTTTGCCAAATTGGACCGAATTTCTAATGAATGCAATAAGGGAATTGTCACTCGTTCAGAAGTAAAGACAGAGGTTTTAGGATTGATTAAGGATTTATTCTTTTTCGTGATTCATACTGGAACATGAAGGCAACTTATACTGCATAGTATTTTTGATAAAGCTGGTACAAAAACGAAGTTTTTCTTCTCCAGTGCAGGTAATGCATGCTTGCATCTAGCCGTGAAACAATGTCACTTGTGCCACTGCCCTCTGAGTGCATTTTGCAGCTGTTAAATGCATGCAATGATCAAAAATAGAATGGACACTGGTATCTACAAAACCGTTGGTTTGTATTCGAAAACCCTCATAGACATCCTGGTTTAATTGTTGCGGTGTATCTTTTTTCCGCCCCCACAGGAGTCATGGCATATTCATAGGGCAGTCGATTAATGTGCTGGATGCCTGCCTCACCCGAGTTTGGTGAGACACTATTTTTATCCCATTTTTTCAAACTTTTTTCCTTTTCCAATATTCCTGGACACTTCTACCTGTACCGGAGGTGGCCTCGGGTGAGGCAGGCATCTAGCACGTTAATCGACTACCCTATGAATATGCCATGACTCCTGTGGGGGCGGAAAAAAGATACACCGCAACAATTAAACCAGGATGTCTATGAGGGTTTTCGAATACAAACCAACGGTTTTGTAGATACCAGTGTCCATTCTATTTTTGATCATTGCGTATCTGTCCAGGGGAAATGAATGGACGCCTAATCCTCTTCCCTCCACTTTGATATAAAGCTGTTAAATGTATGCCTAAACTGTGGAGTGTAAGGTATTGTCCTGAAATTTGCTCTCTACAGTGTGTGAAAATAACACACTAATTTTATCAGATAAGACCAGGAAGAATTTGCATAGGGAAATCTCAAAGTATTGTGTGTGCTGCAGCTTGGAACATGGAGTGACATGTAATATTGCCAAGTCTTGCCTCATTCTGAGGTATAGCCAGCACATAGGGCAGCCGTCCCTTGCACTGACCTGAGGGGTGGGAGAGTAGAGGTGCGCTGAGTTTAGAAATAATACAGGTTTAAAAGGCACCTGTTGCAAAGTTCCTTGTGCGGTCAACAGTTTTCAGACAACAATAACAATATCAAGTTAACTGGTGATGAATGTGCTTGAGCTAGTGTTTTGTCTAGTGATGGTTTTGACTCAAAATAGCACAGAGTGCTAATATGCCTGCTGCGAAAAACATGTACCATGCAAATCACTGAACTGTATTTTATGTGGATCGCTCAGTGGGTTCCTGCTTTTGTCACAGGGATCCATGTTTTACTTGCAAAATCCTAATATAATAAATGGGATTCTGTTATCACTGTATAAATGCACGTCTCTCATTTCTTTAAAATCAGGGACTGGTGACGCACTCATTCTTCGTTTATAAAGAAAAGACGTCAGAACCTGACTATTGTAAGTTATTACAGTCAAGTGCTGATGTATTTATGCCTGTTGCCAGAGCAATCAGCTAAGGTGGAAGGCCAGTCAGGTCACGGAGCATAAGTAAAGCAGCTGTTTAAAGCAACAGAAATCAGCGGCGGTTGGTGAGATAAAAAAATGGTGAGACCCACAGACAAGCTCACAAACACATACAATCAATCAAAAACACAAAAACACACACAATCAATCACAGAGCTAGTCAGGAAGGCAAAATACATAAAAGTTTCACTTACCTTGCAGCACGTCCTCATGCTCTCCAGCCCGTGGCTCTGATTCCTCCGAGGACGAGGTGACATAGGAAAGCACACTGCACCTTATCTAATCCAGACGCTGCTCAGGGCAGCATCTGAATTGGCTGGAACAGGATGCGTCGGTGCTACAAAAGGCACTGGAGCCCTGTGCCTGCTCTCTAACCCAGGAAAGTTCGAATTGAGCATGTCGGTTTGGCAGCAGCAAGGTAGCCGGCCAAAGCGACATGTGCTATTTACACTGAAGGGGCTACTCTTCTTTGCTGCCTTTCACTTGGCAACAATGACGTACTGGCCCCACCCTGCGTCTGTATTGGCTGGAGCAGGCTGCCTCAGTGCTCCAGAAGGCACTGGAGCCCTGTGTCTGCTCTCCAACCCAGCGTTCTGGGACAGCTGGGCTGGAGAGTTTGAATTGAGCATGTCGGTTTGGCCGTAACATGGTAGCCGGCCAAACCTACATGTGCTATTCACACTGAAGGGGCGACTCCACATTGCTGCTAATCACTTGGCAACAATGACGCAATGGCTCTGTCCCACACTCCATTCGGTAGAAAGCTGGAAAAGTAAAATGGTTATAAAATATAAAAATAATGTGTGTGTTTGTGGGGGTGATGATCCTCCGCTCATATGTAGGCCCCACCACTGATGAAAACGGAACATTCCTATTCATTCTAAAAGCTCTATTTTAATAGCTTACCATGACAAGCAGACAGAATATGTTTATTTTTTGCAGGCCTTAGATATAGAAAATGTATAAAACACAATTCCCAACAGGTATCAATTTAAGGCAGTTCAATGATGTATGCAGTCAGCATTACATAAAAAAGAAACAAGGAGGCTCATATGGTTTAAGAGCTTGTTATTCACCAATTCAAAAAAGGGCGTTTCACATGGAAATACAGTGGTATCAAACATTTTTCAAGAGCCAAAAACGTTAGATGCGCCATAGAGTTGCGCTGCTCCTTCTCACAGCGAGCCTCCCGAGCATTCCGAGCCTTCGTTGCCCCCGGCCGCCTTGGTTTATTCAGGCGCTGCCCTTCCTAACCCGCCCCCGTCTTCGCCGAACAAGTCCCGACGAATCCCGACATGGTTTATGGGTTTTACTCCGGTTGTTCTTTCATTAGATATAGAAAAGCTAGACTCTTTCTACACATTTCTACACATTCCCGAGCTACTGCAACTTTTTGTTTTAAAACTGACTTGTATTAAACTGTTTCCAATATATGTTTGCAACAACTATCTAACTCGTTTTTGACTTGTTTAATTGTGCACTAGAGGTAATATTTTGATCACTCATGTTTGTAAACATGCTCGCTCTTTCATATGAAACAGCTACGCACCAAGGTTTTAAGTGGTTTGTGGGAAAAGTGATGATGTGACTATGTATAATACAGGATAAAGTGCCCCCTGGTGTACATGATAAGGATCTTGCAAGTCACCTTGAAGTTCCATAACCTTATAAAGGTACTCAGTCTTCAGCTTTGTTCCTCTATATGGTTATAAAAACTCCTTTGTGATTTGCAATCCAATATCTTTATAATGTACGGCAGGTGGTACTTTATCCCTTATGTAGCACAGTGACTTATGAACTGTCATCAAAGAGCTACATGCAAATAACTTGCCATAGGATAGAAAGCTATGTTTTTCCTCCCAGTCTTTCATTATCCTAATGTTGCTAAAATGAGTTTATTTGGGTAGAAATACATTCTTGTTAGTCAGGCCAACCATAACCACTGAGGTATGTTTTAAATGCTGAATTTGTGCTTCTCCAGACCAAACACTTAAAAAATATACTGCCTACTAGTGTTGGTGCCATGTAACTGCTACACCTTGTAATCCTCATTGTCGTATGTAACATTTCCTATAGATTGATTTACACAAGCATGATTCATTGGCTCTGTATAATATGTGTGTTGTAAAGTGCTCTGGCACCCTGTACTAGTATGAGTAGTCCTATAAAATAAATGAAGTGCATTTGAGAGAGGGGCTATGGAAAGATGAAGGCTACTGCTGGAGTGTGGTAGTGAGGTATTTTGTGGTGAAGGAGGTTTTTGGGAAGGAGATGCCAACAAAGATTGTCTCGAACTGGGCTCCACCAGCACATAAGCCGGCCCTGGGTATAGAACTCAAAATGGTCTGGTAGCACCGCACTTGATAAATACTACATCATAGCTGTATTTTCTGGGCATGGTATTACCACCTCACATATTGTAGTTCTCATAATGACTCCCATTGAATTTCAATGTTACTGATATTTTTTTTAATGCTTGAACAGCTTAGTTTGGTAATCCAATGAGATGGTTACACGTATGCTATAAAACAATGATAAAGGGAACCTTTCTGCTTTCATCCTGTCCTGTACCCCTGCAAGGTCATGATTACAAATAGGGCAGATTGCCATGCAGAGATTCCCAGTGGCCGGAATTACAGTTATTAGCCAATATCTCTGCATGGAATTCTGCCTATTACTAGTTAAACCCTTCGAAATGATGAATAACTTTGTGGACAGTATATTTTTGTGAGAAATTCCTCATTGGATATCCTATTCCACAGGTTTTAACACAAATATTTATCACCTGCTCTGAGTAGGTGGTAAATATGTGAAAAGGGTTCTCTGTTTGGTGGAGGGAAAGGGATAAGGAGGGGAGAGGAGGGAAGGGATAAAGGTGCCACAGCAAGGGATACCATCCTGGAAAGGAATATTCATGCAGGGATGGCGACAGAGGATTTAAAACCTCATGCAATTTTATCAGATGGAATGGAATGGCCGGTGAATTAAGGTCTGGCGTTCCCACACCTGGGAAAACTTTCTGTGGAAACACCAGGCCAGTCTTGTTCAAACAGGACGACATCGCACCTGGGGATAGCACTCTGTCTAATTCACAATGAGGACCTATCCATGCTGCCAGGGTCAAGTTACAAAGCTCCTTCACCATTAAGTCAGAGAAAGATAAGTGAACTTTGTTTTTTAAAGAATTATCAGTGGCTCGTAAGAAAAAGCCAACTGACTTTTAACAGTCTGTCTTTGCTGCAAGACAAATATGCAAAGGCCTCTCTATTGTTAATTTTCAAAGTGAATTCCTTCAAAGTTATTTAGGAGTGTTGCCGCACCTCCCACGCTCCTTGTTCCGACACCACTGTTTTTAGTACCCTGTGCACCCCAAGGCTTTTCATCATTCGCTGTGAAACTATAGATGGTTGTCAGAACTGGCATCCGTGGCACAGCTTTCCCCTACTTTTCTGCCTTCGGACCTCTTCTAGTTTTTGCTGACTTCATTTTTGCTGGCCATTAGGACTCTGCACAGTTTGCCAGTGCTGAAGTGCTTGTGCTCTCTCCTTAAAATGTGTTAGATTGACCTATACCCATTTGGCATATTTATTTACTTGTAAGTCCTTAGTAAAATGGCACTAGCTGTGCCCAAGGCCAGTAGATTGTATGATAGTAGAGGGCCTGCAGCACTGATTGTGCCACCCACTTAAGTAGCACTTGAAACATGTTTTGAAAATGCCACTTTAGAAAGTTGACATTTTCTTGCCTTGGCCATTTGGTGCCTGCAGCCTGTCTCTGGGTCACATGGCTGGGTGTGGGTGACGGCTGGACTTTGTGCATTCCTCCTAGACAGCCACACACAATAGGGAGCCTAGGTGTGACTGGATGGGCCATCGCTGGTAGGATGGGAGGAAAGAGCTGGACCCAGCCCCACTTACACTTGAATAGGCTGTGTCCGGTCTCTACACAAACAACTGCATACCCATTGTAGTAAGTCTGGAGCAATGGACCAGGAAGGCAGGGCACCATTGTACTTTAAAGACATACCTTTAGAAGCTCATCTCCACCTCAAAGGCACAAATGAGTATAAATACTAGACCTGAGACACCGCCACTTGAGTACACTTCTGCACCTCTGGGTATTCTGCCAGGAAGAAGGGCTGCTGTGCAGCTGGAAGGACTGCCACTCAGCTGGACTGCTGCTTTGAAGGAACTGATTCCCTGCTGTGCTAACCTGCTGCCTGCTGCCATCTCACCTGCTGCCCTCTGCCTGGGTGAGAAGGACTGAAGCTGCATCTCTTCAACCCAGAACCCAGAGTGACTTCACAGGCTAGTTTGCTGGCCACCTGATCTGAAGCCTCAGTGGCCTATAGGCTTCCAACAACCTTGCATCGGTGCCTGGACTTTGCCATCTTTTAGTCAACTCTGCCAAGTGGTGCCAGCTCAGTCCTGGATCCTTGGAAGTTGGCCTAAGGTGCGCTGCCACCCTCTGTGGAGGCTGCCAAAGCAACACATCTCCTCTGCTGCGCAGAGCAACCCCGACCTAAAACAATGCATCTCCACCGCTGCATGGATTGGACTTGTCCCAAAGACCTGCATCACCAGTGCAGCCCGCATCTCCTTCAAAACCATCACTGTGCGATGCATCCTCGGCCCTCATACCTCTGGTCAATGATAGTCTCGATGAGGGTGCCAGACTCCGCATCGCAGTCTCTCAGCTCCTTTGAACTGATGCATTGCCCCGATTCACGCTGGATCCACAACGCCAGTCAGCACATCGCAAGCCTGACGACAGATCCTAAACGAGGATGCAGGCCCTCACATCGCAGCCTCGCCGCATCTCGGAACCAATGCATCGGTTCAGCTGTGCAACGCATCTTTATTGTGGATCCTTGTAACACTCCGCAAACTAGGATTTAAATTACTGAGTACAGGGACCTAACTGGGTCCCTGTAGCTAGCCTGCACTCCATCACGGTTGGCCTGAACTTGTGATTTTGTCCTAGCCTGGTGCAACCAGATATCCACAATTGGCACTTTGTGCTTTATGGTGCTTTTTTTACTAAAAAGTTTAAAATACATATCTCCGGTTCTACTGATTGGGTTTTTGTTGTTTTGGTCTTGTTTTATTTAGTAAAGAAAATTATTTTTTTCTAACTTGGTATGGGATTCTTTTAGTGTGGCATTTTCACTTAATTACTTTTGACAGTGTGCACACATTCTTTACGCATTGTCTCTAAGTCAGGCTTGATTGCGCTATGCCAAGCTACTAGAGGGTTGAGCATAGGTTAATTTTGGGTTGGCATGTGCCTCACCCTAACAAGGATTGCGGTTGTTGCTTGACCAAGGCTCACACCTTAGTCAAACAACAACCCTATTTCTCACAATGTTAAATTCATCAGAGGATACAATGATTTACCTCGACCATCGGCTATTTTATTGCAATAGTGAATGCTTTTTCCCTTCCTAATGTTTACTAAGCTCCACCACCATACCTCAAATCATGATGTTGTCTCAGGACTGAAGTGCCATGGACCACAACGCCTCTCTTGCGAGGCAGTGGAGGCTCCACTTCCTTGGATCTTCTTCTAAAGCATCGCCCCTTCGCCGCTGCCTCCAATAGCATTCTCCTATGGTGTGGGTTCCCTCATCCGCTTCTCATCCTCACTACGTAGATCTATGTATTTGGGTGACTATCCGTTCCTGCCTGCTCTTTTGGTCATCTTTATCCCATAACTACATCCTTCATTACTTCCGGATGGAGATGTGACCAGAAGTACTTCCATGCAATATTTGTGACAATTTTCTTCTCATCCACTTGTTTTTCCAGGTATTCTGGCTACAGGGACAGTGTGTACGTTTGGAAACTCTGTCCCCGTCACAGGAATATCAGATAATGAAAATGTCCTCCCATGTTTGGCACAAGTGTCTCAGAACCTTGTGCAAGCGATTCATTGATTAGGTGTTTAGAGTGAATCCTTGGAGACTATTATCTTTCACCATTGTGATTACAAGTGCCAGATTCCTGACTGAAATACGGGCTTTTCCTGTTGGTTTTCATTCTCCAAGCAAATGATGCCATAAAATCAGCAATAAGTGTTCTGAAATATTACTCGGAATCAGCTTTAAATATATTTTGGATATGCGCCCATTCTGATAATATATGATTATTGCTCTTAATGAGCATCGTTAAGACAGATAGCTAATTACCCCCTAACGCATCAGCTAGCCATTTTCTGAAAGTGGCTCTTGTTTTATTTTTAGTATATTTACTAATTGTGTGCCCAAATAACAGCTTACAATTTTTGTCTTTTCTCATTTACTATTGCCCTATATGGAGCGATATTGTATTACCCTCATCAGTGTTACCCTTACCCGCAGCAGTGTTCCGCCTAGCTATGAGTATCTAATCCTAACCCCACCCCCATTTGCATGACTAGGTTTTCCACATACTTGTTTTGAAAGAGACACACATGACATGAACCGAAACTTAGATTAGCAGGTGCTCAGCTTTGTCATGAGGGGAATGAAAAAGAACCTTGAAAAAAGATAACAAGAATATGAGCTCTTGCATGCCGAACTAATCTTTTGGGAAAACTCGCTTAGAGATGCGTGCCAAACATGAGAAGGACGCTTTATATGTCAGAAGTAAGAAAGCTGAGCAGGCCTGTGCACAAAATGGGCACATCACGAAAACAAGATGGCAGCTAATGATTCATCATGGAATCGCCTATTCCAACGGCTTGAAAAAAAAATGTCTACGCTTTTAATGTATGTGGTTTCACGTCCACTAACTTCAGGTAGTATAATGCCATGGAGTACTGCCGTATCCCAGATTTTATGTCTGTATGTCTGAGAAGGCCACCAATGTCAGAAGTTGCCTCCCGAGGCCAGGAATGACCAAAAGATTCCATGAAAGGCCATCTAGTTATAGCATCACGGGGATGGTTACCGGATGCCAGTGATGGCCACCAGGCCACACGGAGGCAGCAGAAGCTAGAGATGTCTTTTATATACCTACTGGAGCCATCATATTACCAACCATTTCACTGCCCTGTACACTTGCCCAGTGGTGGCAGACACGCACTTCTTTCCTGTACCAGTGCGCGTCCTCCACTGCTTCTCTCCAGACTAGTTCGTCTGGGTGGTGATCTAGGGATCTCTGCTAGTATAGTGACAGTGAGAGGGCCTGTGACGGCTGCTGGACAGCAATGGTGGCAATTATTCCATCTAAGACTAGGTCTCCACCTACTGCCTGTCTCAGTCTCCGAAAGTGTGGAGAGGAGTTGAGGACTTAGCGACTATGCAAGAAGACATAGCTCTCCAGGCGCTGGAAACACTGCAGCTGTGGAGGGCAGTGCTTGTGCAAGTACAGACTGTGGATGTTTTAAAATGGTGATTCCCACTTACTAATAGAACCCCTGAGTTCCATGTACTGTTGGAAATGCTTTAGAGGTGGTTGATGTGGGTAAGTGCCCTTTGGTCAGTGACAGTTCATTCAGCCTTATTCCATACTTCTGTTCCATACTCTGCCCTCTAAACCTTACTTCACACTGTGCATTCCAGGAACCTCCTCATATTCACACAATACTTCACCACACTTAACACGCCAACACACTAATCATTCTTGTACACCCCACATTGAAATAGATTGCACACCCCCAGACTTCACATTCTACCATAAGATTTACTCTATCACGCTTGACACACCTTTGCACTCAACACCTCTCCACACCTGAGCTACATTCCTGATTATGCAGCCTCCTGACCTCCCTCTCCATAATCTATTTTCCTCTGACTCCTAATTTAATATTCTCGACTACGCTCTACATTCTGCTGCTTCTACTACCCTGGATGTACACTCCACATTCTTAATACTACAACCAATATGTAAATTACTGGTGTGATAATTGGTGCTGTATATATAAAAGCTTATTATTTTTACTGTTCAAATTGTATTATTTTATAGTCACATACCACAAAACACAAACGTAATTATTTCTATGTGTTTTTTTTTAGTAATGGGTAAGTAAGGCCATTACTTTTGTTTTAGTGCCCATATTTTCCCAATCTGATTCTGCTGGCTTACCACTGCTGACAGTTGCACAGTTTGTGGCATTTCCCCCTAAATCATGCACTATGCATTGGTTTCACTTCATTGGTTTAATTAACTTTCTTGTAAGATGGTAGTACACGGCACAAGAATGTGCTGATGGTATAGAAGTTAAATATCATACATGGGCTGCAGTGTGTATTTATATCCCCCACATATAGCACAAACATATCTAGCTGCAAGGAGCATCCATGTGCTCTGACTGGGCTGCAGTTTAAAAGCACTACAGTTACACATGGCACGGAAATGTGCCTTTGCTATGTATAAATAACTATTTGTATATACTAGCTAAATCCCTGTAAAGTGTGGCTTTTAAACCCACGGGGCTGGGTGCTTAATATTTAAAAATGTGGCATGCTAAACATTGGAAATTGTGTGCCTTGTCAGTGAACAATTACCGCAACACGGTATTCACTGTAAGTAAAGCTGCATGTTCCATGCACAGGCTTATTATCTATGAAAAAAACATTATTTCATATTGCCGCCTGTGAAATTCTAGAGTGAAGATTAAAAGTTATTTTTCACTAGTTTTAAAAAAGTTAATTCAATTGTGAACATATATTTTAGAAACTTTAGTTGAAAAGTAATTTCAGGAAAGTGTACTTTGTGCAACCTGAAAGCAAATAAGTTTAGAATAGGTTTGCCTTTCAGCTCTTCTTTGACGGCTCAGCACAGATTATTGGCCAGCTTGCTAATGACTCTGCTCCTGGTAGACAATGGGTTTCCCTCGGGTAGGTGGAAGGCAGGGGTGTTGTCACATAGCTATCTGGGGTGGGGTAGGATCAACTTTCAGAACAAAGGGTCCCTTTCACAGTTCTTCCTTTGCCTTGGAGATGCAAAATGGGGCTGTCAGAAATTGCTATAATTTGTTTACAGGGGCACCATAGACTTTCGGGCTCCATCCACAACAAGAGGTAAAGCCTTACCGATGTGAGGACTCCTCCTCTCTACAGGGGAGTGACAAGGGAAAGGGACTAGAGTTCCTCCAGCTGTTTCATGGGTGCTCCAAAGTTTGCAGTACACCAAAAGAGGAAGCACTGAAAAAGTAGATGTGCAGTTTGCAAGAAAAATAGTCTGGAATAGGTGTAGGGAATTCACTAATTAGCGGCTAGATCTGCAGGGTAAAACTGAGAACTCCCTACCACCTCCTCAGAACACTTTGAAAACATCTTAAAGAAAGGAAATTCTGCCTGATTACTGGATGAAGAAAACTCAAGAATTTCTGATTCCTACTAAAGGAGTGACCAGGCACAACTTGACCAGCAGTTGAAGAAAAGAGGGGTTTAGTAATTTTTTCCACCAGCAGAGGACCAGGACTAGGAGATGAAGATTCCTCAGTCAGCAAAAAACACAGGACTGGCCTGCTATCTGCATTTTGCCATGTGAAAAGAAGCTCAGAGGGATCTTGCAGTAAAGGTATCCGACCTTATAGAGCCATACCTGGCTACAGCTTCTAACCTCGGCCCTATGGTGGATTTTGAGAACCAAAAAAGTGACTAAATATAATGACAAAAAACCTTGGAGTTGGGTGATGTGAGAAATGTACCCTGGGAAGTGATGTAACTTTGGCGGAATGGAATCTTACTTTTTCTGCTTGGAGCTTTTCTGCCAAATCTAATAGCTTCACAATAAGATCAATAATGCCATATCTGACTTCGAGAAACCCTAATCGACTTTAACTTTGCCCGGACCCTTGCTTAAAGAGTTAAAAAAATTAGGTTATATGTAAAGGTAAACCTTTTGAGCAGTGTGATCTGCTTAGTTTACCCTACCCCTGCTGATTGAGGTCAGCCTGAAATCACACATAGGTCCAACAGTTAACCGCAAACGGATATTTTTCATAGCTATGTTGTGCTATATTTTCGATATTTGCCTTAAAACTTTCAAAATTCATATCTCTTGCTCCCCTTATCCAATTTTGAAAAGTCTTTTAGTTTATTCAATCAGTCTTCTATAATGATTTGAGATTTCTACTTTATTGTTTTATTGACTTAAAAGTGTTGTTATCGCTTGTACTTTACAGGCATTTTTATGCGGGGAATTGCCTACAGCTTCTGCCACAGAATAGGATAAGCAAAGTTTCTCTTACAACTGTATTGAGGCCTAACCAGGGTTTGTTTATTATATCAGTAAGGTTACCCCCTTCTCCAAATAATAACACACTTTCTGAACATGAGTGTTAATTTTAAAAGGTTGTTGTCCCCATTGTGTGTGCGTGTGTGTGATGCTGAATTTGTCCTACTTAGATTTGAACCTGAAATCTGCTTATTACTTACAGAACTCTTCGACTAGCCCATTAACCTTTAGAGTAATTGCCTTCTAGAGTTGAAGAAGGTGCTGCATCTGGATAAAATGTGGTTACATCATGAGCACCAGTCTCTTCAGCCTCATTAGCCCCACTCACTCCCTTGTTCTTCACTATTAATTCCCAGCTTGCGACTATACCCCCGGCAGAATACCCAATATTGTGATTTGTTACTGCAGAATAAGCAATATATCATACAATATTCACTTATTTTTATATGGAACTTATATGGCACTTTATATGGTACTTATGTTGTTTGTAAGTACTGTGAATAACAGCTATCACCCTATTTAGTGGTGCTTAATTTGCCGACTTTGAAAGGTTGAAAGTCTTATTTGGTTTTGCCAGGATTCAAACTCATGACCTGCGGATCACTATTGGAAGTGTTTAACTCACTGAGCCATCCTCTCAGCTTTAAATTACATATTCTTGGAAAAAATGATTTGTACAAGCTGCCTGGGCAACTTCGTAGAACGTTTGAAGAGGCATTCACTAGCAAAGACACATAGAGGGCCAGATGTAGGTGGCCCAATACCGGTCGGTAACGGCCGAAGTGACCGGATTTTGGCCGTTACCGACCGGTATTGGGCATTTGGGATGTAGGTGGCCTAAATTGCAAATTCGGTAATTTACCGATTCAGTATTTTAAGGAATAGGTAAATAACCGATTCCTTAAAATACCGAATCGGTA
Organism: Lissotriton vulgaris; assembly: GCF_964263255.1. Classification (NCBI taxonomy): domain Eukaryota; kingdom Metazoa; phylum Chordata; class Amphibia; order Caudata; family Salamandridae; genus Lissotriton; species Lissotriton vulgaris. The sequence continues at coordinate 1,031,449,745 of NC_141687.1, forward strand.
AATTACCGAATTTGCAATGTAGGGAGCACCCAAATTAGTGCTTTTCCCATTTTAGGATTCGTTATTTACCACCAATTATAAGTTGGTGGTAAATAAGGAATACCTTTGAAAATGCAAATCAGTGCATTTGCAACAGTGCCATGTGGCAGGCATACATGCCCTTAGGGCATGTATGTGTGCCACATCTGCACACATGCACGATTCAGGGGTGCAACAGGGTGTCAAAGTGACACCCTGGCACCCTTGAATGTGTCCCTCATTTTACCGAATAATTGCCATTCATTCCTATGGGCTTCCAGGCCCATAGGAATGAATGGCAATTCCGGAATCGGTAAATACTGATTCGGTAAATACCGAATCTTACCAATTCTGTAATTTTTACCAAATTTTTTGCTACATAGCATTTACCGATTCTAAAATACTGAATCGGTAAAATTCGGTATTGTAGAATCGGTAAATACTATTTACCTACATCTGACCCTATGTCTTTAAAATGTTTACATGGTGAATGTCATGGCTCCCCCATTCCAAAAAGTTAGATGGACCTCTGCTGAGGAGATTTGCAGAGCCCTTCAACATAAGGTTCTCAGGTGACCGAGTTGTGTGCAGTTGCGGCTACTACCTCTCACCCGCAGTTGGGCGGGTGGGGAGGAAGGGGTGAGGGGTTTCGGGTTAAAAAAATAAAATCACTTACCTCACGGCCAGCCAGCTGGCTGGCCGCTGCCTCCTTTCCTTCTAGGGAGAAACAGGAAGTGCCAGGGCTCCCATGCTCCCCGCAGCCAATCACAACGCTGCTAAGCAGCGTTGTGATTGGTCTGAGCGCCATGACACAGCGCTCAGCCAGAGGCTGGAGGGGTGGGCATGTTCTCCACCCAAGTTGTAATGCAACCTGCATGTAGAACACTGAAAAGTGCGCATGACTGTTTTGGTCGGCCCGAGAGGGCTGGCCAAACAGTCATCGCGCACTTAGGAGGGTTGTACCTTCCTCCCCTGCTCTGCAGCCTTCCCCCACCCCCTCATGCAAGCTGCAGCAGCAGGAGGTCAAAATAATAATATTAGATATTATCATTTTATTTTTTCCTTTCGTTTGCTGCATCAAGGCAGTGCAGCGGCGCTCCTCTGCCTTAGCGAAGGAGCCGCTACTGGCTGTGTGGAATTTCCTTCACGAGTAAAGCAACTATTAAACATTGTAGCTCCATTGGTAAGACTTACATGCATGTGCATCGTGTGCTTCTGTGAATTAACTGCGTCAATAAAAAAGTTTTTTGCAATCGTTTAAATGCTTTCACTGAAAATGCTCTTATTTTCTCTTTCAGACTTAAAGCAGAATCCGAATTACAAACCTTTTTAGATGAAGAAATATTCGATTGCAAATTCCTTCTGGACATGGGACACTTTGGTAAGCATTCACTCATCTGATGTCTAACCTTGATCATTGTTACAATTTATAAATTCGAAAACGCACAGAATGGCAATTGTGTTCTTGTATCAGTGGGATAGTGTAAAATGAAGCCCAGCTGCCCCTTCAAAATGTAGTGAGTGTCCCCTGAGAAATGCCTCACAGAAATGCACAGATCTTAGGCTGAACGGGGGCCCCTGGAGGGTGGGACCCTCTGCGCGCAAGAGCTGCATGGTCCTGTGTTAACCCACAGTCTTGAGTACCTGTTAGTCTTTGTAGTAGCATTTTTTACTTTTTCTGGCACTAGATCGACAGTTAGCAGAAGACCGAGAAACGCACAAGACCGGATCCGTAGATCCCATCTGGCAGCTGAGAGAGGATTTGAAGCACCGGATGTTACAACAGCGGTACCATTCCTCTCAAGTGTCGCAGGTGGAGGAGCAGTTCAGTCCAGACCATGCCCTCGAGCAGGTTGGGAACTCCATTTTACTTTTAAGAACTGTTATGGAAAAATTTGAAGGAAGAAAACGTGGATTATACTTTTGAAAAAACTTTCTTGGACAATGCATATTAAGACCCCTTTTCATTTGTACAAAGAAGCAATGATAGGTGTGCATAATGTAGTTCTATTTAGTATTGATATGATTGCTCACCAAATATCTCCATTGTGTATTTTCCATTTTTGATTACTGACATTGTTAGTAATTGACAGGATCCAAGACTCCAGGTTTTCACTAGCACTGCCACTGGCTGCCATTTTATTCGCCTAAAGCAGGGTTCCACATTTCCTAAGATGAAGGAAAGGATTAGAGTGGATTTCTGTCTCACATTTTAGTTGATTTCATGGTTACAGTGATAAAATGGATCACAACTGAAATTGGAGAGCAACACATAAACTACATAGTATCTTATTTAGTGCACCTGAAAGTAAATAGTTGTTGTGTGGGGTGAAGATGGGAGTGGAAGGACTAAGGGAAGCGCCCAGGGCTTTTCCTAATAAACATCAATCGAACTGATGACTTCATCAATAAAAAATGCAACTGCACTCAAAAGAAGGGCAATGGCCTCTATAGCAGACCCACAAAACAGACCATGAGAAACTCAGTTCCTAATCATCAAATAAAATAAAATAAAATTAAAATAAAAATTATAAAGCGCGCTACTCACCCGCTAGGGTCTCAAGGCGCTGGGAGGGAGGGGTGGGGGGTGGAGTCGTTACTGCTCGGACATCCAGGTCTTGAGTTGTTTCCTGAAGGAGAGATGGTCGTTGGTCAGACGTAGGTGGGTGGGGAGGGACTTCCATGTCTTGGCCGCCAGGTAGGAGAAGGATCTTCCTCCGACGGTGGATTTGCGAATTCGTAGGACGGTGGCGAGGGCGAGGCTGGCGGAACGGAGCTGGCGGTGGGAGTGTAGAATGTGAGGCGGTTGTTGAGGTATTTGGGGCCCATGTCGTGGAGAGCCTTGTGTGCGTGGGTGAGGAGTCTGAACGTGATCCTCTTGCTGACGGGGAGCCAGTGCAGGTCTTTCAGATGGGCAGAGATGTGGCTGTGACAAGGGATGTCCAGGATGAGTCGTGCAGAAGTGTTCTGTATGCGCTGGAGTCTCTTAAGGAGTTTGGCCGTGGCTCCAGCGTAGAGGGTGTTCCCGTAGTCCAGTCGGCTGGTGACGAGGGCCTGGGTGACCGTCTTCCTGGTTTCGGTGGGGGTCCACCGGAAGATCTTTCGGAGCATGCGTAGAGTGTTGAAACAGGATGACGAGACGGCGTTGACTTGCTTGGTCATCGTGAGGGATGAGTCCAGGATGATGCCCAGGTTGCGTGCATGGTCCGGGGGCTTGGGTGTGGCGCCCAGCGCAGAGGGCCACCAGGAGTCGTTCCAGGCAGAGGGGGTTGGTCCCAGGATGAGGACTTCCATCTTGTCTAAGTTCAGTTTCAGGCAGCTGAGCTTCATCCATTCCGCGACGTCTTTCATTCCTTCCTGGAGGCTGGCTTTGGCGGTGGCGGGGTCGTTGGTGAGGGAGAGGATCAGCTAGGTGTCGTCAGCGTAGGAGATGATGCTTAGGTTGTGTTGGCGTGCGATGGCTGCGAGAGGGCTCATGTAGACGTTGAAGAGGGTGGGGCTGAGTGAGGATCCTTGAGGAACGCCGCAGATGACTTTGGTGGCCGCGAATCGGAAGGGGGGAGGCGGACTCTCTGGGTTCTTCCGGCGAGGAACGAGATGATCCACTCCAGGGCCGTTCCTTGGATTCCGGTGTTTCTGAGGCGCTGTATCAGGGTGCGGTGGCATACGGTGTCGAAGGCTGCTGAGAGGTCTAGGAGGATGAGGGCAGCTGTTTCTCCGTTGTTGAGCAGGGACCTGATGTCATCGGTGGCTGTGATGAGGTCTCGGTGCTGTGGTTTGCTCGGAAGCCGACTGCGAGAGGTCGAGGGATCCGTTAGTCTCGAGGAAGGCGGAGAGTTGTTTGTTGATGGTCTTCTCGATGACCTTGGCAGGAAAAGGGAGGAGCGAGATGGGGCAGAAGTTCTTAAGGTCCGTGGGGTCCGCGGTGGGTTTCTTCAGGAGGGCGCTGAGCTCGGCGTGTTTACAGCTCTCCGGGAAGGTGGCAGATGCGATGGAGCTGTTAATGATGTCCCGGAGTTGGGGTGCGATAATGGAGTTGGCTTTGTTGAAGATGCAGTGTGGACAGGGGTCGGTTGGGGAGCCGGAGTGGATGGTGTTCATCATGCGGGTGGTGTCATCAGTGCTGACCGAGGTGCAGAGGGTGCTGGTGGGGGGCGCTGGTTCAGTGGTTGGGTGCGTGGTCTGCGCTGTTGTGTATGTCGGCGATCTTGCGATGAAAGAACAAGGCGAGTGAGTCGCAGAGGTCTTGCGAGGGTGTGATGTCGTTGTTGCAGGCGCTGGGGTTGGAGAGCTCTTTAACGAGGCTGAAGAGTTCCTTGCTGTTGTGGGTGTTGTTGTCCAGTCCTTCTTTGATTGTTGTCCTCTTGGTGGTGTGGATCAGCTGGTGGTGTTTGCGGCTTGCTTTCTTGAGGACTGTCATGTTTTCTGTTGTCTGGTTGCGGCGCCAGGCTTTTTCGAGGGTGTGGCAGGTTTTCTTGGAGTTTTTGAGGTCATTGGTGAACCACAAAGTTTTCTTGCTGCCGGGTCTGCTGGGAGGGTTCTTCAGTGTGCAAGGTCATTGGCGCAGTTGGTGAGCCACTGTGTGAGGTTGCGGGCTGCTTCGTTGGGGTCTGTCGTGTTGTTGGGAGGGTTCTGGCTGAGAGAAGTGGTGAGCTGGTCGGCGGTGATCTTGCTCCAGCTTCTGCGGAGAACCTGTTGCGGGTGGTGGATCGTGGTTCTCTTGAAGTTGAAGTGGACGCAGCTGTGATCTGTCCAGTGTAGTCCGGTGGAGTGGCTGAAGGAGATGTGCTTGCTGGAGGAGAAGATGGGGTCGAGCGTGTGGCCGGCGTAGTGGGTGGGGGTGTTCACCAGTTGCTTGAGTCCAAGGTTGGCGAGGTTGTCCTGCTGGGCGGCGATGTTGCAGTCATTGTTGTTCTCCACGTGGAAGTTGAGGTCCCCTAGGAGGATGTAGTCTGAGGAGGTGAGGGCGTGCGGACTCACGAAGTCTGCAATGGCTTCGCTGAATTGTGTGCGTGGTCCCGGGGGTTTGTAGATGAGAGTGCCTCTGAGGGTGATCTTGGGGTCGGTGTGTATCTGGAAGTGAAGGTGCTCGGCGGTGGTGAGGGTGTCGTCGGAGTCGTGATGCGGATGGTGTTTCTGGGGACAATGGCGATGCCTCCTCCGGTTTGTTTGACGCGGTCCCTCCGGGTGATCTTGTAGCCATCCGGGATGGCTATGGCGATATCGGGGGCAGAGGAGGTGTTCATTCAGGTTTCTGTGAGGAAGGCGACGTCCGGCGCTGTTGTGTCGAGAAGGTTCCAGAGTTCGACGGCGGGCCTGTGGATGGAGCGGGTGTTGAGCAGGATGCACTTGAGGTGATTGTTGCTAGTGCTCGGCTTGACGGGTGCGGTGCAGGTTCGGAGGCAGGTGTATTTGCAGGCTTGGCAGGTGAAGGGTCCGTGGGTGCGTTTCGGGGTGGCTCGGTAGCAGGCGGGGTTCCGGCCATCATTGAGTGCGTGGAAGGCGGCGGCATCGTAAGCCCGTTGGGTGGGCTGGCCTCGTCGAGGGCCAGGGGTCCTGGCGCTGGGCGCGGTCCAGGCACGGACGGGCGCAGACGGGCTTGCCTTTGGCGTGCCAGCGGCACGCCCGCTGTGCGCGTCCGCTGCGCGGTCACTTCGTGGTCTGCATAGGCGTGTTGACGGGAGGGAGGGTCAGCTGGGTGGCGGGAGCGGGGCGGCGAATGGGGGGCGAGGTGCGTCAGGGGGGCGGGGCTGCAGGAAAGGCAGCGGCGGGAAAAACGGCAAAAATCGGCAAGGAGACCAGGGAGCAGGTGGCAGCGGCGTGGGGGCGACCTAACCTGAAGGCTGGGTCAGAGGTCGCTCCCTGCGCTGCTGTGCGAGCCCCTTAAGAGTGCTGACGGGAGGGAGGGTCAGCTGGGTGGCGGGAGTGGGGCGGCGAATGGGGGAGCGAGGTGCGTCAGGGGGGCGTGCCGCAGGGAGGCAGCGGCGGGAAAATCGGCAAAAATCGGCAAGGAGACCAGGGAGCAGGCGGCAGCGGCGTGGGGGCGACCTAACCTGAAGGCAGGGTCAGAGGTCGCTCCTAGGATTTTTCCTTTTCTTGATGCCCATGTCCACCACTAATAGCATCATTAATAGTGTACACACACAAGTCTCCTTCTTGTGTAAGAATTACTAGGCCTGCTCATAATGCACTTCATAAATCCATCTTGCAGCTAAGAAAGGGTCCCAAGCACTGCCAAATCCAGCGTTCATAATGCATGATGATGGGCTCAAGTAATCTCAAGAAAGCCAAAGCCTTTTCTAATGGTTGCCCGCCCAGTACTATTCAATAAGTCTCTCCACTTGAAATCCGGGGGTTTGGTGGTAAGCAAACACACAAAATATTGCTGCATTTGTGCTGATTTTGTTCACTCCGGAGCCAAAATAGTACAAGTATAGCCCCTATCTGTTCAGATTTTTGTAACACCCTACCAACAAGCTGCCACCTTGTTACATTAGCAGTCTTGCATTGAGCTTCATGTATAAGAACTTTTTAAAACCCTGCATCAGGCTTCTGCTGATGTGGATCCAGCTGCTTCAGTGTAGGCTTTTATCCTAGTTACCCTTGAAGCCTTATAACAGCGAGGCACCTTTGGCGCTTCCATGGTCTTTGTACACAGCTGTGGCCAAGACAGGATATTTCTACAATTCTGACATCCCCACTTTTTCTGTGGACTACTCTAATTAAAGCATGTTTCAATGGGTCCTTTAACAGGTGGCTTTTGTGTTTCAGTGCCCTGTGGCCTTCACATCTGGTCCTTCCCCATTGCCTCTAAACTTCGAACAACTCAGGGGCTTGCCTCTGTGTTGGCTTCTCTGATTACACAGCATGGTAGTCAAAAGGTAGGTTTACTTCCGAGACAACCTACTCACATGAACATCATTAGACAGAGCCTCCCCTCAAACCTTCTTCTATTACCGTAGAGTTTTATTTGAGGTTGTACCATATCTGAAATTTTCCAGGTTTACTTGGGAGAAGTTTTAGCTTAGAAGTACATTTCCATATTTCAGAATTAAGAGACCACAGTAATTAGGTGGCAATAAAGGGCCAACTGATGTGGCAAGGAGATGCACTTCATCTAGTACATTAAACAATGAGAGATACTTTCTAAAATGTTATTCACTATCAAATGTTGAATTTTGACTTGCTTGGAGCACCATTTAATTACAACTCTCCGTCTAACGCCCAGAGTAAAATAGTTTATGTAAAACATACAATGTTGGGAGAGAGGGGTGCTGCACAGAAAACTGACCACTTGCTGTGCGAAAAAGGCAGCTTTATTGTAACAGGTGCACATCACAAAAATGTCCTGACCAATTGCCTTACAAAACAAAAATCTTGCTACATGTCAAATGACCTAACTCCTATCCCTCCCCGGCAACCCCCCCCCCCCAATATACCCACTACACAGCTAACTCATTGGAATGTAGTGAATTTCAACATTTCCAGCTGTCTATTTCCCCTACATCCCATGACTGTATGTATGAGCCTGTGAACAACCTGCATAACCTCCCCTTGCAGATGGTTAAACTAAACCTGAGCTACCTCCTGGCAAACTTTTCAGTCCCCCGCCACCCAGAAAAGGGGGTTGGGAACCTGTCTCCTATTCTGCAGCCCAACCCTTAAGTGTGTTACTAACGTGAGCCCTTAACGTCTAGTATGCATGGTTCTGGCCAACACTTCTGTAAGTTCCAACAAATACAGATACCATGTCTGTCAGAGACAGATGCACCCTGTCTCCCGTGAAAAACTCTATGGCTTCAAATTTTATGTCGAATGGCAAATCCACCCAAAACCAATCCCCCTACAAAAGTGTGTCATCTCCCTATTCAGTTTCCTCCTTGCCCCGTCTATCGTCATAGGCTTGCTCACCCCTCTCTAAGTCCTGCGTGGCAAAAACTCATTCCACCGAACAATACAAAACAACCATCCCAATTATCCTTTTTCAGCAACAGGTCCTTTTTAGGTCTTGCCTACTCAGCGCGCATGCATTGCATAGGAGAGAGACCTGTAGGCATCGCCACAGCTTTGGGGGCAAAAACGTGCACGCGTTGCATTGCTTGCAATGCAAAGTGTGCACATCTTGGTGATTTTCTTGCGGGAGCGCGCGGCACCATATGGTCCCGTGCTCCCACAAGGGAATCGCGCAGGCACCCTCCCCCTGCTGCCGCGCGAGGCATGCGTTTTTTTTTTTAATGCACATCGCTTTCATGGCCGTGCGTCTTTACTGCCGCGGGGCCAATGCTTGTTTTATTTTCTCAGGGGAGGATCTTCACAACATTGGGCCTATAACATGAGTCTCGCCCTGCATTTAATCACCTGTCACAACAGTATCAACAAGGAAGGTGTACAGGGCACGAGTACCGTCCCCACTGTGACTCTGGTGCTGATGCCCGCATGCGAAGAGGCAGATAACTCATGGACCCAGGGTAATCCGTATGTGCAACAGGGAATCCTGGAAATACAGCAGTGCATGATGGACATGCAGCAGAGAATCTTAATCTTGCAGCGGGGTTCACAACAGGATAGTCCGGATTTGCTGCACCAGGCCCGCCTGGCAATGTGATCGTTCAACAGGGCAGCATGGATCTGCAACAGATTACCTCTAGCACGCAGCAGGAAAGCCCAGAGTTGCAGCAGGGCTGCCTGGAGCTGCTGCGGGCGTCGCATGGCACGCTCGAGTTGGCAGGGATCCAAGTATACTACAGCATGGTGACCCCCGGGGACGACCAGCTAGTTGTTATTTTCCCCTCTCCCTCCTCGTGTTAGGAATCCCCCCCCCTAACACGAAAGCAGCTGTGGGTTTCTTGGTATACGGCGGAGAGCCAGAACCTTGCACTATGATCCCCCTCCCTCCCACCACCACCACCAGCAGCTCCCACCCTTTGCCTGCCTCTGTTTACTTGGGCTGAGGCACGTGCAGGTCCTTTAACCCTTTCCCCCTCCATGGATATTCACAACAGTATGCAGTTAAATGCGGAGTATTTCCGCTTTATATTTACCCTGCACCTAGCTTACTGCCTAGCTGTTTCCAGGCACCGGGACATTCGATAGACTAAGAAAAAGTAACAATATGGCAAATCCATGTATTTATTTCCATTAAAGTACAAGGTAAAGACGAAAACTCGGATTTGCGCACTGATTCTGTGAAGCCACAGGGACGTAGGTGAAATGCGGAGTTCCAAGCATGCTTCCACCCAGACCCTTAGTCACTCTTGATTTAAAAATTCCACAGGCTGCACAAGAAGGAGACTAAAAGTTTATCCTGACATACTCTGAAATTAATTTACTAATGGATAACAACTCCGCTTTCCATTGGCAAACTTGCGTAAGTTATCAGTTCTGTTTTTCTTGCTCTCATCTTCCAGGTATCTGTTTACAGCTTTGTGTGGTGGGAGGGTTTGGTGAGAACTGGAAGCCAGTCCAGTAACCTAGCGTTTTATGGTTGAAGTGCCACTGAATAGTATGATGTATTGCTGGATGTTGTGATTTTAGTAAGATGGTGTGATGTGGCTGGTATGTTGGATTCTTTGAGATGATATGCTGTGGCTTTGTGTGGCACGATGTTGTGTGCATGATGTTGTTGTACTATCTGGTGTTATATGAGGTGGTGTAATGTTATGTGGTGCAGTATGGTATGATGTGGAGTTCGCTTTGATGAAGTGTGATTTGGGGTAGTTTGGTATCGTGCGTTATTGTGTTATATTGTTTGGTATTAGGTGGTATATGCCGTAGAATAGTGTGATGTGGTTGTTTTGTTAAGTAGGATGATGTGATTTGGGATAGTGACATGTCTTCCTATGATGAGAGGGTGTAGTTTTGTGTGGTGTGTCTTAGATGCTTTGATGTCTTATGGTCAGGTATAAAATGAGGTGATTTTAAGAGTTACAGTGTTATGTGCTTTTGAATGGTGTCTTATGCATTTGATGGTATTGCATGTCTAAGGTATAAGTTTGCTGGGTAAATATGATATGCTGTGGTGGGGTCTATTGCTGTATGGTATTATGTGTTGCAATGTACAGTGTAAGCCCGATAAAGATGAAGAGATAAGTTGTGGCACAAATATATGTTTTGAAAAACTGCCCCGACTCACACACAAATATGTGTGACATGCTTCATCATCGAGTCTGCTTACAAAACGCCCCCGCGTTGCCACGCAAGGGGTGGAGCATAGGGAGGGGGAACACAAAACACATAGACAGGGACAAACACAAATGTGACTAACAGTGATCACAACAATAAGTGTTACCCTTAAGACTGGATGAGTGATAGACAAAAGTGCAGTTAGATAGTGCTCATTAAAACTGGCTCATGGATACCTGTTAACCCTTTATTTATAGGTTTCAAGGTCAGGATTAAAATGTGTAAAGGATTAAAAAGTGTATAGGCAGGAAATCAGGTTCCTAAAACACTCCTCCTTAGACTGCGGTGGCTGACCCTTGGGGCACACCACATGTAAGAGCTTTTGCCGATGAAATGTGGGGATGGAAGGAGATTAACTGATGCCTGTCTTCAAGGAATGATTTGAACCAAGCAAGCACAGTGCCCACTACACCCATCCTTTCCAACCTTTTGATCAATATCCGGTGGGAGACCGTATCAAAGGCTGCGGAGATTTATAATAGCACCAGCATCATGCAATTTCCCTGATCAACTGTTGCACGCACAGTCTCTGCCACCTCCAGCAGAGCTGTCTCGGTGCTATAGCCAGCCCTAAAGCCTGACTGTGAATCGTGAAGGAGGGCATTGGACTCGAGGTGGGCTGTTAACTGTCTCTGGACCTCTTTCTCCAGGATTTTTGCCGGTATGGGGAGAAGAGAAATTGGCCTATAATTTTTGAGGATGGTGGGATCAGTATCTTCTTTTTTTAGGATTGGTCTCACATATGCTGTCTTCCAGGGTGAAGGAACGGAACCTAATCTCAGAGATGAATTCCAATTAGCATTAAGGACAGGATTGAGGACCGTGAGCAGTGGTTTAAAAAATCTGGCCTGAGGTGAGCCTGAACTTATACTATTTAGATCAGCGATTGAAGTATTCAAGATGAGCGGTCCGAATTCTGACCAATGACTCACTGGTTGGGAAACACAGGGGCAGTTGTCTATCTTCTCTGCCTGCGAGAAGGAACTATAAATTGTCTGGATTTTCTCCTGAAAATAAATGGCTAGATCTTCACAGAGAGCAGATGAAGAGGTGACCGAGCTCTTTAAACCCGTTGATTGGTTTTGGAGAGACAAAGCCATATCTCCAAACCTCATGCCCTCCTGGAAATGTCTTCTGACCTTAGATCCCCCACGCCCCTACTTCCCAGCAATTCAGACACCCTAAAAGCCTCAAAAAACATCCACACCATTAGTGTGGAGAACAAGCAAGTCTCCGATGTGTTTTTGCACACTTCTGGCAACTGGGGCAAAACTTTGCAAAGTAAATTCCAAGATAACGGCCTGCAAAACTGTTCCACCTGGTCCCACTCTCGCCCCAGCCCTCCAGCGTCCTCCTGCCTTGTTTACTCGCCATTGGAGGGTATCCCCTCAACAGCTCCACAACAACTTTCAAATATATACAATTCCAGCTAATTTTACTGCAATGGTAACCCGAGATAAGCCCCAGTTTATTAGGTCCAAGATATATTGAATTGCATCTTCCGCCTGCAATCAGACTTCCCCCCCATAGGTCTGCCCCAAATGCTAAGAATCCCTTTCATGCCTAGACACATGTTATCCTTGTCGATTCTGCTAGGGACCTCCCCACCTGTTGTACCATCCAGCGTTGTCTGCAGACCACAACTTCTCCAGCATGGACATCAAGTCTCTGCGTCCTTGGCTAATGCACGGAATCTCCCCCACTGTAAATGAGGCAAAGTATCCGCAATGTCATTGTCCACTCTGGGCCCGTGCTGTGACCTGAAAGAAATGTCATAGCACAAGCAAATCAACACAAACATCTGCAGCAGCTTCAGTATCTGCGCGCCCCTGGCGGACTGTCATTTCACTACCCCCACCACTGGCATATTGTCCACTCAAAAAAGCACCTTCCTGTGTGCTAGCTTTGTGCCCCACAGTGTAACTGCTACCAATAAAGGTAACAAATTCCAAGAAGGCTATGCTCCTGTCCCCTTTGCTCCATGGCTCAGGCCAGGGCTATGCATGCCATCTGCCTTGCCAATACAGTCCGAAACCAAGCCCCCCAGCTGCATCTGAGAAAGTCTGGACATCCCAGTTAAAATCCTGCGGCAACCTTGCCTCCATTGCTTTAGAATCAATCTCAATGCCCAGGAGCGATAACTCTAGTTGCGGACCCACTCTTTTTCCGGCACCACAGCACCCCTACGTCACCCATGACCTCTTGGAACCTTACCAGGGTAGCCTGGCAGTCCGCCAATCCGGGTGTCCAAGGAGTGGGTTACCAGCTGATGGCCCATCTGCCGTGTAAACATCCAATGCAAAAACAGGCTGAAGCATTCAAACCGGGTGCATGGTTTGGAGCATCCCATTGGTAATGCTTTGTCCACATACCATTTATTTGTTGTTGTTTGTTTTTACTAAGTTTTATATCGCACAAACATGACCCGAAGGTATCGGGTATCAGAGGGCTTTATATAGCACCAGTTGCGTTACATGAGGACACATTCATTTTTGTTAGGCACGGGGAGATTAAGTGATTTGCCGAGAATCACAGGATGTTCAGCGTCATTGCCGAGACTCGAACCTGGTTCCCCAGATTCGAGGTCAACCGCCCTAGCCGTTAGGCCAACTCCTCTCCCCAGTTGCTTTCAAAGTGTATGCCCAAGAGCTGAAAATCCTCAGGGTGCACTGGAAACAGGCAAAAAGCTGACTTCACATCACGCTTTTCCATCAATGCCCACTGTCAGCACCAGTGACATGGCGGCATCTACTGAGGAGTAGGACACTAATGCTACATCCTCTGCAATGAAATCATGCACTGACCTTCCCTCTGGCCGGGACAGATGCTGTTTAAAATGGAATTGACCCTACTCCTTCTTGGGCACCACTCCAGTTGGTGAAAGGATCAGGTAATCCATTGGCCAATCATGAAAGGGTTCCGCCATCCTACCCTCAGAGACCTCCTTCTCCAATTTTTCCTTCACTGCCTGTCTATGCTCTTTGGCTTAGTGCAAGTTATCTGTTCTCTGCCGCAATACTCCAAACTATTGAGGTTAACCAGAGTATGAGCCTTTTGCACCAGAACCCCCGGGGCCCCCTCCCGCCTCAGGGACCTGAGAATTGCTGCTGATGCCCTCCTTGGCCTCCCCCATACTGCTGCCACAGCCCTGCTCCCTGACCCTGGTAACCACTACCTGCTCCAAAACAGTTAACAAGGGTGTGCCGTCCCCCGCATTTTGAGCACTCATGACAAAATTTGCAGTAATCCTGAGAGCACATTTCCTTGTTGAAATACCAGCAGGTGCTTCCTGACCCTGGCTGTGTCTTTGCTGCCACCCCCACAACGCCCAGAGTGGGACGGCCCTGAAAGGGGCAATATACAATCAGCAGGCCACTTGCTGTAAGAATAGTCTTACCCATCTTTGTGGCCCCTATGGTGTGCTGCGATAAATTTAAATCCCTCTTCTCCTCCCCTCCCACCATGCCACTCGCATTCACGCCTGTGGAAACCATCTTTTTTTGCCACTATTTTGTCCTTAGCCTTATCTTGCTCCAAGATAGGTGTCCGTGCTGTTGCAGTCCACCTCGCAAGGGGCCTTTCCGGTTCTGCCAACTTAGCCGGCCAATCCGTGGTAACCTGTAACAAACTTGACACTTCAATAGTTAAACACCGCCAACCCACTCTTGCCCCTCATTCCACACGTCACCTTCTTCCAGACTATCCTCCTCATAGTCCAATTCTGTTTTGGGACCTCCTTATCACCCCAACTGGACCACGCACTCCTATCATGCTTGGGTACCAACTTAGAAGTCACCACCGTAGTCCACCCATGGGGGCTGAATTAACCTGTCCCTGCCGCTTCGCCAATGCTACTTACCTGCCCATCGCCAAAAGCGTGCCACAGTCTGTCCAAGACCTACCAGCTGGTGAGGCCAACAAGGTCGCCCTGGACCTTCAGTGGCTGGCAACATAGGGATCCCCTGGCAATGTAGGGTAAATTGCGATGGGCCCTGCCCTCACTTCTCTTTGATGTTGACGAGCGACCCCCAACTCTACTGAGTCCGGAAATCTGCACCACTCCTGCACCTGTAAATAAGACGTCAGGAGTGGTGTGCTGGTACCCTGCACCTGCCCTGACATCTCCTTCACACCCCCCTGTTCTGCACTGCCTCCTGGAGGCCCCTTTTCTGCCCCATACAATCTACACTGTCGCCTTCCCCTGTGCCCCCTACCAATGGCTGCTGCATATGAACCTCAATAAAATCCTCATCCTCCTATAGCTCCTCATCTCCGTTGTCATCCTTAACGCTCCTTTCCAACAGTTGCGGTCCCACTCGCCTGTAAGCCAGGAGCCACAGAAACGGAGATAGCCCTACCTCTCATTTCCAGACTAACCTTCCACACAGAATAAATAGCATGGGAGGTTTGTCTCAAGGGGAAAAGAGGAAAGAATATTGGGTAAAGGCTTGCATCCAGAGTACAGCATGGCCTACTCTTTGAGCACTGGTCTGAGAAATCCATCTGCTAAAACACACAATCACAAGGACACCAGGTAAGTAATAAGAGGCCTCAGCCCCAGCGATGACCTCCCCACAAAACACCACTCAAGGAATCATAAACAGGCATGCAACAAGTCAAAGCAAGCATCTATTTCCCAGATCCACCAGAAAAGGAAAGAAAGATTGCCCACAGGCATTCCTATTGGGTTTCATAGAAATCAACTTCACAAAATAACCAGAACAAACCACAGTCTTGTTTTACTTTCCACAATCGGAATAAAAGAACAAATGATTCAATGCACAGTCTCAAAAATATCCAGGAGAACAGCACAGGGGCAAATATAGCCAAGGGAAAATTCAGAAATTCCAGAAAACAAGGGATAAAAATAGCAAAACCTACGGAAGCTAAACCTACATACCTATAGAACAGTGCACTAACCAAACAATAAAGGAAATGAAACATATGGCCATTGCTGACCAAATCCTGCCAGTAGGTATCAAGGAGTTAATCCAAACCAAAATACGAGGTAGGAACTTCTTCTGTTTCAGATGTGGGTTTCCTGAGTGCGAGACAACAGTCTTGAAGGTCCCTAAAAAATAAAGAGCAACATTGGTGCCAGCGGCACGAGTCAGAGAACATCAGGGAACATAGCAGGAATGCCACGAAACATAAGGAAATTCAATAATTCAGGGTTGGCTTTGTAAAGATCCTTCTCCCGATTGGAGGAACAAAAAGCCAAGTACAGTGGCAATGAGAGATGTGCATTAAATAGACCGCCCCCAGTCCCACGTGATCCTGACATGGTAGTAATGTTGGGATTTAGCACAATCCAGAAACACAGATCGGACCGAGGCATACAAACAACAGAAAGGTAAGGAAAATAAATAGGCTTTCCAGTTTTCAATTTCTATTTTTGGTTAATTCTGGTGGGGGTTTTCCAGTGTTTTCCAGTGATTTCAATACCTTAAACAAAACAGTGGTTATCAGTGGTTGCACATTTTCGCGCCATTAAAAACAACCGAAACCGAATTTCTCCAGTGTTTATGGAAAGTTATGCTTTTGTTATTGCTTGTTTTCTGCAATGATAGTGCACAGTATATAGACAGTGTATATACAGTGTAGATGAGGTCCAAATACAGTTTTACAAATCGAACTTATTGTAGTACACCATACAATACTTCTTCAGTGAGTCTTTGGTCATGTACGCTCGCTCTTTGCTTCCCATGTATACTTTTATCTGTGAAAAGGCCCTCTCAACATTGGCACTTGAGGTAGGCAACACCAAAAAAGCCAGTACACAATTTGCTAACTCTGGCCAGTGATATAGCTATCCATACCAATACTGGTGCACCTGAAGATTGCGATTCTCTGGGGCAGGTTCTGCATTGAACTGGGTGCATATGTCCTCAGAGTTATTGAAGCTGTAAAAAATGAAGCAGTACTTTTCAAAGTCCAGAGAAAATTCCTCTTTATGGAGGGATCTAGAACTTGTGAAGAGTACCACAGTGTAGCACTTTTTACCCTAAGTGGGAAGGGTATGCCCAGACATGGATCCCTTGCTCACTGTGCCACTGGATTCAAGCTAGCCTGGCTGATGAAGGGTAATACCCAGAAACCGGTCCGAGAATGCTTGTTTCCGGTCCAGGGAGGACCTGGCTTGGCAATTCGGTCTGGACTGGTCCCATGAGTCACAGGGTCAAGACTGATTTGCATATAGCTGAGTCTAAACTGGGGTGGCATGGTGAGCAATAAAATGATGGATTTAACCCATATTTCTTGACTGGGGTTGAATGTATGATTTATTCAGCATTCTGTCCATCATTTGTTTCCGTAACACTTTTCATCCTAAGTGGGATGGGTATGCTCAGACGTCGGTCCCTTGCTCACTGTGCCACTGGATTCAAGCTAGCCTGGCTGATGAAGGGTAATACTTGCTTGTTTTCAGTCCAGGGAGGACCTGGCTTGGCAGTTCGGTTTGGACTGTTCCCATGAGGCATAGGGTCAAGACTGATTTGCATATGGCTGGGTCTAAACTGGGGTGGCATGGTGAGCAAAAGAACAACGGATTTAACCCAGATTTCTTGACTGGGGTAAATGATTTATTTATTCCACATTCCATCCGTCTTTTGTTTGCGTAGCACGAGTACCACAGCGAGGCTTCATTGACTTCAAATGCCATGGTTGTTGGAGGGACATTTCTATAAATCATTGCTCGCCATTTCTCATGTATTGTAAAATAAAATTTCCTGAATTGCTCCTGAACGTTTCTTTGCTTACCAAGTGGCAAGCATTCTAACATGGAACATGTTGCAGTGCCAAAGTCAATAAAAGTGTCATCCAGCCTACTACCAAGGAAATGTTTCACATCTACTACCAACTACGCTGAACACTTCGTAGACAAGGGTGTTTTCAAACTCAAGTTTTTTTATTATGTCCACTGCAGCAGTCATGTTTTCCTGCAAAAATCTAGGAATTCAGTAGAGTGTACTTTTTTCACGTCACAATCAATATGCGACCGAATCATCGCTAAGCAAAAATTCTGTAAAATATAGCTTCCACGGCCTCTAGGACTGAAAACCACTGGCCAAATGACACAGTTGGGATGAGTCTTACTTTGATGCCACACAAAGCATAAAATAAGAAATATTTTGTTTTATTCCCAGCGCATAACAAAACAGTGCACCAGATTGGACTGCAAAGTCAATAACATTCTTCATTAACTCTGAAGATTGTAAAGATGCTTTCAGCATACTATCTAGCAAGTGGCAAGGAACTCTTATACAGAAGTACTTCAGCTCAGTTATCGATTTTGACAGATCATCCCTCAACGTTTTCATATACGTAGCTGAAATACTGCAAATACAAACAATATCACTCCAATCTTTGTTGGGCTTGGTAAAAACTTTTTGCAGCTGCATTCCAAGTGACATTGTGTTCCTTATTTTCCAAAGTGTTTTCACCACTATTCCAGATGCTTCATGACAGCACTTTTTGCGCATTTACCTGCCACTACACCTTGTGTTGACTGTTTAAAGCCTGGGATTTTTACCAATTCACCTTCTATCAATACTGACTTGCTAGAAAAAAAGGGGCTGTGTATCAAAGGGTTTCACCCATTCTCTGTCTGTGGGTAAATGTGATGATATATATTAGGAAAGATTCTTATGAAACCAGTCATTTTATCAGTGAAATGTTCAAACATAGCTAAAATATCAAATATCATTTTGATATTTCCTGATTCTCTACAGTTTCTAAAATAATTAAATAGACCTAAAACATGCTTCTAAACCCTGCATCTTCAGACCAAAGACCACACAACTGAAAAAAAGCAAAAGAAAGGAGAGACAATATTTTAGTGACTTCCCTAAACAACAATACTCAAGCAGAATAATGGTAGCTTAGTCTTTCTTGCTGCTACCTTGTATACCAAAGTTACATTGTGTTGGCCCCTTCAGGAAGAATTACAAATAACTCCTTCACTCTCCTTTTACTTTCTTTGAATGGCATTTAGTTTGTGGTCCTGTAGGTGTTTTTTCAGTGTTTATATGTTTACACTGGTGAGGGCTATTTCCTTTTCAGTAGGGTTTTACCAGTTATTATAGATTTAAACCTAAAACAGGATAGCTTAAAAATAAAGCACTCATTCAAGTTTCAACACAAACATTCAGTGCACCTGGCGGGAGTAGAGGGTTAGTGCCTAGGGAGTCACATCCCCGCCTCAGAGTCTGTCGTGGAACACACTGTGCAAATAGACCGAGAGGTAACACTAACTTAGCCACAGCGGACGCAGGACCCTGACTTGACCATGTGGCCTTCCCCTTCCTCTTCCCTGGGACACCTTCTCCCTCCCCAAAAACCCCCTTCAGGTCCTGGGACTGTGGCCCCTCCTTAGCCCACTGCAAGGACCCACCTTTTTCTAGATACACATCCAATTGCGCAACCATGTCCCCCCTCTCCCCTCATATCCTTCTACCAGTGGTCAAAAATATCTAGTCCCCCAGTCAGCTATATCCCTCTCAGGGCTAGATGACCTCTCTACTTCCCTGTCACCCTCACCCCTCCCTTCCTTTATTAACCCAGCTGGTGGCCTGCCCCCCTCCAACTGCTGACCAAGAAGTGGCTTCCTTCATATTGGCCACAGCACCCAGCCCCCTCCCCCAACCTTTCTCCCCTTGCCACTCTCCTTTCTCCTCAATTTGGATTGTGAGCTGCTCAGCTGAAGCCGCTCAGTTATTTCCCCCTAACCCCTCGCACTGCATATCTAGCAGACGGCCCACTGATGCCGCCCACTTCTGCCCAGTCTTCTCTCTAGCGGCGCACAGACATGCAGAGTGCCTGTCAGGCGGCTTCTCTTTTCGGCATCAAGCACCATCAGTGCAGTAGCCATGGAAAAGCTGATGCCTGGGCCTCATGTCTCTGATGTTTCCAAGCACTGACCACCCGCCTCCTGAACCACCCCTTGCACAAGTGCTGCAGCCTGGCCTACGCTGGCCAGCTCTGCTCCCTGCCTCACCACGCTTCGAGGATGCGCTCATAGGCACACAGAGAGGACCCTCCCACTTACCCCATCATCTCTGCCCGCCGCTACGTGCCACTTTTGTGGTGGTACGCAGGCCACGATTGCGCAGCTACCCTGCCGACACTTACTGTGCTGGACGGGCTGCAGACACCGTGGCCTCTCCTCCAACCACAAGGTCGAGCCTCCCACCCTCTTGCAGCAGCCGCTTTGCCTCCTCCACACAAGCGTCACTTGCCATTATAAGCCAAGCGTATTAATATGCTGCACTAGCACAATAAACTGCCTCGACCAGCAAAACCACAAAGCACTAAACACCACAATTATCACCAAAACACTCCCTTCCACCAGCCACCAGGTCACCTGAACCTAAATTGGTGGCAGGGAGCCCAAATGCATCCCTTATGTATGTTTGGGCTATAGTTGGACTACACATGTAGCCTAATTCAAAATGGCAGTCCTATGGACTGCATCACCCTCCCAATCCGCCCCAGGTGCAGAATTCTGAATCAATGGTCCAACCCGCATTGGGTTGAATCTCCCTGTGCATAATCTTTAGCTCTCTATAAAAAAAGAGGGTTTAAAGTTTGTATAATCTTTTGAAAAAAACAGAAGTCGATGTTTTTAATCCAATCAGTTTTATTTTGGGCGGGTGCCCTTCATCAGGGATCACTGTAAAGTTAAACAAAAATGCCATGAAGTACAGAAGAAACCATGATACCATTCATGAAATGTGAGATTAACTTGGTAATCAAATCATACAATCTTGTTCAAAGTCTGATAAATGTACTAGGCACTTAGCAAGACAAAAAGTAGAATGAAAAAATAAATAAATAAAATGCTATGTAGTCAAAAGAATGCTTAATTGACAATTGTAATCATGGACTGACAAGTCAAGGGTTATTCAGGCAGTGCTAAGAAAGCCGCTGGCCATGTGCCCTTGGAAAATCTTGGAAAATTGTTCAGTGAGGTTCCCATCCAATTTTGCGTAGATTTGTTGGTCATTAATATGTTTTGTTTTTCTACTTCTGACGTGTAGTGTGATGAATCCATGATGACCAGGGCTCCACCTTTATCTGCTCTTTGACAAATAATTGAGGGATTGTTTGCTTTTTTCTTTATGACATCTTTCTTCGCTCGTCAAATTGCTGTTTGAATTTTTTTTGAATAGTTAATTTTCATGAGGTCATGCTTGACTAAGTTTTCAAAAATATCCAAACTCTTGTGGCTGATTGCTGGCATGTATGAACTTTTAGAACGTAATTCACGTTGTAAATCTGTCTCACTCCTTGATCGAAATTCAGAAACATTTTCAAAGAAGTGTCGTAATCTCATGTTTCTCATCAGTTTGAACAAACTTATCTCTAATTCCAAATAATTGGTATTGTGAGTGGGGATGTCTGAGGTGCCTTTCTGTAAGGTTTGTAATTCTAGGGTAGTGAAGTGGTGTTAAGAGATGTTAATTACGACACTTCTTTTGTTGGCTTCTTCGTTTTGTCCTTCTTCCCCGTTGTAGTGGTACTTCGAGTGTTCGGATGTTCTTTTTCCTTTTCTTTTTGATCTCCTGGGTCGCCTTTTTCCGGTTGGCCTACCTCTAAAAAGGAGCGTCTGAAGTTTCTGTTGTTTGAGAATCGATTTGTGGTGGAATGGTTGTTTTTCTTGATTGACTGAATGTGTTAGGGACGTTGCTTTCGGAGGATGATGTCTCTGTATGTTGCGAGTAAGGTCGATTTTGTCTTCTTTTGGCGTATTCGTCTGCCCAACTATAAACTTCCCCTAGTTTATAGTCCACCGTATCACTTCGAAATTTACGGATTTTATGCTCATTGACTTCCTGCAAATATTTCGACAGTTGGGTGTTGATGTCTTCTAGTGTTTTGTTTAATTTCTCTGTGGTCATCATGTCTGCTAGTTCACTCTTCACAGTAATTATTTCTTTCGAGAGTTCCTCAAGGATATTTGAAAGTTCCTCAATGATTAAAAGAATGAGGTCCAATGAACATTTATTTAGGATCGCGTACCAGCGATCTTTAAACTTTTGAACGTTTTTGCATATGGACGGCTTCAGTGGAATCCTCCGTCCCAGCGGAATGCATTGTACGCGATGATATTTTATGAGTGTACTTGTGTGCAATCTTTGATTAATTTTCTTTTTGACAGGTATAAGAGTTGTCTGATGTTCTGTTCTTTATTTCTCGTGGTTAAGGAACTGGTGGTTTCTTCCTGTATCAAGGCAGATATGCGACTCGCTTCTTCATTGGCAAAAGGGAAAGTCTCGTCCCTTAGGTCGGTTAGATTTGAGATTTCTTCATAGGACAGGGTAGATGTATGGTGTGCCACGTGCGTTTGATCAAGAACTTGAACAAATCATGGATATGTGCTCGTGCACAGCCTCTGGTTTTAACTGCATTAAATGAAGGTAGTTATAACTTGATGTGCTCCTGGGTTATTGCTTATTGATCAAGAGCGTAACAAAACTGAATCAATGGTCCAACCCAAAGTCAAAGTCAAAGTATTTTTATTTGTTTTGGTACTCTTTTGAGGACCACAAATTTAAAAAAAATTCACACAGTTTTTATACAATTCAATACATTTTCAATGAAACTTTTAAAAATTTATAAATTTTGTAGCAGACAAATTCGTTAGGCGGCCTTTTGCATATTAATAGCAGTTCTTTGGCAGTGACAATCCTACATGTCCGATAGATGGGATCAAGACATGTTAGCCGTGCATTTACAATTTTGACGTTTGGGCAAATAAATAAGAGATGCTCAAGATCCTGATTACCCCCCTGGCAAAGAGAACATAACGGAGAACTGACTGGTCTCCAAGTGGAGGTAAAGGATAACAAAGGTAGTATACCCAAACGCAACATCGTAATTGACCTCCTTGCACCATGTGTCAGAGAATAGTCTAAGTAAGGCTGTTCGTGCTTATATTCCAGGGAATTAGCATAAGATTTATACACAGATAAATTAGTGCAGTGTAAGTGGTCAAGCTCATAGCTTAATTTGGGAGTAAAGTTTAAAAAAAAAAAGTTTGAGTTGTGCTGGTGTCCAGGATAACAGAATTTCTGAGCTGATTTTTGCCAGTTGAAGTGTCGCTGTCATATTTCTGTTAAAGATAAAATGTGAGGTATCTTTATCAAATGTCTCAATCTTTAACAGGCATCGCAAAGTACCTTCTTTAGAGTGAAGAAGTTTATATGTCCACCTGATGATATTTGCTATGGCGGTAGCATATGCACTGGTGATTGAAAATTCAAGTCTTAGTGCCTGCACTGGTGTAGAAGTGGAGACTTTCAGTATTTTCTTTAGTATTTTACCCTCTTTTAAATCCATATATGTCCATTGATTTAAGGGAATATACTCAGAGGCGTACGACAGAACCGGTGGGATCTTTGCTCTGTAAACTTTTAAAAGTACAGAAAAATGTCTGTTTCCAGTAGCCAAGTACAGTCGCGACATAGCCCCGGCGTGTAAGTCACATTTCCTTTTTAGATGGTTAATTTGTTTGATGTTGCTCATGTTGTGAGAAAAAATCCTGCCTAGGTAGGTATATTCCTCAACCTGCTCTAACCTCTCTCCACCCAGTTTCCAACAGTACTTGACGCCTTTTTTCTTTCTTGAGAATGCGACCACTTTAGTTTTGTTTGTATTGGGGATTAGATAATTTTCTCTAGAGTAGTTATGTAGAATATCTAAAAGGCGTTGAAGTCCGAAAGGCGTTAAATCAAACATGACGATGTCGTCCGCATATAACAGTACGTGTATGCGTTGATTGGCGATCTTCGGAGGCGTACATAACCCTTGTTGCAATTGAGATGGGAGGTCGCTTAAATACAAAGAAAATAAAATTGGAGCTAAAAGACACCCTTGTTTAAGGCCGTTAGACGTGCGTATTATCTTAGACAAGCCCTTGTCGCTCCCCATTTGCACTCGGCACCATGTGTTACTGTGGAGATTCACAATTACTTGTAATAGTGGTTCAGGGATTCCCATCCTCCTTAGTTTGTTCCACAGGGTCGGCCTATCCACTCGATCAAAGGCGGTGGAATAATCGATGAATGCTGCGTATATGGGTTGTGATTTTCCTACTACATATTTATCTATGATTGACTGAAAAATTGCTATATTGTCAGTGACTGAGTGATTGGGTCGAAATCCAGCCTGAAACATGGGTATTAGACCCAGCGAAAATGCCCACGTTTTTAGTCTGTCCAGTACTTCCGCTGCAAAGATTTTCCCGGCAGCGTCCATCAGCGCTATTTGTCTATAATTTCCTGCTATGTTTCTGTTTCCTTTTTTGTATATGGGAATAATTATACTTCCCTGCCAGGAATTCGGTATTTTGCCAGAGTCAAAGATGAAGTTAAACAGAGGCGAAATTAGGTTGGGTTGGGTTGAATCCCCCTGTGCACAATCTTAACCTCTATATAAATAGAGGGTTTAAAGTTTGTATAATCTTTTGAAAAAAAACAGTAGTCGATGTTTTCAATCCAATCAGTTTTATATAATGAACTTTGATTCAATCCATTAATATTTGATATTCGGGGGCGTGGCTAGGCGCCAATGAAGATGTTCGCTTAACCCGGAGCTCCCCGGAGCCGCAGCCTTCCATCCCGTAAAGATCCGCTCATTGCCTGGCCCACACGAGCCCCACGCCATGATTGACCTGCGGAACTGAGGCGGAGAGCGACAGATTGGCCTCGGGACGAATCGGACCGGCTTTGGTGGAGCTGCGGGACTCCGGCCGAGTGCCGGCTGCCGACTGACGCTGCTGGTGCTCCTCGGGCACAAAAGGGGGTGGTGATGGACGGAAGCACAGGGTCAGACTGATTTGCATATAGCCATGTCTGAACTGGGGTGGCAGAGTCGGCTAAAGAACTTTGATGGATTAAACCCAGATCTTTTGACTGGGTGTGAGTGTTTGATTGATTCAGATGCTCTGTCCATCACCACCCCCTTTTGTACCGCTTTTGGCCGCCACAAGTGTGGCAGGGTATGCTCAGATGTGAGTCCCTTGCTCACTTTGCCACTGGATTCAAGCAAGCCGGGCTGAAGATGGCTGGAATGCCAGAAACCGGTCCTCTGAAGCTTGTTTCCGGTCCAGGGAAGACATGGCTTGCCAGTTCGGGATGGACTGTTCCCATGAGGCACAGGGTCAGACTGATTTGCATATAGCCATGTCTGAACTGGGGTGGCAGAGTGGGCTAAAGAACGGTGATGGATTAAACCCAGATCTTTTGACTGGGTGTGAGTGTTTGATTGATTCAGATGCCCCCTGTCCCCCCTACTGTTCGCCTTATCCTTGGAGCCTCTTGCGGCCTGGATCAGGCAGGACCTGTTTCTGAAGGGTATCCGTTGGGCGGATGGATGGGAGGACAGGATTTCGCTGTACGCGGACGATATCCTGCTTTACCTCAAGTGACCCCGCCAATTACTTAACTTAGCCATGGATATTTTTACGAGTTTCGGAAGGAACTCGGGACATAGTATTAACTGGGGCAAATCAGTGATGTACGTCCTTCATGGGGACCCTCCCGTGCCCCCTCGGAATTGTCCCATCGCCACCGCCACGGATGGGTTCCGCTATCTGGGAATTTTTATTTCCAAAGAGAAGACCATCAGATACGAACGTAACCTCCTGCCCCCACTGCAGCACTTCCAGCGGGACTCAGCGTCGTGGAGGAAGTTACCGATCCCCCTCCTTGGACTGGCATCCCTCTTTAAAATGATGGCGCTGCCACGATTTTTATACGCCCTACAGAACCATCCTGATTTGGTCCCGCAATCTTATTTTGCTTCTATTGAATCCGTTTTACGAGAGCTGCTATGGATGGGGATGCCCCGCATCTCCATTAAGAAACTCACCCTGGGCTGGTATGACGGGGGAATTGCACTGCCGGACATTCGGTCATATTCCTGGGCCGCCCACTTTTCGGCCATTAATCAAGGCACGTATGCAGACGGCGCCGATCCAGGCTTTGCAATGGACCGCTGGCTACTACCGGGGGTAATTTTGAAGCTGCGCTATACTCAAGGCCCGGCAGATAGTCAAACTATGGCATACCGTCCAGCGAAAGCTGGGATGGGCCGACACCTTGACGATGGCTACCCCGCTGTGGGTGTCCGAAAAGCTGGGTACCCTTGGTCGGACGAAAGGGTTTCACAATTGGGACCTAATTGGAATTTCCCATATCCGTGACCTGTGGGGCCCCGGGGGGGTTGTCTCCTTTGCCTCACTACAGCGCATGTATGAGCTTACCCGCACAGAACATTTTAGATACTTGCAAGTCAGACACTCATTGCAATCTAATATTCCCCAGGGAACCATGCCCCCTGCTGCCTCCCCCCTGGAGGACAGACTCCTTGATGGCCACCTGCCTGAACACACCATATCCCTTACGTACAAGAAGATTATTAACAACTCCCCAGATCTACTCCAGCAACTTAAAGGGAAGTGGGAGGCGGACGGGTTGGAAATTGATGAGGAGGAATGGAGGTCCGCCCTGGCGTCCCCAAAGGAAGTGGCCATATCGGCCAGACTGCGGCTGATTCAACTTAAGATTCTCCATAGAGTCTACATCTCTGGTACTAGGCTGAGGTTGATTGGCCGCAGCGAAGATGGGCTATGTAGGAGAGGGTGTGGGGCGGAGGGGTCGTTCTTCCACATACTGTGGGAATGTCCGCTGATCCAAACCTACTGGTGCCGCATTCACCGATGCATGCAAGAGGTGTGGAAGGTGGCACTGAGAGTAGAGGCAAAAAGGTGTCTCTTAAACATCTGGGAGCCTAATGACCTAAACACGCATGGGAGGTTGTGGGCCATGCTGGGAATTACAATTGCTAAACGGAACATTGCCAGGCAATGGGGGGCAAGTACTCATCCAAAATTGGCTTCATGGCAAACTGACATAGAGTGGTGTATGCTCCAGGAAAAGACGGTATACGTGGGCTCCAGGAAAAGACAGTATACGTGGCCAGAGGCTGTCCCCGGAAATGGATTGGTATTTGGACTAACTGGAACGAGTACAGGGGTCATATCTGCGAACACCCACATGTCGCCCCGGATGACGACCCAACAGTAGGACCGAGTGCTCATTGAATGATTTAAACAGTTGCTTGTAACCACCTAAGATATGTAATGAAGGGTTCACCAGGAATATTTGTAATTCACTGTATTGATTGTAAGTGACAAACACCGCTGTTTACCTATAATTAATAAAAAAGAATTTATTAAAAAAAAAAATATATATATATTTGATATTCATAGGCCATCATCATTATCCTTTTGAGGTTTCCGAAATCCAATGCATTTTGGGCGGGTGCCCTTCGTCAGGGATCACTCTAAAGTTAAACAAAAATGCCATGAAGTATAGAAGAAACCATGATACCATTCATGAAATGTGAGATTAACTAGGTAATCAAATCATACAATCTTGTTCAAAATCTGATAAATGTACTAAGCACATAGCAAGACGAAAAGTAAAACGAAAAAATAAGGAAATAAAATGCTATGTAGTCAAAAGAACACTTAATTGACGATTGTAATCATGGACTGACAAGTCAAGGGTTAATCAGGCAGGGCTAAGAAAGCCCGGTGTCCATGTAAAGATTATAGTACAAGTGGTGTTACCATGCTTAGAAGGGCACAACTCGCCCGAAATTTATTGGATTTCGGAAATCTAAAAAGGATCATGATGATGGCCTCTGAATATCAAATATTAATAGATTGAATCAAAGTTCATTATATACAACTGATTGGAATGAAAACATCGACTACTCTTTTTTTCAAAAGATTATACAAACTTTAAACCCTCTATTTATATAGAGGTTAAGATTGTGCACAGGGGGATTCAACCCAATGTGGGTTGGACCATTGATTCAGTTTTTTTAGGCTCTTGATCAATGAGCGATACCCCAGGAGCACATCAAGTTATAACTATCGTCATTTAATGCAGTTAAAACAAGAGGCTGTGCACGAGCACATATCCGTGACCAGGTGCAGAATTCCCCATGGTAAGTTGCTCCCCAAGCAAACCTTGTACTCAGCAGGAAGAGCGCCGCCTGCATTTACACTTCTTATAGTAAATGGTGTGCCCTTTCATTCTGAGCATCTCAAATATAGTTTATAATGGTATTTACAGTGTGGTTTATTCTGTGTCCGCACATATGGGCTTCTTGAAGAATCGCTTTAAATTAAGAAACAGCCCAGCCTTACAATAATGTACATTTCATATAGGGCGAGCACCTCACTCTAGATCAGGGGTCTCCAAACCGTTCCTGGAGGGCCGGATCCATGCCAGATTTTTAAAATTACAACATGTATCTCAATGGGGAGATCCCAAAAATCTGGCATGGATCCGGCCCTCCAGGACCGGTTTGGGGACCCCTGCTCTAGATCATTACAGGCATTGTCTCCAGTCCTGAATTTTTCACCTGCAAGGCACTGGTTTTAGTGTGGTGGCCTAAAGAGTTCACTAGAAGCACAGCAAGACTACAACACCTAGAATTAATTTGTGACTACATGAAAATTAAGAACTAGAAACAGCGAGGTAAGGAGCTGAACGGAGGCGAACACTCTGAGCACTTGGGTAATATAGAGGTGTCTTACCAGGACACACTGAAAATTTCAAGAAGCACATATTAAAATGAGAAGTAAAATATTTGGTTTTGAGTGCCCTCTGGAGATAACCACTGCTTCAAGAATTCTGTGTGGAGTGTAATATAAAATTGCATGAATAATGAAACAGAACATTTTCATGACAAAAAAGAATCATTATTTCCACCCTGTTTGAATTACATTTAAATATGTGAAGATTTGTTTTATACTGCAGACAAACGCCCATTCAGAGTGCATCAAATAGGGACATTAACAATTTAAAAAGTTGTTAGCACCTGCATGTTGCAATCAGCAGCTAAAAGTTAACACACTCAGTTTGTCAAAGTGGTTCCCACTGAATTGCAGCATGTGGGCCCTGTTTATATAGTAATTTTAAATCCATTCCCACTAGGTACGTTTTTTTGTTGAAATGTGTAAAATATGAAGCAGGTGATGAATTATGTAGTGAGTGCAGTAAATCCATAATTATCAATAAACGCCTTGGTTACAGAATCCATAATTCTATGGGCCCTGATCACAGCTTCCCAGCATTATCAAATTGTGTTATCCTACGCGAACATTTCGCTGAGTTTCCTTGTCTGCCAAAATGTGGGGCGGACCTAGAGCGATTCATTTTGCAGAGTGCATTGTAAAAAAATTTAAATTTTCTTGTTGTCCCATTGCAAAGTCCTGAGTCTATATATGATCTTTTGTGGCTCCAAGTTACAGTTAGGCCATTTGCACAACAACATTGATTGGTATTTACTGGGTGTACACGACCCTCTTTCTATACTTCGGTGCTAGTGCTGACAGTTTTCTACAGGACTGTCTACTTCTATTGGGACAGTGTTAGTATCTCTCAAAAGATTTTGAGATTTGAAAGATGACAGGTGAGGTGGCATAGAACATAGAACTTCGTTTTCTGAGATCCCTTATTTAGGTATAATATGTGTTTTATTTATATAACGTTTTGTAATTTAGGGATGAAACTTATGACCCAACTCCTTTTAAATATGTCACAAAACGTCCAAATGTAATTCTGCACCAATATTTTTTAAGGTCTATAAAACTCTGTCTTGCTGATTTAGGGGCCGATTATGATGGCGGACGGACCTGAGTCCGTCCGCCACCCCGGAGTAAGAGGGACCGTCTGCAGGGGCAGCGGTGGTCCCTCCGTGCAAATTAGGATGTGACTGCCACCCTGGCGGTCACATCCTGTATTTGTAACATTGCGGGGGTTGCTGCTTGAAGCAGCACCCGCCGCAATGTTAAAAATGTAAGCTGTGCATTTGCATGCACAAAGCGGCAGGCACTGCGCGGTGCCTGCCGCTTTGTGCACGCGAATGCAGGGGGGTACCATAGGTACCCCCCATGTGCACCCCCACCCCCACCCCCCCTTCACCCCTGGGGGCCCGCAACGGGCCCCCAAACAAAAATCTGTATGCCTTTGCACAGCAGAAATGCCGCCGTGTAAAGGCATAGTACTCCAGACATTCTAATATGGCCATGTTAGTGCTTTTCCGCCGCGGTCGGAAGGCGACCGCTGCGGAAAAGCTGCGGACGGAATGCCAGACCCACCAGCCATCCTAATATGGCGCTGGGTCTTTCAAGGCTCCGCAGCAGTTTTCCCGCAACCACTGGGCCGGCGGGGGCTTCCGCCGGCCAGGAGGATGCGGGAAAACCGCAATCATAATAGGCCCCATAGTTTGCATCAAAATATGTAAAGACTGATAAATACTGTGTATTGCAACTTAAGAAAGCACTGGAATACCTCCACTAGAATTTACAAATAATAAACCCTCAAACCAAGAAAAGATATGTGGCCATGAATTACTCTTATCACTTCTAGACTGATTACTATCAGCTCCTACCTATGCATCATAGAGGCAAAATGGTACTCACAGTTTACCTGTCTGCAGTTAAATCACAGTTGGCTAACTCTAGGGAAGCTGTAACTCGAAAAAAAAAATTCTGACCTAGCAAGTTCATTGGCTGACTAACATACAACCCTTTTCCTTCACTGGGATAAACAAAGCCCTTCTACTATGGTCAAGTCCTTTTATGATAATTTTGTGACCATCCCGGATTTTCGTTTCCCTATTCAGACACAATAAATTAATTTGAGCCATGCTTTATGTAAACAATACACCGCCAAAACCTTAGCAAGAAAACACTATTTTGCTAAAGTTTTAGCAAAACTGGTGGACAGGCTCTAATTCAGCCACTAGACTCTCCTTTTGTCTGCAGATGCAGAAACTCGGCAACCAAGAGATCCTAGTAACCAAAAAAAATTCTAAATGCAAAAAATTCAACCAATGAATTGTTAAACACAGTCAATGGTCTAATCCACCCAGCATCTGGCTGTAACTCGGTCCTGCCTTCTCAAGCTTTAGCAAATAGCCTTTCTGACTTTTTTACTGACACAATCAGCCTGATAAAAAACAATCTAGTAGTATTGGTTTATCCTTTATCGACCCCTCTCCCCCCAATAAAGTTCAATGTCCTGGGGAGTCACCAAATTCTTGATTGCCAGGCCAGATTCAGACCGAGCTGAAGCAGTGAAATAGCCGTCTCCTCAGAAGGAGATGCTTTATGGATATTGGTGGATGGGGTGACTGTGACTTCTGAATTTTATTAGGCCTCTCTGACACCATCGACCTCTCAGTCCACTTACAATGGCTCAAATTCCTTGGTGTTGGTGGTATTGTCTTGGAATGGACCTTTTCATTCCTTTCAAGCAGGCCTCAAAATCCATCCAACTAGATATCTACCTCTCTCAGTGTAAACCACTCTTCTTGGGCATACCCTTAGAAGCAATCAACTCCCCCTTGTTTTTCAACATATTTCTTAGTCGCCTTGCATTCCTGATCCAGAAATATCAGATAAAAACCTACTTTTATGCTAACGAAAAACAACTGATGTGTCTTCATGAGGATTAATAGAAAAAAAGACATATCACAACTCTCTTTGTGCTAGACCTTACCTAGGACTGGAATAGATCCAGTTTCTTGAAACTTTTAAAAAAATGTTTTTATTGGCATTTGAACATGCAGAGGGTATTCTCAATGCATATCTTGCAACATTTGATCAGTAATTATACATTTCTAGTCTCTTTTGGGAGGTTCATCAGACGATAAGCTATACTTTTAGCCTATTCCCACAGCATTTACAACATAACATTCTTGGTAGATACCTTCCTTGTCGACAGAATCTCTTAACTTCCCTATATGCCCCCCTCCCTCCTTCCTCCGTGTCTGAATGTCTACTTTTACTCTCATTTTGATTCCTGTTTGTCGCTCCTCTTATGTCCTACTCATGGCTCATCAGGCTGTGGTTAGTCACTACTCTATTCTCTACGCCCATCGCTACTTTTGGGGGGGCGTGACTCATACAGGATATGGCTACACAGCGTTTTGCAAGTACAAGCCCTAACATCACAAATTTCCTACTAAGGTTTTTGTGCTTAGGATTTGGAAGTAACCCCAACAGGACCGTATGGATCTCCCTAGGGGCCACCCATCCTGTGACTTTCTTTAGTTTGACTAAAAGTTCGGTCCAATACGGGTCTAAAGTTGAGCAAGCCCAGGTCATATGTATAAAATCTGTGTCCCTTTCACCACAGCGGGGCATTGCCCTGACTTATCTGGGTATGTTCCATTTAGCGTTTTGGGGGTAAGGGAGGTTTGATGCACAAAGTTGTATTGGAACAGTTTAAACCGTGTATTCGAACTCACTCGTTTAACCCCCTCGTGTATTTTAATCCAATCTTTTTCTGTTGAAGGAGCTTCCACTACTGTTTCCCATTTTGTCTGAATGGAGATTGCCTGAATCATCTTATCCTCCCTGATTGCCCAGTATAGGTGCAACATCAGACAACGTCCCGGGGCCATATATAGCACTACTTGCAATACAGTTGTAACAGGGGGTTCTTTCGGGAACGAAGGCCATAGTTCCTGGGCTACTTGGGACATTTCCTATATTGCAGGAACTGTCCCCTCCCCAGGTCAAAAGTAGTCCCTGCGCTTTCTCGTGTGATGAATTGTTTATTTTCAAAGAATTCCCCCATAGTTAGGCACCCACCTTCCTTCCATCTACGGACAGACAAAGAAACTGCAATTTTAGAGAAGAGCTGTATCACCCAAAGCGACATACCTGGGGCATATGGTGCACGACCCAGCACATTCCTAACGGTATGTTCCCATACCTCTGCGACGTGCCGTATTATGTAGGGGCAGGCAGGGGGCACTCTCTTCCCCAAAATCAAGAGCTTGGGAAGGGAGCCTCCCAGGAAGATACCCACTTACAGTCTCTTCTCCCAATTTTCGGCTTCATCCAGCCAATGAACTGCATGCTATAATTGAGAGGCCATATAATAAAATTCAAAACTTGGCACCTCCAATTTCCCTGTCTGCCATGTTCTCTGTAGAGTGGTCAGGCTAACCCTCTTACGTTCAATGCTCCATAGCAGGTCTATTAGCAGGTTATCCAATATTTAAAAAAAGTGCTGCAGGATATTATAAAGGGAGTGCTGCATCGCATATAAGCTTCAGGGTAGGATGATAATTTTTGTTATAGCAAATCTTACCATAAGGGTCAGAAGCAATTCCCGCCAGAAGCGCACCAAACCTCTTATTCCTTCAATTACCCTCCCTATGTTAAGCTTCAGGTACCTCTCAGGCATAGCCGCCAATCTAATTCCCAAATATCTGCGCTCGGTCTTCACCCAGGGGAGTCTCCCGTCCGGTAGCGTCTCTTGCGGCTCCAGGACCAGCCGTCCAATCGGGAGTAGTTTCGATCTACCCAGATTTATTTTTAATCTGGAGATATTGCCAAATCCCTGCAGCATATCTAGGAGTATAGGAATCGCTTGAGCGGAGTGTCAGATGTACACCAGCGTATCGTCCGCATACATCGAGACAACATGATTAGTGTCCCCCAAGGAGATCCCCCATGCAGTAAGCTTCCCCCTCAGGGCCGCTGCTACCGGTTCCATTGCCACTGCAAATAGGAGTGGCGACATCTGACATCCCTGTCTGGTGCATCGCTGTAGGACGAAAGACCTCAAAACCACCCTTCCCATTCGCACTCTAGCATGGGGGGCCCTGTAAAGCAATTATATCCATTTAAGGAACTCCTCTCCTACACCCATTATTCATGGAAATTCCCAGATATAGGACCAGTTTACCAAATCAAATGCCTGCTCTATCTAACAGCGCCAAAGTGTGGTCATCCCGGTCTAGTGAGGAGTAATGCCACATAGGATCCAGTCTTCGCAGGGTATGAGTGGTATTACGTTTGGGGATAAACCGCACCTGATTGGGATGTATCAGGTGCTGCATATGAGGAAACAGCCGAGCCGCCAATATTCCACTCAAGACTTTTATAACTATGTTTAGCAGGGAGATTGGCTGATATGAACTCAGTACTCGAAGGTATCTGTCTGCCTTGGGGCTCATGATCACTAGAGCCTCTCTCATAGAGGCTGGTAGGGTTTGAATCTTGAAGGCTTCATTATATACCTCCAAGAAGTGGTACACCAGCAATGGTGCAAAACTCCTATGGAACTCAGACGGGAGACTGTCATTCCCAGGGCTTTTGGCTCGTATGGCCTCTGATAATTACTCTTTGGAGATTGGGGTATCTAACATTTCACTTGCTGCGTCTTCTAATCGGATAGGCCCCGGGGTGGACAGAAAATCAGCAACCACCTCCGGAAGTGGCAAGTGCCGTTCCATGTACACTTTGGCCAGATGATCTGATAGGACTCCAGGATCACCTTTTGGTTATATATTGTGGTACAGGAGTCTCCCCGTTGATCAACTTGGCAAGCAAGGCCTGGACCTGTCTCCCTCCATGTGCAGATGCTGTCGGTATGCTGTATATTTAAACTTTTCTAAGCGACATAGAGACTCCAACAGTGATTCCCAAGCTGTGGGCCATTTGTCCAGGATCTGGGGGGCAGTCGGAGCAACGCCTCTATATTCCCCAGTTTTCCTCACTGCACCTTAATGTCCGGCTCCAGCTGCTGGTGTACTTCATATGTGGTCTTAATGAAAACCCCTCTAATTACTACCTTCATGACCTGGCCTCCCATTCCACTGCTCTTCAGGACACCGAACCCCACTTGGTTTCAGAGTATCTGGAGAATTCTTCTGCTTGTGTCGCTGCAAAAGGTGGGTCCCTGAGCGCCTCATCCTGTAGCCTCCACATGCGGATCCTCGGTCTGGGCTTCGTGGTACCCAGGGATAGTAGCACTGGAGAGTGATCTGAAATATATCTAGAGAGGTATGCCATATCTCTCACCAATGGGGACCAGATCTACTGATAAAAAACATTGGTCTGGCCTACTGAATGTATTTGTTGCTGGCGTATGAAAGGGAAAGACATAACGTTCCGGGTACCTTGCTCACCAGATATCCCACAACCGCAGTCCCTCCAGGGTGTCTCTAAGGGCCTCTGTCATCCCTGGTTTTGTGTTCTGTGTGGTGGATCCCAGTCCAATATCCCATCCAGCACACAATTAACTTCCCCCATCATAATCACCACCCCCTCCCACCTAGGTATGGGGTAGCTGAAGCCACCACGTCTGGGAAGAAGCCTGGGTTATCTGAGTTAGGTGAATATACATTAATAAGGCATTTCTTTTAGCCATCGAGTCTGCCATGTAGAATCACATACCGTCCCTCTAGGTCCGTCACATGATGTAAGTATTGAAAGGGGACAACTGGAGCCACCCGAATGAGAACCCTGCGTGCGAACCCTGAATAGGAAGTGGCGTTCATCTGCTCCTCGCAGTCTGTGCCTTATAGCCAGCAGGGTTACATCCGAAACATGAGTTTCTTGGAGGCATGCAATCGATATTCTATACCTTTTTAGGTAAGCACCTGTCTCTGCTTTTCAAGCATTGCCATACCTCGCAAATTCCAGGTAAGCAATTTCATCATGGGGAAAACCATAGTAACTCGTGGTTGGTGTTGCCTTTTTGTACCTTTCTTCCCTCTCTCCATAGAGATGAGCCTCGCAGAAATACACTGTACTTCAGACACACACCCCATGAACCCTCCCTAAACCTTAGCAGAACATATATAACTGGTTTAAACCCCACCTCCTACCCCTCCCTCTGGGCAATGGTACGGATCCATCCCTACCATTATCCTGGAGAGCTAGCTTCTGAATCCCCCACTCCATTCCCTTCCCCACAAATTCCCAAAGAAGAATAACTAGCCCCTGATCATTAGCCATAATTTTATGGTGAATGTTCTCAGATCTATGTGTGCAGTGGTCATGTTGCCTTAAGTAAAAGCCTCGCCAGTGGCCGAGAAATCGCAAGGATGCAAGACAAAGGCCTCTAGCTCCCAACACTAGACTCAGCCTCTAAAGGTGGCGTGGTTCCTCTCTAGTCACCGGGAGTCGATACTCTGCTCCTATCACATTCTGGGAGTCAATCCCCCATAAGTACTTATCTGAGTGTTCTGATAGGTGTTCATACGTTCCTCCCAGTCAGAAATATCTCAGGAAACATTAGAATCATATACAATGTCCTGTGTGGCCAGATCAGAGTCCTACAACACCTCTGCCCGCTGAAGGGTACCATCTGCACATACCCGGACACGTACAGAATTGTCGGCATCTTTTTGTCGCGTCCTCCCAGATATCGTTTTGTTGTGTGGTCGAATCCGATCATCCTGGTGCCTTGGTTGATCCAGATCGTGAGTTCTGATAGGCACCAGGTCCCGCTCTGGCGTCCATCCAGTCAGATGCCTCTGCCGCGGAGAAGAAGAATATAGATCTGCCTTTATATTCAATTATGAGTTTAGCTGGAAAAAGAAGGATCAGTAGATCCCAACATCATGTAATCAGCTCTTGACTGCCATAGAGGTCCTCCGTTGGTCTTGCACCCGCTGTGTGCAATTGGGGTAGATTGCGATCGGGTGACCGTCAAAGAGCAAGGTATCCCTTGTGCGAGTAGCCTGCAGGATTACTTGCCAATCCCAATAATTGAAAACACGGGTAATGATGGCTCTCGGTGGGGCCCCTGGTAGTGGCAGAGGGACCAGCGCCCTATGGGTCCTTTCAATGTTAAAGAATGTGGATATCCTACAAGGAGCAAGGACCTCCATACTCCAGTCTTCCAGAACCAGCTTCGCCGCTGAGGGGCCTTCTGCCCATTCTGGGAACCTAACGAATAGCAGGTTGGTCCTTCTTGATTGATTTTCTTGATCTTCAGCTCAGTCGTCAAGTTTGGTCTTCATTGTCTGCAGGTCCATGACATTTTCCAGGAGTGACTTTACTTCAGATTGAATTGTCCCTACATTCTGTTCCATCTTAGTGACTAAGTCAACGACCATACACAGTTCACAGCGTAGGAGGTTGACATCAATGGCTACTGTATCTATTCTATTAACCATGTCATCCCTGGTTGATTGAATCGCTGCTAAGATATCCGTCAACGAGAGGTCTCGCTAGGCTGCTTTCAGAGCCCTCTAATCATTGTCCTCCACATTCGGGTGTTGTTGGTTACTCCCTGGGGTAAAGGTTGCGCATAGCTCAATCTTTTTAGACTGCATTTGGTTGAATTTTTCTTTCACCATGTTGGTCCAGTGCTCTCAATGTACCTCTATGTGCTGGGCAGTCTTAATGGTGGATCGGATCCCTAGCACATGTTTTCACTCTATGGGTCTCGGCTAGTCAGGAGCCACCTCAGTCCACCTAAAAATGCTCACTTTGCTTTAACTACAAAAACGCTCTACGTATCTCCAACAGAGATATTAATCTTGAATAGAGGAGAAGCTTCGCTGTCAGTGTTCAAAGGCAATTGACTACTCTCTCTCTTACCATCTGCATTGAAGCTGTCACATTAACATAAGGATGCTCATGGCATTGTGCTCCTGTAGGTAACTAAATTATTCCTAGATACTAGAAAGTCAATTTTGCCTACGAAAAGCTTCAGATGCTCGATGGTGGTCTCCCCTCGCTGCCTCCTTGGTTCAGGGTAACATGTTTTATAAAATTCCGGTAAAGGATAGAATTCTGGGAGCCAATATTAAATTATTTATGCCCAGAAAAGAAATCAAATGTAAAGATTACACCTGTCCCAGATCCCATAATGCAGCCTCAGTTCTCCAAGAAAGCAGGATTGATGGGAAGGGCATATCTCTGATATTGCGCCATAGTTATGCTCAATTACAACATTGGAATGTTGGGAGATCCATTATAGACAATGGAGTGCTCTCTGCTTCTACGGGCCGGTAAAGGCCCGCAGTATTACATTCCAATGTTTTACAAAGGCCTCTCAAAGCTCGAGGGGATTTAAATCCCCTCGAGCTTCGAGAGGCCTTTGTTTTATTTGTTAGAACATTCTGTCCTCTAGTGGCAGAATGTTCTAATAGCCTTATAGCCCTTCGTAGCAGGGCTATACCGGCTATTAAAGTCCCGGTCCCTTGTTAAAGTCCCTTGCCTTCGACTCGGGCCTTTAACGCGGGAGCGGGCCTTTAATAGCCAGTATAGCCTGCTACGGTGGGCTATAAGGCTATATTAAATCTATCTGCCAAGGATTAAGGTTTGGCTAACATTAGTGGTGGTAACCTTCTTCCCTATGGACAGTTCTTATTTGGATAATCAACGAAGCACAGTTGTGAGTGGTTTATCCACAGCGCTGCTTCCAAGAGGAATCAAATGATATCTCCCTCGAGGCATTCATTTTTCAAACAAAGATGCAAACAAGATCTTAAGCAGCCAAGGGTCATTATGACACAATGACTACTAAATAATATATAGGATCATTACTACCATAGTTACAGCGTGCAAAATGTATTATATTTGATGTCATAGTATCTACTGGGCATGCTTAATAGTGCAATAATCCTGTCACATGTAGAATTTAGGCTGGGTACTATTGCACTATACCTATTGGTTTGGCTATAGCTGGCACAGTAGAACATGTGTGAGCATACATGCTTAGGCCTGGACATTTATGGAAAATCAGCTAAAATTCCCAAAGGAGACACATTCTAACCATCTTAAAAGTCAAATAGTGTGGGTTGGCAATCATCATATGATAAGAGACGTCCAGAGTGCTAACTATGCTATTCAAGAAGGGTCTTTTCGAATAGGTAAGCCGAGCACCTGGAGAAACCAGCAACATCACATATTTCTAAAGAGTTGACAAGCTGGCAATTTCATGTTGTATAGTACGACATTTTTGTTACTAGTTATAGACTTCATGTGTATGAAGAAAGAGAGAGGTTTACTATTTTACAGTCTTTGCTATGGGTTGCAGAATATTATCGGTATGACATGTTGAATTTCCTTGGAGATCTACATTTCAAAAATAGCTGATGTTGCTAGGTTTCATCTACTGATGGTCTCTGTGAGCCACAAAATACGGTCATTTGCACATTTTGGGTGAAATTTCTGTTTAAAAACTGTTCTTGCCACAGCTGTAAGTTTCTCTTTTTCTAATCTTGCGAGCATTGAAAACCTATACGTTTGTGGGCTCTTTATATCAGGATTGTGTGAATATATGGATGTAGATTTCTGTAGGTTTGCTGTTTTATATGTGCAAAAATACAGTTAAAATTGATCCTGTAGATTGCAGAGAATTGTTGGTTAGAAAACCTCCAGTGATCAACCTCACGTTAGATTAACTAGGATAACTGCTTTTCAAATTCCAAAAGAGTTTTCAAGTTTTTTTGGGTGCTGGCCCGCATTGGAGATCTCAAGACAAAACACTTTCGAAGCTTTAATAAAAGATGTATCCTGTGATGTCGCCCAACAGGACTAAAGATTAGGGGCCAGATGTGTCAAGCGTTTTCCCGTTTGCGAATGGGAGAAAGCCTTTTGGTATGTATCAACCCAAAAGGCAATTACAAAATAGGGAATCGCAATTTTTGCGATTACCTATTTCTTTAATGCAATTAGAGAATCGTAATTTGCGATTCTCTAAATGCAACGCAAGAAGCGCTTTTGAAATTGCGACCCTGCTTTAAGGAATCGCAATTTACCACCAACTTCAAGTTGGTGGTAAATTGCACATCCTTAGAAAAATGCACAATTTAGCATTTTTCTAGGTAAACGTGGTGCACATACATGCCCCGAGGGCATATATGTGCACCACATGTGCACACATGCATATTTTAGTGGTGTAACAGGGTGTCCTTTTGGCACCCTTGAAATTGCACGCGCCATTTGCGAGTACCTTTTGGGTACTCGCAAATTTCACATGCAATTCCCATCATTCCTAGGGGCCTTTAGGCCCATAGGAATGACTGTGTAGGCATTCCTTAATAGCGAATTGCAGTTTGCGAATCGCTATTAAGGAATATGTAGGAATCACAAAATATTTGCAGAAACCTACATACATTGCATTTTGCAAGTCTATAATAGCGAATCGGTAACATTTGCTTTTATAGACTTGCAAAATGTAATCTTGATACATCTGGCCCTTGGACTTTTTCTATCCTTTGTACCATGTCTTCCCACATTTGTGTTGCAAAGTACTCATTGCGCTTGTGTCAAAAGAATGTGTCATGTTTAACAGAAACAACAGTTCCAACGGAAAGTTAGGCTAATCTACAATAATAATCACATGCACAATTGCAATCACAATAAGGTGATGTCAGAAAGAAAGAGGGCCTTGCAGACTTTAAGTTCACATTAATTCTTTTTATCAGAGGTTACTAGCAAATTCAAATTGATATATACACAGACCAAGAAAAAACAATAGTGCTTTTGTGTCCCCAAGTGCAATGGAACCATAAAACAAACAGTGAATACAAGGCGATTTAAAGCAGCAATGTACAGGCCACCCGATACGTTGCAAAGGCACAAGGTCACGGCAGCTGTAGGCCCGCACCAGCCGCCCGAGCGCAGACCGGGGGTGACAATGTTGATATAATAGGGAAGTTTGTATGAAGGATGTAATAATGCTTTTCCCACATGCTAACTATTATTTGAACCGATTTACAATGTTCTGTTGCATTATGCGCTCGGGGCATTTTATCTCAATTGGTTACGGTGTGGTGCGAAGAGTAAATTTGTTGCAGGTTCAAGCCAAATACAGGTCAGTTATTGTACTACAGATTCTGTATTGTCAGGACAATGCTTCCCTTCCCTGGATTGTCTCGCCCACAATTTGTAGACAAGTGTCCATGCAGGGGTAATGGCGGCTGCCTCGCACAGGGTTGCGCATTTATGTTGGAGTGGTTGTCTGGCTGTCTGTGGCAGAGACAGTTACCTCCGTGAGCGAACTCTTGGGAAATCCTCAGCACGGGGGTGTCTAGGGGTGAAGCGCAGCGCGATTTAGCCTGTGTATTTTTTTAATCTTGATGAGTGATTAAATTGTCTTTTTAAAATTGACTCTGAACTGTTTGCACTGATCTTTATTTTGCACCATTTAGCCTTTTAAATAAAACCCTACCTTCTCCTTGATCCCGCCCCGGTCCGCCGCGTCCATTGTGGGCATTTGAGCGGAGGGTGAGGAATCTACTACTTCCGGCATTTCCAGCGCTCGGGTTAGCTCTCTAGTTCTTGCTAACCCACGCTTATTTAGGGGGGTAGAACTGGTTGCTGCTCAGTGGTTGTTTGGCTGTCTGTGGCAGAGACAGTTACCTCCGTGAGCGAACTCTGGGGAAAGCCTCAGCACGGGGGTGTCTAGGGGTGAAGCGCGGCGCGATTTATTCTGTGTATTTTTTTAATCTTGATGCGTGATTAAATTGTCTTTTTAAAATTGACTCTGAACTGTTTGCACTGATCTTTATTTTGCACCATTCAGCCTTTTAAATAAAACCCTACCTGCTCCTTGATCCCGCCCCGGTCCGCCGCGTCCATCGTGGGCGTTTGAGCGGAGTGTGAGGAATCTATTACTTCCGGCATTTCCAGCTCTCGGGTTAGCGCTCTAGTTCTTACACCCCTCCCCTATTTCTGGAAGATGGGTCATTTTCCGCACAGAGGGCGCGCCTAGTGCGCGCACAAGGCAAGCCCGTCTGCGCCCGTCCGCGACCTGTCGCGGCCAGGGGCCATACACCCTGTGTCAGCACCCATGGAACGGGTAAGAGCATTGCGATACTCGAGGGAAGACCTAGTTCTACTCCGTCCTTTGCTTAAAACAGATTGTACACCGGGTATGCTGCCTGATTGTATGCTCCATAGGTGCAGTGGCTGCCACTTTCTCCCCATCACAGATTCGGCGGGGACAAAGGGGGTAGACCAACTCTCTATGTACTTATTGAACTGTCGCTCTTTTAAAAAACATTGCCTGAATATTTATCACCTTCTCATCGACTATCATCCCGATGTGTTATTTCTTACGGAAACCTGGCTCGACGAGGCCGCCGCCCCTGACATTCGGGAGGCCCTTCCACCTTCATATGGTCTCATCAGAATTGACAGAGGTTTCCAAAAAGGTGGGGGCATAGCAATTGTGTATAAAACTGACCTTGAGTGCTCTTTAAAGCAAGTATCGATTAGTTCCTGCGAGGCGGGCCTTTTTTCCATCAAAGTCTCCTCGGAGTGTACTATTATGGGCTACCTTATTAACCGCCCTCCAGGGGGGTCTTCACAATTTGTGGATAAAATCCTTGAAACTGTGATACAACCTGCCCTCAGGTATAATAGATTCCTCACAGTAGGGGATCTCAATCTACATTTTGAAGATCTCGACTGCACTGAGGCACAATCTGTTATCAGCTCTCTAAAAACCCTGATGTTTAGGTTATTGGATGAAAGGCCAACCCATCAAGCGGGGCATCTGCTTGATCCTATCTTTGCGAACTGGGATGATATTAAAGTATCTCCCCCAGTTAAGATATTATGGTCAGACCATTACCTCGTCCCGTTTAGTGTGCAGGGCTTGTACAGAGGGGATAAACCTAAGCGTCTACCTTTTCCTAGACGCAGGAACTGGAGAAAATTCAACCAGGAGACATTTGATGCTGCCCTTAATCAGGAAATACCCCCACTGAATCAAACTCTCAGGGGAGCCTGGAAGGAGTTGAGGATTGGATGACTAAGGCCCTAGACAGGGTTGCTCCCTGGACCCAAAAAGCTCCTGCATGTAGGTCTAGATCTGCCCCATGGTACAATGAGGAGTTGTGTGCAGCTAAGGCCAAATGTAAGGTTCTTGAACGCCGATGGCGGAAAAATTACGCTATAACTCACAAAGAATCTTACAGGAATGGCCTTATGGAGTTCCATAAACTGATCAGAAAGGCGAAAAGGGATCATATTAAAGAGATGATTGAGAATTCGGACAATTCATCCAAAGAGCTCTTTTTAATATATAAGGAGCTAACATCCCTTTCGGCGACTATGACCGAAGACCCCACCTCCATAGAGATTTGCGAAAACATCGCAGATTACTTTGTATGTAAAGTGGAAAAGATCTATGAATCTTTTCAGCAGAGTACAACAGCTGCTACCTGTTCTGACCGACTTTTTCGGCCCTTCCTTGAGGGAAGGTGATTGGAGGTGACTTTAGTCTACTATCATTCTAGTGGAAGGATTAGAACCGGACATAGAGCCTATTCACAAGGCGTATTGATATAATTCCGTACCCTTTTCTTTAGATCAGGGCTTATAAACTTATGTTAGGGGATAGATTCATTAGTATTAGTGATAATCCGTCCTTTTGTAAGAGTATTAGTATACCTTCTATGGAGTTATGCTTATTTCAGGCCTTGTAGGCCTCAAACGGGAGAGACTCCATCTTTCTTTCTGCCCCGGCAGCTTGAGATGCTTCTAGGTCAAATGTAATGTTTTAGTTACGAGGTGTTGTTCGCTTGGAGAGAACCGGCTCAGGCTGGCCCTTATCGAAAGACTGTATTTTTTCTCCATTCCGAAGACACAACATCAGGCCGGCTGGCTGGGAAAGTATCCTTGGTACGGGGAGGTACAAGAATTTGGTGGGCGGCAGGTTACTGGCCGTAACTTTCCATGAAGGAACAAGCTTCCATATTAGTGAAAGCATGAGGCAGTGAATCAGCCAGTCTGTATGCGGCAGCTAGCCGTTAGCATCAATGCTATTAATTATTTCAGGGCAGACAGTCGCCATTTTAAAGTCTGAGACAGATCAAGAAGCTGATACTCTCTTAGAAAGATTGAAGTTATTTTAGCTGGAGCAGCTGGTGAGCTTTGACCTTTAGAGCAGAGCATTCAGAGTGAAGCAGTTAGTTAAGGGAACGAATACCAGAGTGGCTGAAACTGAGTTATAAGATCGAAGCCGAGAAGTGAAGATGGTCCGCGATTGACAGGAGAGAGGAGTAGTGCAGGACAGCCAGAGAGAAAGCAGCTGATGAGAGGAAGGTTCCAGTGACTTGGAGGGAGGCGAAGGAGACAGAGCATAGCGGTGCAGACGTGTATCCGTGACTGCAGAGGTGTGACCTTAAAGACGAGCCAAGACACAGACGAGAAGGGAACCCAGATGACTGCTGAGTCCAGACTTCATATTAATAAGGTGACGTCGACCCTTTCTTATTAGCGTGCACATTCTAACCTTTCATTTTCCCTTGGCAGGCTATATGTTATAGTATAGTGTTATATTGATATTGTTGTTCTGATAAATAAAGTACCCCAGTTCTTAGTGAACCGGCATGTGCCTCTTATTCTTATATGAAAAGGTAACCTGTTCTTCTAGTGAGGTGTTACTGTTTGAACAGATGCCACCCCTGATCAGGTAAGTAATAACTGAATAATTAGGGAGAGAGGAGCCCTTGAACTGAAGGATAAGTTGTACATCATCTAATTTGACTATCATTGTGTGATTCATAATATCGTAGTGTTGTACCTCTAGTGAATAGTGAGAGAAACTTCCCAACATAAAGAGAGAGAGCTGAAGGTATTCATAGTAAAGTGATCTTCGTTGTGATGCGGCGTTATACCCAC
The DNA here is from genome assembly GCF_964263255.1 of Lissotriton vulgaris. Classification (NCBI taxonomy): domain Eukaryota; kingdom Metazoa; phylum Chordata; class Amphibia; order Caudata; family Salamandridae; genus Lissotriton; species Lissotriton vulgaris. Next base: position 1,031,493,426 of record NC_141687.1, read on the forward strand.
AAGATTGTGGCATGTAATGTAAGTAAGTGAGCACCAGGGGGGATACTGGTGTGTATACCCACAGGATTGTGGCTTGTACATAGATAAAAGAGAGTACCAGGGAGGATACTGGTATTTATACCCACAAGATTGTGGCTTGAGTGAGCACTGGTTGCGGCCAGTGTGTTATGGTATATGATCAGAACTGCCCCAGGGTAGAACAGTCTGGGCCTGAGTTGCCGCGAGACTAATTGGTATGAGTGTGATATTGTAGAAAACTTAGGCATGTACATTGCTAATTCCCCATCCTTGGGTAGGAGACATAGATACCTGTTGTAAATAGGTCCTAAGGAGGGAGGTGATTACGTTCCGGCTGGGTTGGTTGTGCTCTGATGAGCTGATTCTATCTGGTCCGAGAATCCGGTTGTTACACTACCCCAGCTAGGGTCGCCTGTTATGGACCCAGGGAGAGTTGCACCCTTGAGGAATTCAGGGTTCCTCCGCGGAAGGAAGTGATAAATATTATCTCAGATATCCAATCTGGATCTCCAATAGATGTCGCCCCTGCCAAGATCCTTAGAAACCCCCTACAGCTCCTGAGCGACCACATAGGCAATCTGGCCACTTTATCATTTCGAGAAAGTTGGGTGCTAGAGGAATGGAAACTGGCCCAGGTCATTCCGATTAAAAAGAAAGTTAGTCTGAGTATGACTCAGTTAGATAACCTTTTTTTTTTTTTGGGAGTTTAAATCTGCTTTATTGTGTAATTTGAGACATGTCACACAGCTTGTTGTGCCTACAACCCGGAGGCCGACAGCAGAAAGGAATTGAAATTAACACAGCCGTAAGGCCGGCATCCCGGAGGCCCGGCGGCAATGTATGGAGGAAATGGAGCGGGGTAGCGCAACCGATGTTGCACGGCAAGGGAGGATGAGCAGCAGTAGAACAGTGTTTTTCTTTGGGGAAAAAAGAAAGCTCTTTCCTCTCCATTTTTGGTGTCTAGAACAACGTAACAAAACTTCCCAACAATTCGGTAACTAAGAGGCAATTCATGTCTACTTGGCAAATTAAGCGGCGATGAGTTGGTGTGGCGTCCTATGTGAGCAGAGGTGTGCATAACAATGTGTGAGTGTCATAGTCGTCCCAGCAAGAGGGCCAGTATAAGCCGGAAGCAATGCCAGGCACGGAGCCCCAGAGAAACAGCCATCAGTGGGTGTCGTGACACATGCCAGGTAGGGCACAGCGTGGCAGCATGCAAGTAAGGGAGATCAATAGTCCAGGGGAGTAGAGCCATGATGCAGGTGTTGCACAAGGTCCAGGGGGAGGGGGGTTAGTGAGTGTACAGCGGTCAGAGCTAGGGGGACCCCCATCCGGATAGTACAAGGAGGAGGCGTGCGTGCATAAACAGGGTCCCCGGCCAGGTCCGACATATGAGCAGGGCGCTAATCTATGCCAGGTTGGCCGTCTGTTTGGTCCACGTCATCCGAACGCGCGAGTAGATATTGCACCAGTGGATCCCAAATGTCGCCGGGACGACTCAAAATGGGCAGTAGTTCAGCAAATGTTGCATGCTGATCCTGGCAGTGAGTTAAATCACCTAGCCAGTCCTTGAATTTGGGCGCTTTGCCCCTTCCCCACCGGCATGCCACGCGTCTCTTGGCCAGCAGAAGCGCGGTATCAACGAATTTCCGGCAGGACCTAGGAAACTGCTTAGTGTCCCCGAGTAGGGACACCAGCGGGTCAAAAGGCACAGTCTCTGCAACCATCTCCGCGAGACCGTCCATCACTTGCTGCCAGTAGCGCGCCACCTGGGGGCATGTCCACGCCAAGTGGAGAAAGTCGGCACCAGCGGCGTGGCAACGTTCGCAGCGATCATCGTCCACCAGGCCGAATCGCCGCTTCCTCACCGGCGTGTAATACACCCGCTGCAAGAATTTATAATGAATGATCTTCAATCTGCTGCTGGCAGAGATTCGGGAGGTGAGCGCGCAGCAGCGATGCCACTGCTCATCTGATATATCAATAGCAAGTTCAGCTGACCAGCGCAGCCGCGCATTGGATTCTGGTACCGGGGCAGCCCCCCTGAGTTGACGGTAAAGGCCTGAGACCAAATGGGCCCCATCCTGTGAACACAATAAGAAGTGTAACGGTGACAAGGTGTCGGGTTCACTGGGAAATTCAGGCAGGATGTCTCTCATCCCCGCCCGCAGCCGCACATAGTAAAAGAGCTCGAGAGGAGTGCATTCAGGTCCAGCAAAGAACAGTTCTGTCGATTTAAAGGTGCCGTTGGAGAACAGGTCACCCCAGCAAGAAACTCGTATCTTTGCACAGAGGTTGCGAAAGCCCAGTTCCCCCAGAAGGGTAAGATTAGGGTGATATGTAAGCGGCAACTTGGGCGAGTAGAGTAGTTTACAAGCCAAGTTCTTGGTTATGCGGCGCCACGCATCTAACGTGCAGGAGACCGACGTATTCGGTGTAGTGATGGAAGATTCAGGACAGTGGAGCAAACCATTAAGTGGGAGGGGATGTACAATCCAATCCTCCACTGCTATATGCGGCATGAAGGTAGTAGGAGCCATCCAGTGGTGAGCGAAATGCGACAGTGCACATTGATAGTAGGCCTCGAAATCAGGAACATCAAAGCCTCCCCTTTCGTAGGGGAGTGTGAGCGTGGACCACTTAAGCCGGGGACTCCTGCCTCCCCAAAAGAGCCGTCGCAACTCCGACCGCAGGGTTCGGAAGAAATTAGCGCCAGGAAAGTAAGGTATATTGAGAAAAAGGTAAAGAAAGCGGGGGAGCACCACCATTTTTATGAGCGACGCTCTCCCGGCCATAGACAGCGGCAGAGTGATCCATCGGTCCACTGAAGCAATCAGTTTGGTTATCGCCACCCCGTAGTTGGACCGCAGTGTCTCGTCCCTGTCGCGCGAGATGCAGATCCCAAGATAGCGAAGATCAGACCGGCACCACTCGAGCGGGTAATCAAGAGGGAAAGCAATCACCGCGTCGGTTAGAGGGAAAAATTGCGACTTGGACCAGTTTATATGGACACCGGACATCCCGCCAAACAGTACAAACTCTCTGAGTAAGGGATTAAGGTATATTTCGGGGTGTTTGACATACAGGGTGATGTCATCCGCATAAAGGGATACATCAATCTGACGCTGCAAGCATTGCACTGCACCACCGTGATGTAGTTGGCGCAGTCGACAGGCAAGAGGCTCGACAGCTATAGCGAACAATAGGAGGGAGAGAGGGCACCGCTGTCTTGTGCCCCTGATGAGTGCAATAGGCTGTGATAAGTGACCATCGGTCAGTATTCTTGCCATAGGGCGTGTGTACAGCAGGTGGACCCAGGATATAAATAATTTGGGAAAACCCATACTAGCCAGCACCGAGAACGGGTATGGCCACTCGACTGAGTCGAAGGCTTTGGTTGCGTCGAGAAATATGGCCGCCACAGGTGTATCAGGGTGCACCGTGCGGAGCAGGGAGAAGAGTGTGCGACGGTTGTGGGAGGTAGATCTACCCGCCACAAAGCCTGATTGATCGCGTAGCACAAGTCTGGTCATTATTAGCGACAGCCGGGTGGCCAAGACTTTGGCGAGTATCTTGACGTCACAATTTAGGAGGGAGAGCGGACGATAAGAGTTACAGGATTTGGGGTCTTTATTGGGTTTAAGGAGAGATGTGATCACCACTTCGCGCATGGAACAGGGGAGCACCCCATCGCATAGGGATTCCGAGAAGACCTCACTGAGTACCGGGGCCATGATGTCGATATAAGCTTTGTAGAATTCGGCCGGTATGCCATCGAGCCCCGGGGCCTTGCCATTCTTGAGGGACATAATGGCCTCACGCACCTCATCTAGCTCAAACGGTGCCGCAAGAAACGCCCTGTCTCCGTCACTAAGCCAGCATAGTGCCACGTCATTGAGGTAGTCAGCGTAGGACGCATAGGACACATCGGGCCCCGCTGTGGAAGTGTAGAGTGAATGGTAATGCGTCACGAAGTGAGCAAGGATCGCATCTGAGTCCATGATAGCAGTGCCAGAGGTGTCGGTGAGTTCTAATATAGTGTTATGCGCTCTCGGTGGTTGTGTGATCACAGCAAGTGCCTTCCCTGGCCTGTCCCCTTCACAGTATTTGCGGGCCTGCCAGTGTTTGCCCCTGAACTTGGCTTCTCGCGCAGCCTCCTCCTCATACCGTGACAGCGTCTCCCTAAATGTGGCCTGTAGGTCAGGTCTGTTGTTGGACACCATTCGTAGCTCTAGATCCCGCAATTCTTTCTCCAGTGTGCTGATGGATGTGAGGATAGTGCGCAGTACACCATGGCCCTTGGAGATGCAGTACCCCCTTATAGTGACCTTAAATGCCTCCCATATGTGCTCAACAGAGTCTACCGACCCCTTATTCCTAGTGAATAAATCAGCAATCTCTTCCCCCAGTTCAGAGTGAAACAGGTTATCGAGGAGGATAGCAGGGCGAAGTCTCCATTGCGAGCGTGGACTGTCCCAACCCGGTGTGCGAAATTGGAGCAAGACAGGACTGTGATCAGAGTAAGTCCTCGGCAGGTGACGAATCCCCACAAGTTCCACAGCGACATCCCTTGTGATAAAGAAATAGTCTAAACGTGCCCAGGTCCCGGTATGTGATGTAAAGTGTGTGCCTTCCCTTCCCAGGGGGTGCAAGTGCCGCCAGGCGTCCAATAGTCCGCCCTCCTCAATGATGCCCTCCAGCGCCTCCCGTGCCCTGGGTTTGTAGGAGCAGACCCCATCCGCCCTATCTAGCTGAGGCAGCAACGCCAGGTTGAAGTCCCCTTCCCAGACCACATGTCGTGACGCAATAGAGAGGATTTTGCCCCAGAGAGTAGTGAAAAAGGCAGGTGTGTCGACATTAGGTGCGTACATGGTTACAAATGTAAAGGTGTCTAGCAGCGCATATCTGCCTTCCCTGTCAAGTAGTTCCCCATACTTCTGAAATGGGATCTTGCGGGCAATGAGGATAGTGACGCCCCTCGAATAGGTGGAATATGAGGAGAAAACACGTTTTCCGGCCCACCTACTCGCGAAAGATGTCCCACCCTGTGGTGACAGATGCGTTTCCTGCAACATAGCTATCTGCACATGATGTCTATCGAGATAGGCAAGTACATTACGACACTTTCTGGCATTATTCAACCCTCTAATATTCCAGGATAAACAAGTCAATTGTGTGTTCGCTGCTGGAGTAGCCATTGACAGCACAACAAAAAACATATCAGTGCCGGTACAGGCAGCATAAGAAAACCACCTCCGCACCACCAGCATCGGTGCCTACACCAAGATAAAGTCCGAGCATACAGTCCAAGAGATGAGTGCCTCACGAAACAACCCCCCCTCCACCCACCCCAGCATCCCAATCATGCCAGCAGCCAAGCAATCCCACCCAGGATCCCACCCCCCCCTCCCCCCAACTTAAGCAACATGAACAGCTGAAACACCAGCAAGTCAGAGGGATCTCCCAGTGGGGGTAAGACATAGAGTACGGACAGCCACTTACTAGACCCGAGCCCCGTTACTGTGCCGCCCTCGGTGGAGACTAGGGCCAGGAAAGTGGTCCTTGGTTTACATTACCACAGGGATGTAGAGTCTGTGCAGGGTCATCGTCCACTTGGTCCCCTATCCCTGCGCGCCAAATTGTAGAAAGATCGTAAGCCAGCGCAGTCAAGGTGTGCAGTGCAGTGGATGTTAGCAGTTAGTCTTTGTGTGGCGCCGGGGATAGGTCTGCATTGTCACGATCCTCCGCAGCGTCCCGGTCCTCCCCGCGTGCTCTCCGGAAAGATTTGAGAAAGTCTTCTACTTTCTGCGGATTGGTGAAGAACCGTTGCTTGCCCTGGTGGGTGACTTGCAGCTTTGCAGGGTACAATAGTGCATAATCTATCTGAGCCTCCCGCAGCTTTTTCTTTACTGGTAGGAATTTGTGCCGCTCTTCCTGTATCATTGGCGTGAAGTCTGGGTAGATGGAGAAAGTGACACCATTATATTGCAGCGACCGTTGAGACCGGGACGCCCGGAGCGCAGCGTCCCGGTCACGGTAGTTTAACAGCCGAGCAATTATGGGGCGCAGTGGCAGGCCGGGTTTGGGCATAGGTGCCAATGAGCGGTGCGCCCTTTCTACGATGAACTGAGGCGAAAAAGCGTCCTCACCAATGGATCCCTTGAGCAGTTTCTCAATGTACAGCTCCATTCTGCCCGTATCTGTGGATTCCGGCACATTGGTGACCCGTATGTTGTTTCGGCGGCTACGGGCTTCCAAATCCTCATTTTTTGCCGCTATGATCCTGAGTAGGTTGTCCATCCTGGATAGTTGAGTGGTGTGAGACGTGGCAACATCTGAGGTGTCGGAGATACGCTGCTCCGCAGCCGTGATGCGCTCCTCATGACGGTCAACCTTGTGTACCAGTGCGTCCAGCCGAGCGGTGACACCATCGACTTTCTCAACAACAGTGGCGAAGCCCTGCCTCATCTCCTGTATCAGGCTAGTCAGGTCAGCATCTTTGGCAGCAGAAATGGCGGCCTTCGGGGATGACGTGCTAGGGTCCGGGTCCAGCTGCATCGATTTCGCGCCCTTTCTCGTGGCATCAAAACTGAGTTTGGTTTGGCGGTTCTCTGGTCGTACCATGATGGCGCCGGGGCGCAACACCCCAGGACTGTGGGGTGTGGGGGCCCTGCGGGCCTTCGGTCAGGGACGCCAGCACCAGGAGGTAGGGCCACAACAGGTGTAAGATAGGATTTCTCTCCAACAGTGCAGCAAGGGTCTCGACGGTGACGATGCGGGGTCCTGGTGAGGTCCGGCAGGCCCTGTGTGGTCCGGTGGCCGGGGGGGGCCACTGAGCCCAAGTGTCGGAGCAATTAGAGCCCAGCTTCTTATCTCCGCTTTGTATGCAGGCGGTTCGATAGGCCCAGGCGTGAGTGAAGGTAGAGCAGTCGAGCCTTAATTTGGGATCTCTACTCAGGTGCAGTGTTCGACCTGGGGTTATTTCAGCAGGCCCGCCTCACACAGCACAGCCAGCAGGGGATGGAGCAATGCCACATAAATGGAGGGAGATTGAGGAGGGTCCCAGACTTCTCCGCAAGGAGGTCGCGGCAGTTCGGTGGCTTGGGACAGCGTCCCAATGGCAGGAGTAATGTAGATGACCTGGGCCGGCCGAGGCTCAAAATCAGTAGCTGCAGCAGTCTTAAGGGCCCGGGCCCGACAGTCGCCCCCCCCGTGAGGCAGCCCTCCGATCCGCGCCGTCTCCCGAGGGCCCCAAATAGGTGTAGGTACCCCCGGGGGCTCGGGAGGTGAAGCGTCCGCCCCCCGGCAGCTTCCAACGCGGAAGGACAGCGGCCACCCGCAGTGCTGTAAACGAGGGCGGCGGGGGCAGTGAGGGGGGCCTCCGCACAATCAGGCAGGCCGCCTCTTACCTCCGCCGCAAGTCCGCCGGCCAGAGCCTGTCCAGGGGTCCGCCAGTCGCACAGAGGAGCGGCCTAGTCCCTCGTGGCCATCCCCGGTCTTGCGTAGCTCGCTGTAGCCGGCCACGCACACTCCTCCGCTCCGAGGCACCGGCCGGCAAAACTTCAAAAAGGCACAGCTCAGGCTCCGAGCCTCACAGCGCCTCCAAACTTGGGACGAGCGTGGGGAAGGTTACCCTGCAGCGGATCACCGGGAATTGAGGCAAACGTGGGTCCCGTGGCAAAGGATAATGAGACGATTATGATCCAAGGAGCGGGAGCTGCGAGCCTAAGCAGCCATTCCGCTTACGTGCCCTCTAGCGTCCCATATCCCTTCTGCCTTTTTGTGCTAAGGTAGTTGAGAAATTGGTGAACAACCAATTGGTCAGCTTTGTGGAGGATAACCTTCTTCTTCACTCCTCCCAATCGGGTTTTAGGAAGAAGTATTCTACGGAGACTGCCCTCCTCTTCTACACCAAATTGCTCCGCCGCAAAGCTGATGACGGTCACACTGCGGCGCTGATTTTATTGGACCTGAGTGCGGCTTTTGACACCGTGTTGCACTCGGGTCTTCTTGCACGCCTGAGTGAGATGGGAGTAGCAGGTCAAGCCTAGGATTGGATTAGCTCTTTTCTGGCGGACAGGAAATTTCAAGTTCACTGCCCCCATATAAATCCAGACCGAGATCTCTTAGACAAGGGGTTCTGCAGGGTTCTATATTGAGCCCTACGCTGTTCAATTTATATATGGAGCACCTTGCAAGAATAGTGGAGTCCTATGGGGTGGATATTGTCTCGTATGCAGATGATACCCAACTGGTGATTACGTTATCTCATAACCCAGTTGGGGCAGGCGAGAACTTCTCCTCCTGTCTTGTAGCACTCGCTGGCTGGATGAAGGGTAATTGTTTGCGCCTCAATGGCAACAAGACGGAACTCCTTATTATCGGTCCATCTCCGTCCGTCTGGACCTCTGCCTGGTGGCCAGCTGATTTAGGTACTATGCCCACTCCATCCGCCACGGTGAAAAATCTGGGGGTTCTTTTAGATTCTAATCTCTCTTACTCCCAACATGTGAGGAGTGTAGTCGGGAAATGTTATGGCACACTCAAGGTGCTCCGCAAGATCTTAGACCTTCTCCCGTTCAAAGCTAGGAAATCCCTAGTGCATGCCCTAGTCACCCCACATCTCGACTATGGGAACTCACTGCTCTGTGGGCTTAGTAGAAAGGGCCTGAGCCAACTGCAATGTGTCCAGAATGCGGCGGCCAGGCTAGTTTTAAAAATGCCTAGGAGGTCATCTGGTAAACGGGCACTTCATACCTTGCACTGGCTTACCATTCAAGAACGCATTTGGTTTAAAACCTTGTGCATTACCCACCGCATCGCTTATGGCCGTGGCCCCACTTACCTCCAGAAGATGATGACCATATACCGTCCTAGACGGTCGCTGAGATCTATGGGGAGCATGCAGATGGTGGTCCCCCGCATCCGTCGTGCTCGGATGGGAGGGAGATCCTTTAGGTTTCTTGCCAGCAAATACTGGAACGATCTTCCGCTCGAATTCCGGATGGAACCTTCAGAATCGTGTTTCAGGCAGAAACTGAAAACTTACTTATTCCCCAAGGTCTAGTTATCTTGCTGCCTTGTGTCCTTTCCCCCCTGGGTTGCTGGACTTTCGTTTCGGAGTTCTGTCGGTATGCATCCACAGCGGGGGACGCACTGTCTTCCTGTGTAACCAGGCGCTTAATAAATGTTTTTATTATTATTATTATTATTAGCTATTGCAGTGCTTTACAGTAAAGAGGCGAGCTCAAGTCAATGGGTATATGGCTTCGGGGCAACTTATTTTAAGAGGAACGTTTATTTTATGGTCGGTGCAATTACATGGGTGGGTGCGCAAACATGGGTCAGCCAGCCCCTTAGCAGGTTACGTCCCGAAACTTGGAGTCTTTCAGTTTCAGAAGCAACAAAAAAGCAAAGCACAGGAACCATACAAACGGTGGAAGACTTAAGCCAAAAGCAACTTGGAGGTAAGAATAAGGAGGAGAACAGGGTGGACAGAAGGGTCCTGGTGCAAATCAACTTGAAGTTAGCTAACGTGACACCAGGGGACTACGAGAGGGAAGTATTACACGAACCGGACAGCCTCTTAAGTTGATTTCTCTTTTCCAGACAAAGACGCACATGCATACCGAGCAAAGTGAGCCGCCGAGAGGTATTACAGGCTAGATTGTTGCAAGCACCCACAAACGAGCAAGGACAGCTAAACAGAAGGCAGCGTTCACTTCACCTCGCAGAACCAGTCCGTAATGGAGGAGCAGACCTCACCAGCCCTATTCTCTATGGATGAGACCCCGATCGGACGAGGTACACATTTCTCTTTTAGCCCTGTCCTTTTCAGACTGGGCTCTCGGACTTCCTGCTGACTTAAAAGGTTTCTAATCTTCTTTATGGGGTCATCTGGACCCATAAAGAAGATAAGAAAGCTTTTACCACAAACTTAAGGCAAGGAACCCAGCCTGAAAAGGACGGGGCTTAGAGAGAAAGAAGAACGTCACTAGGACCTCTTCTCCAATGGCTGGCCACCGTTTGGGAAGCCAGCAAATGGAGAAGAGGGGCGGGGCTTAACCTTCGCTAGTGAAGTACACTCTAAAACATAAAATCTCACGAGCTCGACTGCACATCTGCGCAGTACGCCACGTAAGACCTAAACATATAACGTGTACAGATTGGTTTCCACAATTTTTTTAAAAGGCGACCAAATATTAACTTAGTAATGATTCCGGCTTCTGTGTACAATAGTCAGAGCTGTTAAACTGGTTCGCTTTCAAATACAGTTGACGGCGTTTCGACCCTTTTACAGTGCGGGGTCTCTTCAGGACCAAGGGATATGGGGACAATCTAATGATCAGAAAAAGAAAAGAAGGCATATACTTAGAATGCTATATGTCAGCTAGGATCCTTAAAAAAGGACTTCGATGGAATAATGAGGACCTGATGGCGAATGTTCAGACTCGTGTGACAGTGAAATAAGTGAGACACCGGCAAAGTGAGAGAGGAAAAGGGAATACTCACTTGGGGACCCGGTCGGGTGCTGCACATGTGAGAATACAAAAGTGGTATTGATCAGTAAACTGAAGATTGAAGTTTGAGTTATTAATTAACTGTGGGTTCTCGAGAAAATGCACTGCACTGTAAAAGGGTCGAAACGCCGTCGACTGTATTTGAAATTGTTGGACCTAGGGTATCCTAGACTACATAGGGTAGCCTGGCACAGTAGTGGATACAGCTAAACTCAAGGCGTTGGTTAAGTGCTTACAAAACCCACTCACAGTAACTCAGTGAATAACCACTAAAACAAAAGACACAACACCGATTTTTGGAAAAATACCATTACCTTTTATAAAAATAATATGACTCTGTGGATTCAAATTATACAGTGTAAGACATCAGTTTCTCTCAGAAATAATCATTATACTTTTGATCTAGAGAAGTAAATGACACTCTTCTTGCTGTGGAAAAATTACAGTAAAACACATTCAATTGTCAAGGATTCAGTAATGAGTAAATGACACTCTTCTGGAATTAAAAGTATCCCAATAGGATTACACTATGCAGGGTCACTTTACATTAATAATCAATGTCATCAATACTTCATCATTTGAACCTGCCAAATCACTGGATACTCTATCACTACAGGGCTAAGATCTCTCTCCCCTTATCTGCCCCTTTATACAGAGCTAGGATGCACACTCAAAGTGATCTGCAGGACTTCCCCCAGGTTCCCTGTACTCATCAACACTTGCTATAAATGCCTGAAGGTAATTCCCCAATGGGCAAGTACTGTCAGCGCTCTACTGACAGTAGTTTATATGTCATAAAACCTGTAAAACTGAGGTTGAGATTATGGAGTTATTTTCCCCTCAGCTACTATGACACAGTTTAGCATTTAAGAGGACAAAAAGTCAGGGCACCTTGTTAGATGCTAGATCTGGTAAGTTTTTTTATCATTAACCACCAGGGCACAGCACCTTCCTTTCTCACCCCCACTCTCCTTACTGTCTTAGTGGCAGGTCCGCCACAGTCCACAGGCTTCTAGTTGTCAACCGACTCCTGGCTTCCCCAACCAGCTGCTTGCCTGTTGCTGGCGTGGGGGGGGGCTTGTCAAATCCCTCAGCCCAGACGCGCTTCCTCTCCACAGCGCTGGGCGAGGGGCCTCGTTAAAGATCAGCGCACTGCCCTTGGCTGGCTCCGTTGGCGAAAGGCTGCTCCGCCTTCCGCCGGTTCTCCTACGCTCCCTCTTAGCTGGCCTCCCACTGGGCTTGCGCGTCGATCGGACGCTTCTCGCGACGTCACCCAGGCCGCCGGAACACGGAGGCGGCTCGCCTCCGAGACACGCCTCCCGCAGGCCTCACCTCCACAGATCCGCCTCCCGCAATGCAGAGCTGAACAGCGCGGGCGCGAGGGATTAGTATTCCCGCCTGGCGCCGCGCTGTCTCCGCTTCTCTGCGCAGTCTCTCCCCTCACCAGGCTCCACTGGGACCACACTTCAGAGCGGCGACTCGCTCCCCCAGGCTGCTAAGGCTCCACAGACACGCGCCTTCTTCACAGCGCGTCCAAGGACACCGGCCACAACGCGGGGCTCACAGCTCCTCTTCCAGACTGGTATGTGAAGCGCTGGCAAGGGGAAATTGGAAGTTAGGGAAACCCTCTACTCAGAGCGACCTGACAGGATTCGTTGGGGCTCAGTCTAAGAAGGGTCTTCCTTCACACGTAGCCTATTCTCATTCTCAGCAGATGATGTTTGGGGAGGGATTGGTCAGAGGCTGAAGGGGGAACGTCTCTCTGTAGTGACTGTCTGCCTCAAAGACAAACTAGCTGCTCCCAGTGCGTCCACCTCCTCTCACCACTGCCTCACTCCTCCACTCTTGGGTCAGCACAAAATGGCTGCTGGTCACTGGCCTTTTATAGGGTGGCCTGAGACCTGCAGAAGTCACTAGATGATTCCGGAAAGTTCCTCATGTAAGCCTATGGGCCTGTCCTCCAGTAGTGTCCGTTATGGCAGTTGGTGGACACCATTTTAGGTTTCTGGATGTCCCTAGATTTTCAAGGGGCCTGACTAGGCCTCACAGGTTATGAGGGAAAAATGGCGTCATAGCCAAGGAACACCTATCCCCCTGACAGCACTGAAAAATCCTGATGGACATATATATAAAAATAAAAATAGAAACTCTGGGAGGCTAAGGGGGACAACAATAAATAATAATGGTTAGAACATCCCCAGAAGCAGACAGGTCTAACACGCGTCCCCCCAGCTGAAAGTGGGGAGAACTACCCAACCCCTTGGGAGTCCTCATCACTAAGGCGGAAATACCTGGATAGACCGTCTGCATTGGCATGGTCCGTCCCAGGTCGGTGTTCCACCCTAAAGTCCATTCCCTGTAGGGAGATGGACCACCTTAGCAACTTGGGATTCTCCACCTTCATTTGCATCAGCCAACGAAGGGGGCGGTGGTCAGTCTGAACTAGGAAGTGCGAGCCAAACAAGTATGGCCGCAGCTTCTTCAGAGCCCAAACCACCGCAAAGGCTTCTCTCTCAATTGTACTCCACCTCCTTTCCCTGGGGAGTAGCCTCCTGGACAGGAAGACCACGGGTTGATCCAAGCCCTCATCATTTAGCTGCGATAACACTGCCCCAATGCCATGTTCTGACGCATCTGTTTGGACAATGAATTCTCTAGCAAAATCAGGGCCCTTGAGAATGGGAGCGGAACACAATGCTTGTTTCAAGGTCATGAAGGCTCGCTGGCAAGCCTCCGTCCAGACTACCCGTCGGGGTTGTTTCTTGGAAGTAAGTTCAGTGAGGGGTGCCACAATAGTGCCATACCCCTTCACGAAGCGACGGTAGTATCCAGTGAGGCCCAGGAAGGCTCGGACCTCAGTTTGAGTCTTGGGGGGCTCCCAGGCGATGATAGCCTCAATCTTTGCCTGGAGGGGCTGCACCGTCCCTCTGCCCACCAAGTGACCTAGGTACACCACCGACCCCTGCCCGATCTGACACTTGCTGGCCTTGATTGTCAAGCCAGCCTGTTGCAGGGCATGAAGAACAGCTTGCAGGTGCTGCAAATGGTCCTCCCAGCTGCTACTGAAGACAGCAATGTCGTCCAGGTAAGCAGCAGAAAAAGCTTCCATTCCAGAAAGGACCCTGTTCACCAGCCGCTGAAAAGTGGCAGGGGCGTTCTTGAGCCCAAAGGGCATCACACGAAATTGGTAGTGTCCCTGAGGTGTAGAGAAGGCTGACCTTTCCTTCGCCTCCTCGGTAAGGGAAATCTGCCAGTACCCTGAAGTTAGGTCAAAGGTACTTAAGTATTGGGCAGCTCCCAGCCGGTCAATAAGCTCATCCGCCCGTGGGATGGGGTGTGCGTCAGTTTTGGTTACTGAATTCAAGCCTCGGTAGTCCACACAGAATCTCAATTCAGGTGTGGTGCCTGGTGGGGCAGCTTTTGGTACCAAAACCACCGGGCTAGACCAAGGGCTACCAGAAGGTTCAATCACTCCTAGCTCCAGCATCTTGGCGACTTCACTTTTGATGCTGGCCTTCACCTTGTCCGACAGCCGGTAGATTTTAGACTTCACAGGTGGGCTGTCTCCTGTGTCCACGTCATGGGTACACAGGTGGGTCCTACCTGGGACAAGGGAGAACAGAGAAGAAAATTGCTCCAGGATCTGGCGGCAATCACTCTGCTGTTCAGGAGTCAGGGATGGCGAGAGAATCACTCCCTCCACCGACCCATCCTTTTCTTGGGACGAGAGAAGATCAGGGAGAGGTTCACTTTCCTCTTCCTCTGCTCCATCGGTTACCATCATTAAGACAACCTCGGGCCTCTCGTGATGTGGCTTGAGGCGATTGGCATGCAGCACCCTGTGGGGCTGCCTCGGGGTCTTAAGATCCACCAAATAGGTGGACTTCCCCTTTTTCTCCAAAACCTCAAAGGGGCCTGTCCAACGGTCCTGGAGGGCATTTAGCCCTCCAGGTTCCATTACCCACACTTTCTGTCCAGGCTCCAGTTCCACTGGGTGAGCGTTGTGGTCATACCACTCTTTCATAACTGCTTGGCTGGCCTCCAAGTTGTCTGAAGCTTGCTTCCACAACTTAGCCATTTGGCTCCGGAAGGCCAGCATGTAGCTCACCACGTCCTGGGGAAGCTTCCTGGGAGTCCGTTCCCATCCGTCTTTCACCAGGCTGAGAGGTCCCCGTACAGGGTGCCCGTACAAAAGTTCGAAGGGGCTGAAGCCCACTCCCTTCTGTGGCACTTCCCTGTAGGAAAACAAGAGACAGGGTAGGAGGGCGTCCCATTTCCTCCGCAGGCTCTCAGGTAGACTCCGTATCATACCTTTCAAGGTTTTGTTAAACCTTTCCACAAGACCATTGGTTTGTGGGTGATAAGGAGTGGTAAACCGATAGGTAACGCCGCACTCCTTCCACATAGCCCGCATGTATGCTGAAAGGAAGTTAGTCCCCCTGTCGGACACAACCTCCTTGGGGAAACCCACTAGGGTGAAGATCCCCATCAGGGCACTTGCCACTGCAGGTGCAGTGATGGTCCTCAGAGGTATTGCCTCTGGGTACCGTGTGGCATGATCCACCAAAACCAGTATGAACCGGTGACCAGCTGAAGTTGGTGGATCCAATGGCCCTACAATGTCGATGCCCACCCTCTCAAAGGGGGTGCTAACGACAGGTAGTGGTTCCAGGGGAGCTTTTAGCTTCACCCCTGTTTTCCCACTGGCTTGGCAAGACACACACGTCCGACAATATGTATCAGACGCCACTTTCATTCGAGGCCAGTAGAAGTGGGGGACAAGCCGGGCAAAGGTCTTGTCCTGTCCTAGGTGTCCTGCCAATGGTATCTCATGAGCCAGTTCCAGAAGAAAGGCTCTAAAGCATTGAGGGACCACCAAGGCCATGGATGAACCATGTCCAGGTGCCTTGGGCTCACTGTAGAGGAGTCCATCCTCCCAGTAAATCCGGTAGCTCCCTACAATGTTTCCTGCTGCCTGGGCTTTGGCCTGTTGCCGCAGCCCCTCGAGAGTAGGACACTCTTTCTGAGCTTTGCAGAACTCTTCCCTGGAAGGACCTCCCTCCACATGCCATTCAGTAGGGATGGGTAGGTTTTCCAGGGAAGCAACATTCTCCCCTGTGGACTCCAGATCCACCTCCGCAGGTGGCCCGTCTGTCTCACGAGGTGGAGATGTCGAGGCAGGGTCCTCCGGCCTCCTGTCCTTCTCCTCTCTGGCAGCCGGCTGGGCCATTGTTCCAGGCTCCAGCGTAAGTGAACTCCCCCTTCGGGCAGTCGCGGACCTTGTGCTGACACAAGTCCAGTCAGGGGGTCCCAGCATCTCAGAGTGAGTCTGGTACTCCACCCTCCTCCAAGCATTGTGCTCCATATCATTCCCTAACAGGCAGTCAACAGGCACGGCAGGGCTTACGGCAACTCGAAGTGGACCTGCAACCCCTCCCCACTCAAAGGGAACCTCAGCCACAGGGTAGTGGCCCAATCTGCCGTCAGCCATTACGGCGGGATGGAGTACATCTGGGATGACCTGCTCTGGAGACACCAGCTGACTCCTTACCATAGTCATGCTGGCTCCTGTATCTCTCAGAGCCTCCCCTCTACGGCCATTGATGGTGACCCACTGCTCATACTTAGTAGTATTAGAGGGCAGTTGGGTCTTTGGAACCATCTCCTTATCTCCCAGGGACACTAAAGTGACACCCGCCCGCTCCCCTCCGTTACCCAAAGGCATCTCCTCCCCGAGCACTACACTAGTTATTCCCGGGGCTTTTCCTCCAGTGGGAGGGGGTGGTCTTTTTGGGCATCTCACATCTCCCTTATAGTGTCCCACACCACCACACTCAAAACAATGAACAACCCTTGGCTGCTGGCTTTGGCCAGGGGTAGGGTTGCGAGGGGGGTTACTCTTAGAGATGAATCCTCTGCCCCTTCCTTGCGAAGTATTTTGTGGCCCTTTTGAGAACTCCCTCTTATTTTCCCCTCCCTCTTTCTTCTGGGGGGCGCCCTGTCCATGCTTCTGGGAATCCCCTCCAGTCCCCTTAGTCGACACCCGGGTACTAACCCAGATGTCCGCCTCCTCAGCAAGCTTCCTGGGGCTGGTCAGCTTGCTGTCCACCAGATGCTGTCGTAGTTCGGGAAGACATTTCTCGAGTAGGTGTTCCTTGAGTATGAGGTCATATAGTCCCTCATAGTCCCCTACCTCGCTGCCTCTCACCCAACCCTCCAGGGCCTTCCTGGAGTAATCCAAAAAGTCTACCCAGTTCTGCGTGCCGAGTTTGTGGCTGCCCCTGAACTTTTGCCTATACTTCTCAGGGGTCAACCCAAACTTCCTTAGCAGCGCTGACTTCATAGCCGGGTAGTAGGTCTGTTCACTTTGATCTAGGGCCAACAAGGTATCCCTGCCAGTGGGGGGCATGTATTTATATAACCCACCCCCCCAGTGGGCTTCCAAGATCCCATGGGCCCTCAGTGAGACCTCGTAGGCGGCTAGCCATTTGGCAATGTCATCACTGGGTACATAGCATGCCATAATATCTTTTGGTAGGTAAGGTCTGGGTTCCCTGATGTTGGTCTGGGTATCGCTGCCACCATTCTCTGATTTGGGGGTTCTTAGGTTTAGGGCTTGTAAATCCATCTCTTTGATGGTCCGCTCATGCGCCAACCTCTTGTCCTCCCTTTCCATGTCCATCCTGGCTAGTTCTATTCTCATCTTCCTCTCCTCCCTCCTATCCTCTAACTCGGCGTTGGTCAAACCCCTCTCCGAGACACTACTGCCCACTCTGGAAGGTGTCCTAGGGCCTGTTAAAAGGTTCCCCCCTCCCGCCTGGTACAGTGTTGCGGTCTCCAGGACAGTGTCCCTGTCACTCCCCTCAGGATCTACTTCCTCCCCGGAATGAGCCTCCACCCATGCCCGGATACTGGTCAGCAGCTCAACTTTCCTGGCGCCTTTCTTAAAAAACACCCCCTGCTGCTGACACCATTCCTTCAATTGGGTCACGGTATAATTTTCCAGCTCTTCCACATTTATCTCCATTTCTATTTAGAGTATAAACTTTTACACAGGAGGAATCCAAAAAGTGACCTGGGGTCAACCTCCACCCACCACCAGTAGTTAATTTAGAAAAAGCAAAATTTAAATTAGGAGCGCCGCAGGGAGAAAACTCCAGGTGAGGTCCCGTGGTAGGCACTGCGTTACTACTAAGTGAGTGTAAGCACAAATCCGTAATCCCACCGCTGAAACACCAATTATGTTGGACCTAGGGTATCCTAGACTACATAGGGTAGCCTGGCACAGTAGTGGATACAGCTAAACTCAAGGCGTTGGTTAAGTGCTTACAAAACCCACTCACAGTAACTCAGTGAATAACCACTAAAACAAAAGACACAACACCGATTTTTGGAAAAATACCATTACCTTTTATAAAAATAATATGACTCTGTGGATTCAAATTATACAGTGTAAGACATCAGTTTCTCTCAGAAATAATCATTATACTTTTGATCTAGAGAAGTAAATGACACTCTTCTTGCTGTGGAAAAATTACAGTAAAACACATTCAATTGTCAAGGATTCAGTAATGAGTAAATGACACTCTTCTGGAATTAAAAGTATCCCAATAGGATTACACTATGCAGGGTCACTTTACATTAATAATCAATGTCATCAATACTTCATCATTTGAACCTGCCAAATCACTGGATACTCTATCACTACAGGGCTAAGATCTCTCTCCCCTTATCTGCCCCTTTATACAGAGCTAGGATGCACACTCAAAGTGATCTGCAGGACTTCCCCCAGGTTCCCTGTACTCATCAACACTTGCTATAAATGCCTGAAGGTAATTCCCCAATGGGCAAGTACTGTCAGCGCTCTACTGACAGTAGTTTATATGTCATAAAACCTGTAAAACTGAGGTTGAGATTATGGAGTTATTTTCCCCTCAGCTACTATGACACAGTTTAGCATTTAAGAGGACAAAAAGTCAGGGCACCTTGTTAGATGCTAGATCTGGTAAGTTTTTTTATCATTAACCACCAGGGCACAGCACCTTCCTTTCTCACCCCCACTCTCCTTACTGTCTTAGTGGCAGGTCCGCCACAGTCCACAGGCTTCTAGTTGTCAACCGACTCCTGGCTTCCCCAACCAGCTGCTTGCCTGTTGCTGGCGTGGGGGGGGGGGGGCTTGTCAAATCCCTCAGCCCAGGCGCGCTTCCTCTCCACAGCGCTGGGCGAGGGGCCTCGTTAAAGATCAGCGCACTGCCCTTGGCTGGCTCCGTTGGCGAAAGGCTGCTCCGCCTTCCGCCGGTTCTCCTCCGCTCCCTCTTAGCTGGCCTCCCACTGGGCTTGCGCGTCGATCGGACGCTTCTCGCGACGTCACCCAGGCCGCCGGAACACGGAGGCGGCTGGCCTCCGAGACACGCCTCCCGCAGGCCTCGCCTCCACAGATCCGCCTCCCGCAATGCAGAGCTGAACAGCGCGGGCGCGAGGGATTAGTATTCCCGCCTGGCGCCTCGCTGTCTCCGCTTCTCTGCGCAATCTCTCCCCTCACCAGGCTCCACTGGGACCACACTTCAGAGCGGCGACTCGCTCCCCCAGGCTGCTAAGGCTCCACAGACACGCGCCTTCTTCACAGCGCGTCCAAGGACACCGGCCACAAAGCGGGGCTCACAGCTCCTCTTCCAGACTGGTATGTGAAGCGCTGGCAAGGGGAAATTGGAAGTTAGGGAAACCCTCTACTCAGAGCGACCTGACAGGATTCCTTGGGGCTCAGTCTAAGAAGGGTCTTCCTTCACACGTAGCCTATTCTCATTCTCAGCAGATGATGTTTGGGGAGGGATTGGTCAGAGGCTGAAGGGGGAACGTCTCTCTGTAGTGACTGTCTGCCTCAAAGACAAACTAGCTGCTCCCAGTGCGTCCACCTCCTCTCACCACTGCCTCACTCCTCCACTCTTGGGTCAGCACAAAATGGCTGCTGGTCACTGGCCTTTTATAGGGTGGCCTGAGACCTGCAGAAGTCACTAGATGATTCCGGAAAGTTCCTCATGTAAGCCTATGGGCCTGTCCTCCAGTAGTGTCCGTTATGGCAGTTGGTGGACACCATTTTAGGTTTCTGGATGTCCCTAGATTTTCAATGGCCCTGACTAGGCCTCACAGGTTATGAGGGAAAAATGGCGTCATAGCCAAGGAACACCTAGCCCCCTGACAGCACTGAAAAATCCTGATGGACATATATATAAAAATAAAAATAGAAACTCTGGGAGGCTAAGGGGGACACAAATAAATAATAATGGTTAGAACATCCCCAGAAGCAGACAGGTCTAACAGAACTCAAACCAGTTTAACAGCTCTGACTATTGTACACAGAAGCTGGAATCATTAGTAAGTTAATCTTTGGTCGCCTTTTTAAAAAATTGTGTAAACCAAGCAGTACACGTTACATGTTTGTTACTGTTTGTTTTATGGTTCCATTTCACTTGGGGACACAAAAGCACTATTGTTTTTTCTTGGTCTGTGTATATATCAATTTGAATTTTACAAATCTGATAAAAAGAATTAATGTGAACATAAAGTCTGCAAGGCCCGCTTTCTTTCTGACATCACCTTAACCCGTTTTTGTGATTGCGATTGTGCATTTGATTATTATTATAGATTAGCCTAACTTTCCGCTGGAACCGTTGTTCCTGTTACACATGACATACCCTGGTTTCTAGTGAGTAGGGTGCCCCTTGTTCTTGTTTTCGCCTAAAAGAATGTGCCAGGCAGGACATTTCCTCAGATATGCAACACTACCATATTTGCTGACTATACTAAATATGGTGGTATGCAACTTCTTTTAAAATGGCCCTCCCACCAATCGATGTGATGCTCCCTGCATGCTGATTTATTCAAGGTCCAGGCATAGAGCTTTGTTTGGGCTTGTGGTTTTCAGGTGGTGCCCTTAGGCACTCATATTTAGAGACTGGGATTTCATTTTCATCAGACCCAAAACTAGAGAGAAAGAAGGCAGAAATGGGTAAAAGAAAGAGAACGACAGAAAAACAGTGACAACGGGGGAAGGCAGTTATAAACAAGCATTGGTAAATGAAATAGGTTTCACCTATGTGATTATTAATTTAAAAAAATGTTGCTGTAAGTTTTAGCTTGGTGAGCAGGTGTAAAACTGATATGGTGCACTAATATTTGAATGGGGTTACCTGAATGCCATGCACTATCTTACGAGGTGAGAGAAGGGATATATAAAGAGAAAACCAATAAAGGCAAGCATGAGAGAAGGAGAAACTTAGTAAGGAAGCAAGAAAATAAATAAGGATTTAAGAAAAAATAAACGGAGGGCCAGTGAGCAAGTAAAAACCTAAAGAGAAAAAAAATGAGTGAAATCTGGTTAGTGAAAAAGAGAGACACGAAATGTGGAGTTTTGGATGAATCAAACAAAGGTTTAGGATGTTCTGGTCACAGCCCATACTCTCTGGACAGAATGGCCGTAAGTATTGGTAAGCTTTATTCGATAAAAAAATCATATCATAAAAGCATTTCATACATTTTAAAACATTAAAACAACAATCATCAGCATAAGAACATTTCATAGCAGCATATTAGATGTGAAGGCTCGGTCACTGGATTAACAGTTTCCTTGCAGCTCTAAGACGCCAGGCCCAGCCCAAGAATTTTGCCATGCAGGTAGAAAAGAAGGGTCTAGCATCTGTACGTAAAATGCGCAGTGCTTCTAGATGGGAACGAGTTCCCAAACACCTGCAGAGGGGCTTCAACCACCTACGTCTCGGGGCTGCATAGACACTGCACTCAAACAACATGTGGGACACAGACTCTATCCTTAGGTCACAAAAAGGGCAGTAAGGTACGGTTTGGGCCGGTGGTCTCCAAGTGGACGTAAACTCACATAATGGAAGCACCCCCACCCTAAACTTGATGTACAGTGATCTGTCCCATGAGCTCTGGATAATATCCAAATAAGGTTCCCTTAACAGTAACTCTTTGATCGACAAGAACAGTAATACAGATTTACAATGGTTTGTACTACGAACCCTCTCACTGTCTACCCATGCCCAATAAACCTTCTTGAGCTGTTGTTTCGGGGGTGCAGATTTGTTGGCCCAAGCCTCTCCTAATCCTAGTTTGTGCAACAACTTTTTGACTTCTCTGAGCCAGATGATTTTATGCGAGCCCGGTAGTGATATAATGTCATTCAGGGCCGTAAGTAAGAAGAGTCACTCGCTAGTGCCACTACAAGCACATTGCACCTAAACTGGGCCATGAGATTACGTTAAGAATAAAAAGAGAAAAGCCGGGGTAGGGGAGGAGAGAGCAACAAGGAGCATGTGAGGCAAGACATTGAATGGGAAAGCAGCACATGAGGGAGAGAGGAGATGGATTGAGAGGGAGTAACACAAAGCCTGCACCAGACACTGTCCAGCCAAGCCCACAGCAGCTCAAGAAATGAATATGTGTCCTAGAGGCTACAGCAGCCCTGACTGGGACACACGCAGGAGGCGGGGGAAAGGATGATGCGCACCTTTTGAGGATTGTATCAGTGCCCTCTTTCTCAGAAAAGAATACCAGTCTCTGATGAAAATACCAATTGCTGGAAACTGAATATAAATTGGTTAAAATCTTAAGCATTTGTTTATAAGTATCCTTCTTTTTGTTTTAATAATCATTTAGAATTATTTAAAATATTTCTCAAATGCACTTAATTTCTTCATGTACCTGGTACTTAAGGTTTATAAGCCAAACTGTTAAAATACCAGATGTCACAGATTGTTGTCTCTTGTTACTGGTCTTGACATAAAAATATAGACCAGGATGGTAAATTACTGGCCAGTCTACTCACTGCGCCAGGCCCATCCGCAACTAACTTGGTACTACCTGTTCAAAGTGAAGACATTTTCAGCAAGGTAGGTTGGCAGGTTCCGAGATCGATGAGTTGCTGAAAAGCTGAATCAGCTGGTGATCCGAATGAGCTGCCAGGGGAATCTACGTCTTCCATCCAACTCTGATCTGGTGTTTTGGCAGTTTCAATAGCAGGGAGCAATGTTATCAACTTTAGGCAAGCTGAGGCAGCCACCCAGCCAGCAATATGCATGACCTTGCTTTAACACTGGGGCTGCCAAGTGATACAGGGAAAGAAAGAGTGCCATGGGCAGATACTCTCAGGTATACTGAGTACCTGTACTGCTTTAATTTGAGAAGGGAGAGTACCTGCACTTCTCAGTGGGCGTCCAATACTATTAATGAGAGTGTACCTGCACTTCTCAATAGCATACAGCTAGGGATGTTGTTACCTCCCGCTTTAGCAGCTACAACAGGGGGGGGTTCTTTACGGGCCTTTTCTGTCTGCTACCCTGCAGACAAAAGGTCATAATTAATTCTATAGAAGAATACAGCATCAATAGAGCGGCAAGGAAAAACGAAAAATGGATAGGTGGAAGGGTGACAGAGTAAATTGATGGTGGAAAGATGGACAGGTGAAAGGGTGGCAGAGTCAAAGGATGAATGGATAAATTATGAGTGAAATGATGTCAAAGTGGATGGACGTGTGAATGGATAGCACAGTGAATGGATTGTTGGATGGATGGAGGGCAGAGTGGATGGATGTATGAAGAATGGGTGTATGAATGGCGAAGTGGATGGCTAGATGGATGGAATAGGGAAAGATTGAATGATGGATGAAAGAATGAACGGATGAACGAATGATAAGGTTAAACAGTGGATATCAGGAGATCAATGTAATTGTGAAAGGCTGAATCGATAGATGCTTGGATAGGGGAGCTCTTCTATGGTGGCAAGGGCTAACTTGCTTGCTTCCATCAAAGCATTAGTGTAAAGTGGGGGTATTTTAATTTTCTGGTTACTCCCTTGCCCACAGCTACTCTGGGACAGTGAGTACCTGCAGCTATAATTCAAATTCAACTACTGATTACAACACAATACATATCATGCTCTTCAATCTTACGGGATACGCTCAGCTCCTACAACCTGAACATAGAACACAAAACCACCAGATGAAAGCAGATGGTCAAGCCTCGATGGTGGGTGGAAGTTTGCAAATAGAGGGCTAACTGTGACATAGGAAGGGTTGTTTATTCTGCCAAGCTCACAAGGCTGAACTGCATAAATAGAGCTCCCTCCTCCCTTGTCATCCCCAAGTCAAGAGTTAGGTTCCTGAATGTGCACCTTACCTCTGTCAGAAGATATTTAAATTTCAATTACCTTTGCTTTTAACTTTAGCTAACTTCAATTACATGGAGCCAATGAGAGAAAACTGAAATTCTAGATTCAAGCGGAGTGACAGGCGAAGCTTTGTGGCTACAGTTCTTCTTAGTCTCACAATTGGAGAAAAATAATTACTTATGTGTACCTGGAAATGCCGGTGTTGTGTAATATCTGAAATCCCGCAGTATTGTGTATTCCTGCTGTTCGGCAGACATCAGAGGTCTTGCCTATTGGACTGCTGGAATGGGCCCCCAGTAGCCCTGTCCTCCTCAGTGGAGGCGAAGCAGGCAGAAGCAGCAGCGCTCCGAGCAGAGCTGCTGCTAGAAATGCACCCATCGCTTTGCATTTTGGGACACTCAGAAAGGATCTCAATAGAGTGCTTAACTGTTCTGTTTGTTTATCCTGCCGTGGCCTCTGACTGTGTGCGCTGACAGCATCAAAATATTAATTAAATGTAAAACAAAGGAGAAAAATAAACAGAGATCTTGATTGCTAAACAAAAAGATTAGTTTAAGGAAAATAACGTGAGGAAAAGAGAATAACAAGCATGCTTGAAATGGTTGCAGCCACAGGGAAATTATGTAAAGAAGTACAGAGAAACCTACAAAAAAAGTTCCAAACAAGCAAATAGTACTTGGGCCAAGGGACACTGATAAGAGGAAAACATTAGAGGAACAACAGGAAATAGTATGCTACAGCCAATAGAAACGGAGGAAAAGTAAGTGGCAAGCACACCAACCAATCAAAATCAAGGGTAGGATGTACACCCCTTGTAAAACGTATATTAAATACAATAGATTTCACAAGCACCGTGAAAGGGCTTTGCAGACGAAACCTAAAAAAAGAGCCTGCTTGGGAGGTGCAGGGAGTGTGTGGTGGTGGATGAAGGACGCAGTCAAAACCAGACAGCCTTGAAACTGGGCAAACCAACATTTGATAATGTGGAAGCTGAAATAAGAAATAAGAAATAATACCACACATACAACTCTCTATCAGCACAAAAGATAGCAAGGTTTATTGGAGACCAACAAACAGTGGATTAACGTGCAGCACAGAGACATCAGCAAAGTCACTGATTGTCCGAAGAGGTGACGTGCCTGACAGTTTATATCGGCCCAAACCACAAAGGATGTAGCGTCATTGCATACGTAGCACAAATTAAGCATAGTTCATTTGACAAATTAGCAAGGGCCTAAGCAGTTATATACCATTTAAGGTCCGAAACATACTGGTGCTGACCACGTGTCACAAATAGGCAGTTTCTGGGACTTTCCACGGTAATGTAAGATATCAGTCTGGTACAATTCCAGTTAATAATTGCAACATAATAGTAACGACCAGAAATATTGTGAAATGGGCTATGCTGAAATGTTTGTGTCTAAGCGAGCATCTTCCTTTGTCACCTATCATGTTTCGGGCAAGCCTTACGTTATTAAAGCTGTTTTTCGGAAGTCAGAGAAAAGTGCAAGCAACCTGCACAGTGATTTTCATGTCAACTTAACAGGTCCTAGAAGCATCCTGCATTTGGTATCATAAAGGAAGATGGGTTCTACAATAGTGCATGCTTCGGGCTTCTGAACTAAACTTTGGGTCCGGCACTTATTCTTTTACATGTTAAGCACTGCCCGGGCAGGTCGTGACAATTTCTTCCCCGATGCAGTGAAAAGAGAAAACAAATCAATCAATCAATCAATCAATCAATCATAGACATTTGTAGAGCGCTCTACATACCCGGAGGGTCTCAAGGCGCTAGGGGGGGGGGGGGGGGGCGGGGGTTGTGCTGCTACTGCTCGAACAGCCAGGTCTTGAGCTTCTTCCTGAAGGCGAGGTGGTCTTGGGTCAGGCGCAAGTCGGTCGGGAGGGAGTTCCAGGTCTTTGCGGCCAGGTAGGAGAAGGACCTTCCTCCTGTCGTCGCTCTTCGGATGCGGGGGACGGCGGCGAGGGCGTGACTGGCTGATCGGAGGTGACGTTTGGGAGCGTAGAAGTTGATGCGGTTGTTGAGGTAGCTCGGGCCTTGATCGTGCAGGGCTTTGTGTGCGTGGGTGAGGAGACGGAAGGTGATTCTCTTGTTGACCGGAAGCCAGTGCAGGTCTCTCAGGTGTCCGGAGATGTGGCTGTGTCGTGGGACGTCGAGGATGAGTCTGGCTGAGGCGTTCTGGATCCGTTGGAGTCTCTTCTGGAGCTTGGCGGTGGTTCCGGCGTAGAGGGCGTTGCCGTAGTCCAGTCGGCTGGTGACGAGGGCCTGGGTGACCGTTTTCCTGGTCTCGGTGGGGATCCACCGGAAGATCTTACGTAGCATGCGCAGGATATTGAAGCATGACGAGGAGACGGCGTTGAATTGTTTGGTCATGGATAGGGAGGAGTCCAGGATGAAGCCCAGGTTGCGTGCGTGTTCTGTCGGTTTGGGTGCGGTGCCCAGGGCGGGGGGCCACCAGGAGTCGTCCCAGGCGGAGGGCGAGGTTCCCAGGATGAGGACTTCCGTCTTGTCCGAGTTCAGCTTCAGGCGGCTGGTCGACATCCATTCGGCTACCTCTTTCATACCTTCGTGAAGGTTGGCTCTGGCGGCGGCGGGGTCGTTGGTCAGGGAGAGGATCAGCTGGGTGTCGTCGGCGTAGGAGATGATGTTCAGGTTGTGTTGACGTGCGATGGCCGCGAGGGGGCTCATGTAGACGTTGAAGAGGGTTGGGCTCATCGAGGATCCTTGGGGTACGCCGCAGATGACTTCGGTGGCCTCTGACTTGTACGGTGGTAGGTGGACTCTCTGTGTCCTTCCGTTGAGGAAGGAGATGATCCATTCCAGTGCCTTCTCCTGGATTCCGACGATGTTGAGGCGCTGCACTAGGGTGCGGTGGCATACGGTGTCGAAGGCCGCGGAGAGGTCTAGGAGGATGAGGGCCGCTGTTTCTCCGTTGTCCATCAGGGCTCGAATGTCATCGGTGGCAGCGATGAGGGCGGTCTCGGTGCTGTGGTTGGCCCGGAAGCCAGACTGTGAGGGGTCGAGGGATCCATTCGTCTCGAGGAAGGCGGCTAGCTGCTTGTTGACGGTCTTCTCGATGACTTTGGCCGGAAATGCAGCACACAATGCAGCACACAAGGTGTAGCTTCAGGGTGGGTGTTTGGGGTGTGACAGTCTGCTAATACATTTATTTTTTGGCTTTGTAGTTGAGTCTGGGGGTCTGCTAGCTTTGCATCGGTTTTTCCTGGTGTGAACTAAGAGTGAGAAACAACAGGGACCTTTGATGTAAACAAGAGGGCGAGAGAGAAAGAGAGATATCCATCTGGTGGCTGCATTTCAAAATGTGAAACCTGGTAGCCTGGATTCAATACCGTCTTTCCTGATTGTGTAATTCTAGGTGAATATTTTATTTCACCTAGCCGCTGAGTGCAGTTTTAAATACTTGAGTTCAGGATTTGAACTGTACAAACACCTCTCATGTTTGATGTAATAGACTGCAATGTTGCTCTATTTTTCATAAGAATCTCATGTTTAGGGTTTACATGACTACTAACTTGCTTCCTAGTTCACTAATGGCATTGTCTTTGGTGGGGCGTCATGAATGTTTCTAAAAACATTTATTGAATGCCTGTGGATGCAGTGATATAACCTGATGTACTAATGTGAAATGCTTCCCCATTTAAAAAACAAACACTTTTTTTAAGTTTGCAGAGATTATATCATATTTTTCCATTATTTGTTGCACAATATACATGCCAAACGCACACATTTTCATGGCTCAGCTTGTGTACAGACTCTTAGAGCCAAGCCAGGCCCATGACTCAGGCTAATATTTTATCTTTGCGCCCTCCTCTATTTGTGACTTGAGTTTAGCACATGGGATAGTCAGTCACTTGATAAAATTATTTGTAATAGGCAAGAACTAGAAACATGGACCCCTGCCCAAATGCACCAAGTTCACAACTCTACCATCAAGGCTTCTGGTGGCAGAAGCGAAGAAGAGTGCTTGGAGTGAAACTACGTTTCAAATAAGTGATCCTAAGTCAGGGACTGCAGGCTGTTGTGCTGTACTTTAGCGTAGTCATGGGTTCCCTGGGTAGGCCCAAGTGGTATGTGCACAGGCATAGCTTCAGCGGGGTGTTTGGGGTATGGCACCCCTCAAATGCATTCTTAGTTAGGTAGTAGGTTCTAGCGGCCCTGAGTTGGGTCTGATATGTCTGTGTTGGATTTTCTAGTCGTTCTCATTTTATTAAGAGGTTGAAACTTGTTACTTCTTTTGATCTTTATTTTAAACGTATGTATTGACCAGTTTACCAAAAAGGTAGTAGGTCTGCAACCGTAGTGTACTCTTCGTATTGGTGCAAATTTACTACTTTTTAGAAATCACAAACATTGGCAGTATTAGGCTTGGGAAGTTGTGCCTCCTCAATTTTACTGGCAATCAAACATCCAAAAGGTGATGGTATGAATACTTGCAAATAGTCTAACCAGTGGTTAGCCTATTTCGAATGCTCAGAGAAGCATTCCAAGCCATTGTTTTTCACCCACTGTGCCTCTCTAAACAGAGGCCCACCTAATGCAAATTAGTACTGACCCTGTTTCTCATGGAAACAGTCATACCGAACCTTGGTCATCTCATCCCGTCACCCTGGAGCCCACTGCTTTTTTATTTGGAAAATATGAGTCACCACCCCCGAATTTCACTCACTAAGCTAAGCCCCTGGCCATATCCATCAGCTAATTAATTGTTTGGGGACAAGGATTTGTTTTCTAGGGGCCATGACAAAAAATCTCATAATAAACTGTGTAGGTAGGACATTTTTCCATATTAAAAGATGGACAAAACTAAGTTAAGGGTTTTCTAGTGATATGGAGATAGCATTTGCTGACTTTGATAACACTTATGGTTTATCTTAAAATATAGGACTGCTGTATCATGGAAAGATATTTCAGTGTACTGCAAAGCCTGAATAGTTTTTAACTTTTTTCTGCATTTACACAGTTCAAACCCTAGACATAATGAAAAATGCTGGAAGATGTTTATACGGTGTATCTGACTAGAGTGCCCGTTCTAATATGCAGTAGGAAAAACTTAATTTTAGGTAATTTCAGAATGGTCAACTATCTCTTCTCTATCTGCACATGCAAAGGCTATGCTAAAAATACGTTAATTAAACCCCCCAGAAACCTAATAAACTGTCAGCAAGGCCATGTTGCATCACCAACCTGTTTTCATTTAACACATTTATTTTATTTATTTTATTTTATAGCATTTATAAGGCGCACAGCTACCCACAAAGGGTTTCCCGGCGCCGAATTAGCAAGAACACAGGCCACAGCTAGAGAGAGAACAAATCCGAAGGCACTTATTTGTCGAACAACCAGGTTTTTACGCTTTTCCTAAAGTTCCAGTAGTTTTCTTCTTTGCGTATTTGGGTGGGCAGTGTGTTCCAAAGAATTGGAGCCAGATATGAAAAGGATCTCCTGCCCATTCTAGCCCGTTTGTACCTGGGTACCGCAAAGGTCGCTGCTGTAGCTGAACGAAGATTGCGATTGGGAAGGTAGGGCTTGGCAAGATCTTGGAGATACTTGGGAGCAGTCCCAGCTTTGATTTTAAATAGATAGCTCAGGGTTTTAAAGCGAATCCGGTTTTCGACCCTGAGCCAGTGTAGGTCCCTAAGATGTTTAGTAATCCTGGCGTGTCTGGGGATTCTGCAAAGCAGTCTGGCCGCAGCGTTTTGTACCAGTTGCAAGCGTCTTATTACTGCTTTGTTTGCACCCAGGTACAAGATGTTACCGTAGTCAAGCCGAGAAGTTACTAAGGCATTGACTACGGTCTTCTGGGTGGTAGGTGGCAACATCCAGACAATTTTACGTAGCCATCTGAGAATAGTGAAACATATGCCAGCCACTTTGTTGGCTTGCTGTGTCATGGAGAGACTGTCATCTATGATGACCCCGAGATTTCTGACCTGAGTGGCTGGGGGCGGAAGCCTACCCAGTGACGTCAGCCAGTGAGGATCGCTCCAAAGATCCTTATTGTTCCCTAAGAGGAGGACCTCTGTTTTGTCCCCATTTAATTTAAGTTGGTTTAAATGAAAATTGGTTTTAAAACCATTTGCTTCTGATTAATAACTCTAAGTACAGGTTCCTCACCTTAGACAGGATCCGCAAACGTTCTCAGCACTCCTACACACCACTAGATTGATGCTCTGCAGTCCCACTCTGCCTTTGTACCACCAGTGACAGAGTGGAGCAACATTAAAGGCATCCCCTGGGCAATGACATTCATTCCTTTTATTTCCTGCCTACTTATTCACGTTGAAACCCTTGTGTAAGTTCTGCTCCTGCCCCAGGTTGTGGGTGCTCTTTCAGTCTCACTCCCTTGACTGTCTTGTGAGAAGTCTACCTCACAGTTGAAGTTCTCTGGTAAGTCCAAATCGAATTCTAAATGCAATTAGAACATTGGAATGTTGGGAGCTCGATTGCAGACAATGGAGTGCTCCCTGCTTCTTCGGGCCGGTAAAGGCCCGCAGAGCAACATTCTAATGTTCTACAAAGGCTTCTCGAAGCTCGAGTGGATTTATATCCCCTCGAGCTTCGAGAACCCTTTGTTTAATTTGTTAGAACATTCTGCCCTCTAGTGGCAGAATGTTCTAATAGCCTTATAGCCCTTCGTAGCAGGGCTATACCGGCTAAAAAAGTCCAGCTGTCTTGTTAAAGTCCATCGCCTTCGGCTCGGGCCTTTAACGATTCAGCGGGCCTTTAATTGCCGGTATAGCCCGCTACTGCGGGCTATAAGGCTATAATGTTAAAAAGCGAAGAAGGACGCAACTCCACCCTATCAATCTGTGTGCAAAGAGAAAACATCAAGGCATCATGATGTTAGTCGCTCCCTTCCGGGGCCCCCGAATGAAGAGCGGATCCCCTAGCTTATCCCTATGTTTCCCGGGCAATTTGAAATGCCACAGCAAATTGAGGTCTTTAAAGAAGCCATGCTGCAGATCTTCAGGGCTTTTTCAGCTTCCTCTGGCTCCCCTTTGGGCCCAAGGATATGCAGGGCTCCAGCCAGGTTACTGCCAGCGGGGCCTTCCTCGTAACATGTGACCCCTTTCTTTAGAACTTGTTCTGAGGCCAGTACCTTCTGATGTGCAGATGCCTAATCTGGCACCTGGACCTGCACCAGGCCACCACTTGTTGGTGCTGACGTCCCCGGAAGAGGAACTGCTTCTTATTCCAATGTCTATCCACAAAGTGACTTCATCCTTTATCTCTACTAATGCCACGCTACAAAATCACGAAGGCCAACCTGTTGTTATAAAGCCTGCTTCTGCATCAATGCTTCCATCTGGGCAGTTGCATCAATAGAGGATTTATTATCTTTCCAGCTCTAACTCTGAACAATATACTCCATCAGAAGGAGAAGATAATAATGGTGAGGTGGGGGATTGTGGGTGGTTACCTTCCTAATCATTATGGTTATAAAAATATTGAATTATATAGATTTACAAGATACAAGTGGGTTTAATGTGTCCCTTGATATGAGGTTGGATTCTCCACTTAAACCACAGACTGAAGAAATGCATCATTTGCAGTTGTGGTCTGACTGGCAACCAAGTTCCTGAATTTGCAGCTGCCCTCTTTCAAGACTAATATCCTTACAACATTTCTACTGCCTTGGTCTGCAGTGTATGAGCTTTTGCTCCCTTTCAATAAGGCCCTTACTGATACTGTGATGACTACTTAGTCAAAGTCCTTTTCCTGCCCGCCAGAGGCCAGGCATCAGAGAATGGTGCCTGATGACACTGATTTTCTTACTTAACCATCCTACTCCATAGAGCATGGTAGTGCAGTCTCTGGATAAGGAGCCCGATATAAACTAGGCATTTGGAAAATTAATGTTTTATTCGGCCAATGCAGTCTGTTTGCTGGGCCCCTATATGCTTGCCCTCTGGGACATGACCAGCGAGATGTTGACAGTGGTCATGGAAGACCTAAGGGCCTCTCTAGCGCAAACTATGCATGATGGTCCGGGCAAGGCCATGTACATGATTTGTGCTGGCCTAGATACTATTAATTACATGGGTATGGCAGTTGTGCTCAGCCACCACACATGGATGCATTCCACAGTATTTTGCGAATGTGTGCAACCCTCTCTCGTGGATATGCTCTGTGATGGCTCGCGCCTTTTCGATTGAAATTATAATTATGCCATGGACTATTTTAAGATATTCAGAGCAGAGAAGAACACATGGACCACCAACCCATCTTTCTTTCTTCCGTATAACGATAATTGTGAGTTTTTATCTGCCAAGTTACAGACAGAAGATGCTCATAAAGAACCCCACCCCGCTACAGCTGCTAAAGCTAGGGGGGGGGGCTTCACAAGGGTTCTGGCTTGGGTCCATGTCAGCACTTTCAAACCCCAGTCTTTCACTGGCTTACATGAGCTATTAAGAAACTGTGGCCAGATGTACACCACATTTCTAAAGATTCAGAAACAAGCTTTTTTATGTTTATAATTGGTTGTATTGAGTATCAAAAGTCAGGATTACTGCTGTACACTGGAAACAATACAATAGGACAAATGGCCCACCAGTCACCACAGATCAATCGTTGTGCTGGCACTCAGTCTTGAACTGACTGTCCTGATTACAGGAGGTTCAATGGGCATGTCAACATGCTGTTCCATACTGGATCGATGAAAGGCATGGGGCGATCTCCTGGGAAAACATGCTTCTGAACAATAGAGCCCAGCAGCAGCTCTAACCTAAAAACAATGTGCTAAGATGGGTAGAGGGGTCGGGGGAAAATGCTTTTCTTAAATGCAGTAATCCTATTGTAGGAATCTGTCAACTGTTACCGACTTCTAAAATGGGACAGTGATCCCATACAGATTTGGTATTGGAAAGAGGTGTGTTGGAGCCCCTTCCAAATACTGATTCGGTATGCAATGTATCAATGTTTACCTACTGAAATCCTGTTGCAAAGCATTGAAAAGTTGCAGACTCCCAAGTGTGAATGGTAACAGACTCAATGTTAAAAATGTTTATTAGGGAATAGGCAATGGGCCAGGAGACAACTTCCAACCCTCAAACAAATGTAAAAACAGAAAGGAAACTATGTGTTGCTACCAGTAAGCAGTACATCTGCCCCCTAATCCTTAATATTTGAATCTACCAATCCATTCTTTATAAACATATCTAATGTTGGCGTGCCATATATTCAATAGAAATACGTTTTGTAATTGAGTTTTAATAACTAAAATGTATTGAAATGCATGATATTCAGATATCATATGTGTAAGGTAATGAAGGCAGCTGATGCCTTCTCAAACTCCAGACCCCAAATGAACCATGTCAACTAACCAAAAGTGTCGGATTTGATGGAAAAATGACAACATGGATTATGCATCGTGTATGAGTTAGTAATGTTAAATGTGTAAGTCATTGCCAACCATAAATAAAAAGCATTATAATACAATTAATAGTGTTCTTCTCAATGCATCAGCTAATATGGAAAACCGAGATTCTGGGAGTTTTCTTTCTGCTTTTTTTTTGCAATAATTTTCCTAAAACTAATGTAGGTTTTTAATGTATTAATTATTTTGGGTATTTATATGGTACAGATCTAGCATTAAGAGGTAGTGGACTGATTTGTCTATAATATGGCAGTACATTCCACCATGGTATGGATGTAGGAGCAACATGTAAACATTTATCTATGCCAATAGGGGGATTGCATAGATATTTGGGAAATACGAAAGCGAGGACACTGTAGCGTGACTGAACTTTGATTTGTGGTTATGGACAACATATTCATAACAGAATTAAGGACCTGGGTGGCCAGATGAGTCAATGTAGTGGGATGTCTTAGTTTGCAGGCTTTACAGAGATTAGTTTAAGGCCGGTGTAGAATGTGGAAGGATTTACACACATTGGAATATGGTTTAAACTGCACCTTATTTGCCCCAATGCAGATTTTAATGGCTAATTGATTTTACAGGTTAGATAAATGACCGATTCCCAGTAGCAGCGGATCCGCTATGGCGGAGGAGCGTGGCCCACTGCTTTTAAGCAGTGCCAAGTAGAAACAGAAAATGATAATAAATTAGAGTTATTATCATTTTATGCTTTGTGTCCTGCTGCTTTGCGGGTGGGTGGTGCTGTGCCCTCGGAGCAGGGGAGGAGTGGTTTGCTCACTCCTAAGTGCGCAGTGACTGTTTGGTCGGCCCTCTCGGGCTGCCCAAACCAGTCATGCGCACTTTCCCCTTTCTCCATGCAGGCTGCATGACAGCCTACATGGAGTACATGCCCACCACTCCAGCCCCTGGCTGAGTGCTGTGTCACAGCGTTGTGATTGGCTTAGGGGAGGGAGCCTAACTGCCTACTTCTTGTCCTGGAGTCGGAGACAGGAAAGCTGGAACTGACACACGGGACCGGCCTCAGGGTAAGTTTATTTATTTATCCCCCCTGCAACCCACCTGCGACCCCCCACGCCCACCACCCTACCCGCGAGCCATGCCGGCCACCACTGCTGATTCCCTTAAAATATTATTGTAGGTAGCTTTCGAACACTGATGTCATGAATATTAGTTTCTAGAAACTTCACAAACATAACACACAGATGACACATTTTTACACAGCTCTTGAAAGGAAGTTCCTTTCTTAAAAACTCTCCTCTCTCAATGAAGTAGGCATTTTACCACTTTACAAGGTAATACATGGAACCTCATAGGTATGCCTTGTGGAGTACATTGGTGTGTCACATTATTCCCAACACAATAAACCCCTCTTGGGGAGGGGAGGTTTTATCAGCACTGTTGTGGTACCACGCCATGCCTGGGTAACCACACAATGTTGTATACAGTTTGCAGTTTGTATAAATGTAGGTTGTGCATCCATAATCCCGTCCATATGACGTTGGTGTGTTATCTTGTTATGCTAATGTTGCCATGCCAATGTGGGGAAAGAATGTTGAGAGGTGATAGAGTCATGCAGGCAGTTACCTGCTGGCAGCTGTTGTTGCTGGGACGTTTCT
Source organism: Lissotriton vulgaris (assembly GCF_964263255.1). Taxonomy (NCBI): domain Eukaryota; kingdom Metazoa; phylum Chordata; class Amphibia; order Caudata; family Salamandridae; genus Lissotriton; species Lissotriton vulgaris. The sequence continues at coordinate 1,031,528,184 of NC_141687.1, forward strand.
GGGTGTCAAGTATCTCAATAAACCACGTTGACTACACTGTGTCTGGGAGTCCTTGCTTCTTCACAGTTGGCTAGGAAACATCCCATGTGAGCCCTGAAGTGCAGTGGAGCTGTGGCTCTTTGCCACGTTTGTGCACCGCTCAGCTCCAGCACCCACTGGAAGGGAGGTTACCAGCTGCTTCCATTCTTGATGGCTTCAATTCAGCCCCTACGTTCTACCATGTGGAGTTCCTCAGGGCAGTTTGTTGAGCCCCTCTTTGTTCAACATTTACGTCTCTGAACTGGCCCCACTGATTTGGGAATTTGGATTTAGTTTGAAGTCATATGCCGATGACACCCAGATTGTGGTAGCTGCATATAAACATCAAATCTCTCCTTTTCAGCAGTTCCAAAATTGCATGAGTGCGATTAACAAATGGATGAGCACGCATTGCCTCAAACTTAATTCCGACAAAACAGAAGTTTTGATTTTTGGCAACATGCAGCCTACTTGGAACAATCTGTGGTGGCCGGCAGAGATGGGTGCCCCTTCTAAACCTGCGGCTAAAGTAAAGAACCTGGGGGTACTGATCGACAATAGATTAACACTGTCAACAGACTAATGCCATTGTATCAGCCTCATATTTTCTTATAAAGAAAATAAGATAGATACTTCCTTATATCCTAGAGGATACTAGGAAAACAGTAGTCACATCTCTTATTCAATCCAAATTGGACTACTGCATCAGGCTATATTTCAATGCCCAGAAGCAATGTCTAAAGAAGCTCCAGATGGTGCAAAACTCTGCGACACTTCTACTGCTTAATCTTCCCAGGCATAAAACTGTATCCAATGAAATCCGTAACTTGCACTGGCTTCTGGTACTTCAGCGCATTAAATTCAAGGCGCTGTGTCTTGCCTACAAGGCCTTGAATCATACGATTCCTGCTTTTCTTCAGAATCTTTTCATGTGGTACCAACCAACTAGACATCTTCAGTCGACGGGGGCAAGACTTCTGTCAGTGCCTAGACTCCACATTGGGGTGGCCGTGGTTTTCATTAAGGAACATCCAAACTTTGGAATTCTCTTCCACTTGAGCTTAGGAACGCCAGCTCCTTAACTCGCTTTCAGGAGAAACTTAAAAACCTGGCTGTTCCAGGGCTAGGCGCACAGCAGGTTTATTGTAGTCCTCAGTGCCAAGACACCATTGGGTATTCGTGCGCTTTTTATAAATCTCATTAACAATAACATTAACATCCAAACAAGAAGAAAAAAAAAATCATAATAGGAAAGCATGAGTAAACAGATAGGGACAAGCGTATGCTACATCCGCTGGGGGACGCTTTACTTCAATGTAGTCTTAAGTAGGTGTAAAGCTGTTGAAAGCATCTTTCTTTCATCTTTTTTGATCAATAGTCTCCTGGGTAATACATTTATTTTCAGCCAGGCCAGACTACAGGCGCGCCCTCGGTCTTTGGCACCCAGTTGCACAGAGAAGTAAACTCCACCTGATTAATAAGGCAACAGTCTGCATTATTCGTTGTGACCATAGAAAATATGACAACATGATTGATTCTCTAAGATAGTCTCTCACACCCAAAATCCATTATTTTAAGATGATGTGAGGGGTTCCAGGGTCTTTCATCAATCTGGTCCTTCCCCCTTGAAGGACAAGTTTAGGCTTTTTCATCAGCTTTGTTCACTGTACCCAGCACACAGCGTCCTATTGTTCAATCAACATTTCTCAGAAACAGAAGCAACAAACAGTTCATAAGAAAGATTTCTAAGACATATCTCTTCGTGTGGATTCCGGCCAATGCCCAATGTCTCAATGTGTACAGCTCCTCCAGCGCTTCTTAGTATCTTCTAGCTTTTGGGTGATGAGCTCCTTACATTTTGGGGCAGAGCCCAGTTTCAGTCTGACCCTTGCCTCTTGTTAGTGTAATTTACTTGACTTGTTCGCTTCCCCCTTAGAAACTAGACACCTCAAACCTACAGGGGCGTCGTCAACCCCTCGCTTTAGCGGTTGCAGTGGGGGTGGAGTTCTTGATGGGTCTCTTCAGTCTGCACCTCGGCAGACAAAGACTCATAAATAACATGAAAGAGTTGAGTGAGTGAAAGGATGGATGGGTGTGAGAGTGAAAGGGTGGATGGGTGTGTGAAAGGGTGGATGGGAAGATGGATGGATTATTGAGTAAAAAGATTGATGTTAGGATGGATGAGTGAAAGAATGGCTGGATTAGTGAAAGGGAAAGGGTGGATGGATGAAAGGGTTGATGGATAATGAGAAAGGATGGACGGATGAGTTAAAGGGTGGATAGATGGGTAAAGTGAAAATGTGGATGGATGAACGGAATAAAAGGGTGGATAGATGGATGAGAAAACGGATGTATGGATGGGTGAAAGGATGGAGCTGCGGGTTGTGAACCCCCAATTTTAGCAGCTTGCACCCTATAGCATAGGGTGGAATTCTTGATGGGCCTCTTCGGTCTGCAGCTCGGAAAATAAATGTGAATGAGTGAGTGAAAGGATGTATTGATTGATGAGTGAAAAGAAGGATGGGTGGGTGAAAGGATGGATGGATGAGTAGATGAATTGATAAATGAGTGAAAGGGATGGTGGGTAGTTTGATGAAAGGATGGATGAATAAGTGGAAAGGGTGGATGGATGATGAGAGAATGGATGGATGGGTGAGTGAAAGGTGGAGTGGATGGATGATGTGAGGATGGATGGATGAGTGAGTGAAAGGATAAATGGCTGAGGGAAGGAGGATGGATGGATGGATGGGATGAGTGATGGGGAGAATGGACGGATGGATGGAGTGAAAGAATTGATGAATGGATGGAGTGAAAGAGTGAAGGGATGGCTGAGTGAAAGGATAGATGGATGAGTGAAAGGATGGAGGGATGAGTAAAAGGATAAATGAGTGAATAAATGTGTCAGGACTCGAGATCCCCAAATAGCTGTTATCACATCCCAAAAGAACCGAAAACTAACCCAGCACCCAGTTGATCGCTCATGGTCCGAAAGAGTACAAACTCGGAACTCTAAGTAGGCCGCGAAACTGGAATGGACGTTTACGGTCTAGAGTTCTGACTGTTTACAACCAACTCCAGGTGACGCGCGCGCCAACTGTGATCTGCGCACTTCACTTGAGAGCTGACCCGAGGAAGAAGAAGTTTATCGACGTCCTTAAGAAAGCTTAGTATTTTCGTAATTTAAGGCCAAATTTTCCCCCTTTCGTTGAACACTAATCAGTTCAAGGAAGGTAGTCCTTAGTTAAATTTAGAACGACCGCATAAAGTCAAAAAACGGTCCTTATCATAGAGAAGGTTATTCTCTTCAAGTATTTATCGTTGGGAAAGTGTTATCCCCGAGTTCTAGTATCAGAGTACATTTAAGAGGAGAAACTATAGGGAGATAGACAAACCCCAGAACTCCCGGCACTCACCGTACGAGAAGCGAAGTTGCAGCATCTCGTCAGGAGGTGACAGTTCGGCGTGTGACGCACTCAGGAAAAGACGTCGGACGCCTCTGCAGAAGAAGATAGATGATAAGTGGAAATAAACGCTTTTAGTCTAAGAAGATTTATTAGATTAAATGAGAGTTTGCCTACTGTGTAAATAGTTTTCGAATGATAAATCCGCTTCGCCTTACTGGAGCAGTTATTCAGCATCTTCATTCACCTGAAAGATAAAAAGGTTAAGAATTAGAACAAAGAATATTTAACTCACTCGACAAAATTTACAAGAAATAAAAGAATAGAAAAATCAGTAAGTAGTGTTAAAAAGAATATAATAAAGAGAGTCAGAGGGAATAAGGAAAACTATAGTAATCCAATGTACATTTTCTAATCCTGACAGGCAATAAAAAAGCAATAGAAGGCAAAGAGAAATAAAAAGGCATCTAGGATAAAGGAATGAAAAGACAGATAAGAAGTGAGTAAAATAGAATCAGAGATAAGAATAGAATAGAAGCATTAGGATACACTAATAAGGAAGAACACATTTTCTGATTTGCAGGAGAAATATTAGAAGAACCCAGTCATTTCATGCCTAGAAAAGAAGGTCAGAGGAGAGGGCAAGACTCTTGGAATCAATGGTAGGTGTAGATAGAGGGAGAGGGTAGAATAGGAAAGAGTAGGATTTTAGATAGAAGAGTGACTGTGTTATTTTTCCTTCGAGGTTCTATGCACGTAGCGGTCTGCTGGTCGGACTGACGGAAGGAACCAACCAAGAAAGTCTCTTCTCTTGTTGTTTGTTATTTTATCCAATTCCCCCTTCCCTCTGAGGTAAAGATTCAGAGACCTGTTAATGGCGGGCTTTGGGTAATTGCCTGAGAAGGATTCGGGAGCCAGCATCTCTGTTCCTGTGCAGAAAAAATCAAGAAGTATCCTTTTGATAATCTGACAGAGTGAAGTGCCCAAGTTGCACCTTGCACCCGAACAGAGATGGCAGAAGGGATAGACCTGCAAGGTTTGGGAGTAATTCTAGATACTATCCAGAAAGAGTTAAGTGCAGATAGGGGGGAATACCAAAACCTTAAGTTAGAGATAGTAAATTCCCGGAAAGAAACCGCAGATTTAGCACAGAGATTTAGACAACCATTTAGTTCAGGACAGGACGCACAAAATCCTTTGACAGAGGGCACCAATAGAATGACTACCCAAGTGATCCATTCCCTGTCCCCGGTTATTCCTTTAGCGGCCCCAGAGCGATTTAGTGGGGATCCTCAAAAGGCTCAAATATTCATAACCCAATGTTCATTGCATTACATGTGCCGCCTTTCAATTTTTCCTGATGCGCAATCTAAGGTCGCCTTTGCCTTATCTTACCTGAACGGAGATGCAGCGGCTTGGTCTTTGCCGCTTATCACCAGAAACGACCCCATTCTGAGAAATTACGAGAATTTTAAACAAGAATTTCTACGGATCTTTGATAGGAGAAGAATATCTCAAGTGGTCGACAACGAATTGCTGGACTTAAAGCAAGGGAATCGAGATTTGGTCTCGTACTTGGCGCAATTTAACAAGCTAGTGGTGGAAACCGATTGGCCAGAGAGCAAGCGAGCAGCAGTTTTCTACCGTGGACTAAAGGACGAGCTAAAAGATGCTTTGGCTGGAATTCCAAACCGACCCACTGAAATTTCGGTACTAGTGGACCTTGTGCTAGAAATAGATTTTCGGCAGGGAGAGAGGGAAGGAGAGAAAAGAAAAGAATTCAGACTGTTGTTTCCAAGATTTGATCGAGTCAGGTCAGAAAGTAGCCGAAGTACTGAAGGTTCATCAGGAGTAGAACCCATGTAAATCGGAACAATCCGTGGACCACTGTCAAAGGAAGAGAAGGAGAAGAGGCGGAATAGTAATCTATGCATGTATTGTGGAGCTGGGGTCATTTTGTCAGAAATTGCCCCAAGAAACCAAAAACAAGTTATAAGACGAAGGAAAACTGATAGCAACACCTGTTGGAGGAGTTGAACAGGTGGGTGCGATCTTGGAAAAGACTCCAGAAGAACACTGAGTGGCCAACACCTTACAGTCCGCGGCTCCTCACCTAAGTGTATTGATGGAAGTTAGGTTCAGGCACGCAACCTTAAATGGAGTTTCAGTAATGATAGACTCAGGAGCCACAGGGAACTTTTGCGATCTGAAATTTGCCCAAAGAGTGGGAATACAAGCAATTATGAAGAACAAAAGTGAACCTGTGAGAGCAGTGGACGGAACCAATCTGTCTTCAGGCCCTATAGTGAGCCATACAGAAGTTATCCACCTTGTTTCGAGCGATGGTCACGAAGAAAGAATCCAGTTTAACCTAATTGACGCTCCTCAGTTCGAGTTAATCCTTGGTCTGCCCTGGCTCACTGAGCATAATCCGACAATCAATTGGAGCAACAGAACCATAAAGATGGATTCCAAGTATTGTATGGAAACCTGTTTTGGAAATACAGAAAAGATACAAGAAGTCAATCTAGCCCATTTGTTGTGTCACAATGGAGGATCAATATGCGTAATTAATGCACCAGAAATTCCAACAGAATATGCTGATTTCCAGGATGTGTTCAACGAAGTGGAAGCTGAGCAGCTACCCCCACACAGAACCTATGACTGCAAGATCGAGATAGAGCCTGGTTCCAATCTGCCCTGCAGCCGAGTTTATGCACTAACAGAAAAGGAAATTTGCCACTTAAAAGAGTATTTGGATAAATATCTTGCAAATGGATTCATCTGACCTTCACAATCCCCAGTCTCGTCGCCATTATTTTTTGTGCCGAAGAAGGAGGGGGATCTGAGGACCTGTATAGACTATAGAGCGATCAATCGAATTACTAAGAAGAACAGGTACCCGTTGCCTCTTATCTCTGAGTTATTAGACCAAGTCAAGGGGGCTCAGATATATACAAAACTTGACCTGAGAGGAGCATACCATCTGGTCAGAATGCGAGAAGGCGACGAATGGAAAACGGCCTTCAGAACACGATTTGGATTGTTCGAATACCAGGTAATGCCTTACGGCCTTTACAATGCCCCTGCGGCCTTTCAATATTTCATCAATGACGTACTTAAGGAATATATTGATCAGTGTGCCATTGTATACATTGATGACATTCTTATTTACTCTGCAGACAAGGAGAGGCATCAGGATCAAGTCCGAGGGGTCCTACAGAAACTAAGAGATAACCGACTGTTTGTTAAGTTGGAAAAGTGCACCTTTAATGTTACCCAGGTGGAATTTTTAGGCTTCGTCATCTCTCCAACTGGAATTTTGATGGATCGGCAAAAGATCGAGGCTGTGGTAAAGTGGAAATCCCCAGAAAGTGTCAAGGAAGTTCAAAGCTTCATTGGTCTCGCGAATTTTTATCGAAGATTTATCAGCGAGTTCTCTCATAAAATCCTGCCGCTCACGAAACTACTCAAGAAAGGAATTCAGTTTGAATGGACAGAGGAAGCTGAGAAGGCGTTCAATTCGTTGAAGCAAAATTTCACATCGGCCCCGATTCTTCAACATGCCGACCCAACCGAGCCCTTCTATGTTGAAACCGATGCTTCAGATCAGGCAGTTGGTTGAGTCCTATCCCAACGAAACAAGATAACTGGGCAACTGCATCCTGTAGCTTACAGATCGAGAAAACTGTCTCCGGCGGAATGTAATTATACCATCACCGAGAAAGAATTGTTGGCAATAAAAGATGCCTTTAAGGAATGGAGACATCATCTCATGGGAGCCCAACATCAGGTGACAGTATTTACGGACCATCGGAACCTGAAGTTTCTAAAGACTGCCAGAACATTGACCCCAAGACAGTTGCGCTGGTCATTGTATTTTGCCGATTATGATTTTGTGATAATTTATCGACCGGGAACACAGAACGGGAAGGCAGATGCCTTGTCTAGAATTGATACTGAGAACCGAAAGACACCATTAGAGAACCAAACTATCATCCCTGAGGAGAGGATAATTGGTATCACCACTTCAGTTAGTTTGGGAAAAGACGTTTCAGAAGTAATGAGTCCAGAAGCAATGCAAGAGTGGATTGAAGGAAAAGAAGGTAGAGAAATTATTAATCAACTTCCTTACTTTCAAGGCCACTTGTTTATTCCCACTAAAGAGTTACAGCAGCAAGTAATGCGAGAATGCCACGATGCAAAATTGGCAGGACACAAAGGAGAAGCCAAGACTAAGGAACTGATTAAGCGTCATTACTGGTGGCCAAATATGGCTAAAGACATTGAGGAATACGTTAAAACTTGTGAAGTTTGCGCTCAGGGAAAATCTGAACAGCAGGCCCCGAAGGGGTTGTTACAACCTTTACCCACACCACCCTATCCATGGCACACAGTCACGTTAGATCTCATTGTTGATTTACCACTCAGTCAGGGCCATGACACCATATTAGTGGTGGTGGATTCTTTTTCCAAAATGGCGCATTTTACAGCACTAAGAGGGCTTCCTTCAGCTAAACAGTTAGCCACACATTTTAGTACAGAAATAGTCAAGATTCATGGAATTCCCAAGATCGTAATTTCCGATAGAGAACCACAGTTCATATCCCATTTTTGGAAATCTTTTATGGAAAGTTTAGGGGCCGAGGTGAGATTCTCTACCAGTTATCATCCTGAGACCGATGGTCAGACAGAAAGAGTGAACCAAGAGCTGGAACAATATTTAAGGTTGTTCCTTTTGAAGCAGGATGGAAACTGGTCAGAGTATCTATGGGCAGCAGAGTTTGCTTATAATAATGCCATGAATGTTTCCACAGGGTTCTCTCCCTTCTATATGAATTACGGGAGGCATCCAAATTCCACCCCCAGACAGATTGATATCTCAGTTCCAGCTGTTAAGGAGATTGTCTCTCACTTAGAGCAGATTCACCAGCAGGCCACAGAAAATCTGAGGGTTGCGAAGGAAAAGTACAAGAACTATGCAGATAGAAAGCGGCGAGAAGGTCCTGTGTTGGAAACAGGGGACAAAGTCTGGTTAAGCACCAAAAATCTAAGATTAAAAGGAAACAGAAAATTCCAACCACGATTCATAGATCCTTACCCAGTTGAGAAAAAGATAAATCAGGTGACTTATCGACTCACATTGCCATCGAAACTTAAGATTCATCCAGTTTTTCATATCTCATTGCTGAAAAAGACCCCAGAAAACTTGCGAAAAACACTACCTCCGAAACCTCTAGATCTAGAAACTGGAACTGAATATGAAGTTAAGGAAATATTGGATTCAAAATACTCAAGGGGACAATTGTTCTATTTGATAGATTGGAAGGGTTATGGTCCGGAGGAACGATCTTGGGAACTTGAGAAGGATGTTCATGCCCCAAGATTGATTAGATCTTTTCATCAACGATACCCTTCTAAACCAAGACGGAGAGGATCTGCCTTGTTGGGGGGTACTGTCAGGACTCGAGATCCCCAAATAGCTGTAATCACATCCCAAAAGAACCGAAAACTAACCCAGCACCCAGTTGATTGCTCATGGTCCGAAAGAGTACAAACTCGGAACTCTAAGATGGCCGCGAAACTGGTCTAGTGTTCTGACTGTTTACAACCAACTCCAGGTGACGCGCGCGCCGACTGTGATCTGCGCACTTCACCTGAGAGCTGTCCCGAGGAAGAAGAAGTTTATCGACGTCCTTAAGAAAGCTTAGTATTTTCGTAATTTAAGGCCAAATTTTCCCCCTTTCGTTGAACACTATTCAGTTCAAGGAAGGTAGTCCTTAGTTAAATTTAGAACGACCGCATAAAGTCAAAAAATGGTCCTTATCATAGAGAAGGTTATTCTCTTGAAGTATTTATCGCTGGGAAAGTGTTATCCCCGAGTTCTAGTATCAGAGTACATTTAAGAGGAGAAACTATAGAGAGATAGACAAACCCCAGAACTCCCGGCACTCACCGTACGAGAAGTGAAGTTGCAGCGTCTCGTCAGGAGGTGACAGTTCGGCGTGTGACGCACTCAGGAAAAGACGTCGGGCGCCTCTGCAGAAGAAGATAGACGATAAGTGGAAATAAACGTTTTTAGTCTAAGAAGATTTATTAGATTAAATAAGAGTTTGCCTACTGTGTAAATAGTTTTCGAATGATAAATCCGCTTCGCCTTACTGGAGCAGTTATTCAGCATCTTCATTCACCTGAAAGATAAAAAGGTTAAGAATTAGAACAAAGAATATTTAACTCACTCGACGAAATTTACAAGAAATAAAAGAATAGAAAAATCAGTAAGTAGTGTTAAAAAGAATATAATAAAGAGAGTCAGAGGGAATAAGGAAAACTATAGTAATCCAATGTACATTTTCTAATCCTGACAGGCAATAAAAAAGCAATAGAAGGCAAAGAGAAATAAAAAGGCATCTAGGATAAAGGAATGAAAAGACAGATAAGAAGTGAGTAAAATAGAATCAGAGATAAGAATAGAATAGAAGCATTAGGATACACTAATAAGGGAAGAACACATTTTCTGTATTGCAGGAGAAATATTAGAAGAACCCAGTCATTTAATGCCTAGAAAAGAAGGTCAGAGGAGAGGGCAAGACTCTTGGAATCAATGGTAGGTGTAGATAGAGGGAGAGGGTAGAATAGGAAAGAGTAGGATTTTAGATAGAAGAGTGACTATGTTATTTTTCCTTCGAGGTTCTATGCACGTAGCGGTCTGCTGGTCGGACTGACGGAAGGAACCAACCAAGAAAGTCTCTTCTCTTGTTGTTTGTTATTTTATCCAATTCCCCCTTCCCTCTGAGGTAAAGATTCAGAGACCTGTTAATGGCGGGCTTTGGGTAATTGCCTGAGGAGGATTCGGGAGCCAGCATCTCTGTTCCTGTGCAGAAAAAATCAAGAAGTATCCTTTTGATAATCTGACAAAATGGATGGATGAATGAAATGGAGGGTGGATGGATAAAAGGGTGGATGGATGGTGAGTGAAAGAATAGATGGATGTGTAAAAGGGAGGAAGAATGGATGGGTGGATGAGTGAAAGCCTGGGTAGATGAGTGAGTGGATAGATGGGTGAGTGAAAGAGTAAATGGGTGGATGGATAAGTGGAAGAGTGGAAGGAAGAGTGAAAGGTTGGATGGATGGATGGATGAATGAGTGAAAGGGAGAATGGATGGAGGGACAGGATGGATGGATGGAATGGGGGAGTAGATGGATGGATGAATGGCAGAAAGGATAGATGGATGGAAGAGTGAAAGGATGAATGGAGAGATGGTTGAGTGAAAGTGTGGATGGATAGATAGACAGAAAGATAGACAGATAGATAGACAGGTAGATAGCCAGACTGGTAATTTGATGGATCGATTTGAAGTTGGATAGATAGGGATGGATATGGATGAGCGGACGGACAGGAAGATGAAAGACTGAATGGTAGATGAAAGAATGAATGGATGACAGAATGTAAAGGTGAAATCTTGCATATCAACAGGTGGATGGAAGGATGAAAGAATGAATGGATAGATGCTTGGATTTAAGAGACAAGAGCGATCTTCTGAGGAGAGTCTTGATGACTTGCTTTGTTTGCTTGGTGCCATAAGAGCTATGGATCGAAGTGGGGGTATTTTTAATTTACTGGCTACTCCCTTGCAAACCTGTCCTACCATAACTACCACTGCCTAGATTCACTTACTGGGCCTGCATACAAGTGATTTGCTAAGGGCCTATTGCCTTCATATCTTCACATTTTATTGTTTGCATACACTGACCCCTCAGCCCAATGCCATCTAAATGACCATGTGGCAAAATCCATCTCTGCTTTCACTCCCCATGTGACGACCATCTAATGTTTAGACTTAAATAATATATCAATTTTTTTAGAGAAACTATTTTTTGCATAAACCATAAGACCCTGAAACTACAAAATAAGATCAATAGATCAATTACCACTGGTAAACAATTCTAAAGGTTGAAACACGATTAACCACTAGGAAGAAGTATTTTCATGCAAAGTGAATGTTTAGAAACATGTCCCTGCATGTACTCCTACGCAAATGGTCTAAGCCCAGTTCCAATTACGCTGGTCATTTCTCATCTATCTATGTATCCAGTATGCCGATCCTGTGGCCTGCCATGGTCACGAAGACAACCCCACTGCCAAGAGCGGGTCCTTGTGTCGGATGGTTCGAGACACCAAAAAGGAACGGCATACCTTCCATTGAGGTGCAAGAAAAGCAACATACTGACCCAGGAGGAACAAGCGACCCAACGGGATAATAATTTTGGAGGCATTGGAACAGCGCATCCATTACGGATAAATAGGAAACTACACCATCCACAATCCTCTTTGAGACACGCCCAAGTGGGCGGTATTATGAACTGAAAATACCTGATAAAAACGAATTGCGAACGCTCCTGCCCCAGTATGCCGAGCCTGTGAGCAAGGGGAAATGAATCCCAGAAACGCGTAAGGCAAGACGGCTCAATCACGCTCTGAATCCTGTGCCATGTCATGCTGCTGCCAAACTAGAAATAAAAGGTGAAATTAAATGCTGAGTGGGTGTCTTCAACTGCTTGGCAACTTTGTTTAGATAATATGTGGCCTGCCATGGTCACGAAGACTACCCCACTGCCAAGAGCGGGTCCTTGTGTCTGATGGTTTCGGACACCGAAAAGGAACGGCATACCTTCCATTGAGGCGCAAGAAAAGCAACATACTGACCCAGGAGGAACAAGCGACCCAACGGGATAATAATTTTGGAGGCATTGGAACAGTGCATCCATTACGGATACATAGGAAACTACACCATCCACAATCCTCTTTGAGACACGCCCAGGTGGGCGGTATTATGAAGTGAAAATACCTGATAAAAACGAATTGCGAACGCTCCTGCCCCAGTATGCCGAGCCTGTGAGCAAGGGGAAATGAATCCTAGAAACGCGTAAGGCAAGACGGCTCAATCACGCTCTGAATCCTGTGCCATGTCATGCTGCTGCCAAACTGGAAATAAAAGGTGAAATTAAATGCTGAGTGGGTGTCTTCAACTGCTTGGCAACTTTGTTTAGATAATATGTGGCCTGCCATGGTCACGAAGACAACCCCACTGCCAAGAGCGGGTCCTTGTGTCTGATGGTTTCGGACACCGAAAAGGAACGGCATACCTTCCATTGAGGTGCAAGAAAAGCAACATACTGACCCAGGAGGAACAAGCGACCCAACGGGATAATAATTTTGGAGGCATTGAAACATCGCATCCATTACGGATAAATAGGAAACTACACCATCCACAATCCTCTTTGAGACACGCCCAGGTGGGCGGTATTATGAACTGAAAATACCTGATAAAAATGAATTGCGAACGCTCCTGCCCCAGTATGCCGAGCCTGTGAGCAAGGGGAAATGAATCCCAGAAACGCGTAAGGCAAGACGGCTCAATCACGCTCTGAATCCTGTGCCATGTCATGCTGCTGCCAAACTGGAAATAAAAGGTGAAATTAAATGCTGAGTGGGTGTCTTCAACTGCTTGGCAACTTTGTTTAGATAATATGTGGCCTGCCATGGTCACGAAGACAACCCCACTGCCAAGAGCGGGTCCTTGTGTCTGATGGTTTCGGACACCGAAAAGGAACGGCATACCTTCCATTGAGGCGCAAGAAAAGCAACATACTGACCCAGGAGGAACAAGCAACCCAACGGGATAATAATTTTGGAGGCATTGGAACAGCGCATCCAATACGGATAAATAGGAAACTACACCATCCACAATCCTCTTTGAGACACGCCCAGGTGGGCGGTATTATGAACTGAAAATACCTGATAAAAACGAATTGCGAACGCTCCTGCCCCAGTATGCCGAGCCTGTGAGCAAGGGGAAATGAATCCTAGAAACGCGTAAGGCAAGACGGCTCAATCACGCTCTGAATCCTGTGCCATGTCATGCTGCTGCCAAACTGGAAATAAAAGGTGAAATTAAATGCTGAGTGGGTGTCTTCAACTGCTTGGCAACTTTGTTTAGATAATATGTGGCCTGCCATGGTCACGAAGACAACCCCACTGCCAAGAGCGGGTCCTTGTGTCTGATGATTTCGGACACCGAAAAGGAACGGCATACCTTCCATTGAGGCATTAGAACAGCGCATCCATTACGGATAAATAGGAAACTACACCATCCACAATCCTCTTTGAGACACGCCCAGGTGGGCGATATTATGAACTGAAAATACCTGATAAAAACGAATTGCGAACGCTCCTGCCCCAGTATGCCGAGCCTGTGAGCAAGGGGAAATGAATCCCAGAAACGCGTAAGGCAAGACGGCTCAATCACACTCTGAATCCTGTGCCATGTCATGCTGCTGCCAAACTGGCAATAAAAGGTGAAATTAAATGCTTGGCAACTTTGTTTAGATATATATATATATATATATATATTGCGATCCAAGGATTCCGCAGAGAAGGAATTCAGGCGAGCCTACAGCAGTTGCAGCATGTACGTTTATTTTCGACAGAAAAGACAACGCGTTTCGACCACACGTCCGTGGTCTTGGTATATATATATATATATATATATATATATATATATATATATATATATATATATATATATATATATATATATATATATTTGTTAAAGATTAACATGATAAATCTTCAGAAAACATAAATGGATAGCAAGAGTATAGCCTGTTGATGGTTCAGATACAGTCTAGGCAGAGCATCATATGCTGTTCTTTTCCTCATGCTACTGTGATATCAAGGAGTTATACCAAATTCTAGAAAAACATAAACATGCCAACTTGTAGTGGGGCTGGGTCTCTTCCATTATTTGCAAAACAAACTATCGAAGCACTGGTGTGAATGTAATTTAAGATTAAGCATGGGCGGAAAATCCGTTTCGCTCGCGGATTTTGCGGATTTTCGGTAAATCCGCAATCCGCGAGATTCGCGAATCTCCCGCAAAATCCGCAAATCCGCGAGCAGCGGATTTTGCTCGCACTGCTCGCGTGAGTTCGCGGCTTCCCAGTACAACTTCGCGCCCCGCGAATAAGCGCTAAATTGCAGAAATACGATTTTAGCAAAACTGAAACTACTTACGAGGTTCAAAAGTTCAGGCTCATCATTAGTAGCCATTTCCTGTAGTGCTTCCTGAGGGGCCCCTCCAGAGTTCAGTTGCCAGTTGCAACTATTATGTGACCCTGCTCTGAACCTCAGAATAGTTACACATATGCCACAAAGGTCCTGAATTACAGCTAAGGGAGACAAGCAGGAGCCAGGCTGGAAGTTCAAATCCATTAATCAGCCCCTAATTCATTATTGTCAGTTGGGGCAGGGCAGGTGTTGTAACTAATTTTGCAACAATGAAAGCACTTAGCAAGTGCAAAAGATCACTAATCAGGAAGCACTAAGGAAGCAGGTGCCAGCTAAAAAAATATTCTGTGACACATTAATCAGCCCCAAATTAATTCAGGTCACTTGAGGCAGGGAAGGTGTGCTTGCGTTGCCACAATAATGTACACTGACTGGACAACCAGAGGGTGCTGTGATGAAACAGAGGGTGGCATGGGTGGGCCAGAGGGTGGCATGAGTAGTCAGAGAGTGGCAGTGGTGACAGAGAGTGGCAGTGATGAAGAAGAGTGTCCTAAACAGGCTGGACACGTAGAAACAACAAGTTCGCGAAACTTGCGACCCGACAGGTAAGTTCGCGTTTTGCGAAATTGTACAAAACCCTCGCGAACTAGCAGAAACCCGCGCGAACACACAAAAAAAAAAATCCGCAAATTCGCGAGAATTCGCGGATTTTGCGGATTGCGAGTTCGCAAATCCGCAAAATTCGCGAACGCGAGATTCGCAAAATTCGCCCATGCTTATTTAAGATCCAATTCACAAGCTTTCCTGAAGGTCCCGCACATCCGCTTAAGTCGCAAAGGGTGGTAGAGCTTTCTCCTATGTGGCTCCCAAATATTGGAACTCACTTCCTGAGACTTTGCGTAAATATACATCTCTTATGGCCTTCAGGAAACAACTAAAAACCTTTTTGTTCTAATTAGGTCCTTTTTCTTGAGCAAACACCATCTTGATCCGCCTTACGCTACCCCCTAGGTCAAGCGCTGAGATGCCCCTGGGTGAGTCACGCGCTATACAAAAAAAACCCTAACATAACATAACATAACATTATGTCTTTATCAACCATCTGATAGTATTGATGCATCATGACTTCTCGTCAAGGAGCAGTGCAACCATTTCCGGGCAGCAGTAATGTTTGAAGGTGGTAACAATCAGGAAGGCCCATTGTTGCAATCATTCTGTTGAATTTTAAATTAAAGATGGTATCTCAATGTATAGGTGGGATTTTGTGAATTCGTTCTACATGGTCTGAGCTTGAAGGTGATTTGTCGACATTGGTTGCATTCATAAACAATTGTACCAGTTCCTCCCCTGCAACAATAACATCCCCATTGCCTCTCCCTTAGCGTGTGCAGACAGCAGTTATGTTCCTTCAGCCGCAACCCGATGTATGATTTCTTTAACCCATTGTTTCATTGCAGGGACCCAGGCATTTCCTTTGGGTGTTTTAGCAATGATTAAAGCCAGTTCTCAGAACCTGTTACCCAGAGATATATCCAGTTCTGCCCATTGCTCCTTTCACGGATAATGAAATGTCCCAAAATTCACCAAGGCCAAATTTCAGCATTGCATGCCAGGATCATTTGAAAGAAATCTGCCTCTGATATCCTGCAACCGGGACAAGAAGCAGATGAGGCCGGGTTTATTTTGGATAAACATTTAAAAGTGAGGTGTGCTCTGAGCACACCTCACTTTGAGCTGAATGAGTTTGAGCCTCAAATACATTTTAGGAGTATAACTTAAGAGTACCTGACAGTCTCTTACTCCCAGGTCAGCAGCTGACCACATGGGCATAGGAGGCACTACATTTTTTGGGAGGGACAAGGACAATCTTTTGGACTTTCCAGTGACCCGATACAAATCGATCATTGTCTGAGAACCGTGCACATTCATTAAACAAATACAATTGCATCGTTTTGTAGTGAAACATTGATAAAGGCAAGCATGTAGTCACAGTTTGCAAGTATGCTTTAATTGTTATTTACATTCACAAAGTAATTAGACCAAATGTGAAAAAACATGTTTTTGAATCTTACATCTTCATGCATCAAGCAAACCAAGGTGGGACGAAAAAGGAAGAATAAACTGAATGCTCTTTGCGAGATGTGCATGATTATGAGAAACTGTACAATTTACTTATGAGGAAGCACATTCTTAACAACGGTCAAAATCAGCAACTGCATCCATACATGGTGGACTCGGATCTGACCTCTCCTCAAGGATTGGGAAAGAAGGCAGACGAATGGGTCAGCACCAGGGTGAAACAAAAATCTCATGGTGGTGGTGACGAGAAGAAGCAAGATTCTAAGGCCCAAGAGAAAGGTGGGGAGAAATCTAAAGAAAATAAAGAATCTTCTGAAGGTCCTTAAAAATCTTCCTCTGGGGGTAGGTCCCATTCCTCTTCCTCCTCTAGCAAGAAATATTGGTGCTATTTGTGTAAGGAAAAAGGCCAAAGGGCAAACAGTGCTGATTGCTCGAAGTCTAGCACCAATACTGCTACTCCTAAACCTCCTCGTGCCCCTAGTAATAGCACCGGTAGAAGTAGTGCCCCCAAGAGTTTAGCTGGGTTAACCTTGGGTACTGAAGTGGGTTTTGGCCTAGTCAGGATACCCACTCAGCTTGTTTTAGTCTATGATTGTGGTACTGAGCTTGCCAAACTTATTGTAAGTCCCTCTAACTTGGGCAAATACAGACTATAGCCTCTCATCAATGGTCAGGAAAATGTGGCATACAGAGACACAGGGGGCAGTGTCACTATGGTGACAGAGAAACGTGTCTCCTGAGCAGATTCTACTTGGTCAGATTTACCAAGTGACCAATGCTCACAATACCAGGACAGATCATTCCATGGCAGTTTTCAATCTCAGCTGGGGAGGGGTAACTGGCCCAAAGAGAGTTGTGGCATCCCTTGACCTACCTGTGGATTGTCTACTGGGCAGTCATTTGGAAACTTCAGCCTGGTCTGAAGTGGAGTTCAGGACTCATGGCGAAATGATGGTAATTTCAGCCAGTGTCTTTGATGTCATTAGGGCTAAGGCCAATATGTTAGGCACTGAGGGAGCCCTGGAACCTGAAGAAATGGACCAGCCAGCTCCCATGAGAAGGAGCAAAAAGGGTAAAGATGTATCCTCCTCTCAGACTCCCAATGAGAATCAGCCTCCTTAGGGAGCTGATCTCAGTACCTGTGAAGGAAGTGTCCCAGAGAAGAGTGGGCCTGACAAGGCAGAGCAACTGGGGGCAAGGGTCCTTCAAGGGAAGACTTGAGTCTGGAGCAGAAGGCATGCCCCTGTCTTGAACAACTCAGACATCAAGCTGCTGCTGAAGAATCAGGGAATGTCAGTGGGTCCTACAGGATGTATCAGGAAGAGGGCTCCTGTGTACTGCAATTAGAGGCCCCAAGCCTGGTGCCAAAAGGAAGTTGCTCATATTTCAGAAGTTCAGGGGTTTCTTATTGACCCTGGCACACAACATTCCGCTTGCAGAACATCTTGGGCAAAGCAAGACTTGGTGCAGGCTTGTCCCTCACTTTCACTTGCCCCACATGTCTGAAAACACCAAGGAATTTTGTCACTCCTGTGTCACCTGCCAAGCCAGCCAGTGGTAAGTCGGGCGGCACTACAAAGGCTCCCTTAATCCCACTACCAGTGGTTGGGGTTCCCTTTGGAGGGTAGGGATCGACATTGTAGGTCCCTTAAACCCTCTAACAGCATCTGGACATAGTTTTATCTTGGTGGTGGTGGACCATGCCACTAGATAGCCAGAGTCTTTTTCCCTTAGGACCAGCTCCTCCTGGGAATCTTTTCTAGAGTTGGGTTCCCTAAGGAGGTCTTGCCAGACAGAAGTACTAACCTCATGTCTAGCTACATCACTGCTATGTGAAAAGAGTGTGGAGTTAACTATAAGTTTACCACACCCTGCCATCCACAGGGAAATGGGGTTGTTGAAAGGTTCAACAAGACCCTCAAAGGTATGATCATGGGACTCCTAGGAAAGCTGAGGAAAAATGGGATTTCTTACTACCTTGCCTTCTCTTTCCCTACAGAGAGGTTCCCGGAAGGGGCTGGGCTACAGACCATCTGAAGTTCTGTTTGGACATCCAGTTAGGGGTCCATTATGTCTATTCAAAGAAGGATGGGAGCAACCTCTCAAGCCTTCTAATCAGGATATAGTAGACTATATTCTGTGCCTGCGTTCTCACTTGGCTGAGCATATGAAGAAGGCCAGCAAAAACCTTGAGGCCAGCCAGGAGCTTCAGAAAGCTTGACATAACCAAAAGACTGTACTTACTGTTTACCAGCCAGGACAGAAAGTGTAGGTGTTGGAGCCTGTGGCCCCAGCAGCTCTCCAAGACAAGTGGACTGGCCCCCAAATTATACTGGAAAAGAAAGGTGAGGTCACTTACTTAGTTGACCTAGGTACTCAAAGAAGTCCCCACACGGTACTTCGAGTGATTCGCCTGAAACCTTTTGTTGACATGGCTGACATGAGCTTGCTCATGGCCACTGATGAGGGACAGGAGGAAGAGAGTGACCTCTCCCTGATCTCCTCTCTCAGAACCCTGTTGATGGATCAGTGAAGGAGTACCCTTGGCAGACCGCCTCACTGATCAACAGCAAGTTGATTGTAGATAGGTTCTCAGTTTTCTGGTCTCTTTTCTCTGACACCCAGTCAAACCACCTGGTGTACCCATGAAGTGGACAAAGGTGACAGCCTGCCTGTGAAGAGCACATTTTACAGACAGCCTGGCCATGTCAGAGATAGCATCAGGACAGAGGTCCAAAAGAGGCCAGAGTTGGGAGTCATTGGGCCTTCAGATAGCCCTTGGGCTAGTCCTGTAGTCCTTGTATCAAAACCTCGCACCCAGGATGGTAAGAGAGAGATGAGGTTTTGTGTTGACTATAGAGGCCTCATTGCTTCCACTAGGACTGATGCCCATTCAATTCTAAAGGCAGATGAACTGATTGATACTTTGGCCTCTGCCAAATATCTCAGTACATTTGACCTGACTGCTGGTTATTGGCAAATCAGACTCAATGATGATGCCAAACCAAATACAGCATTTTCAACCCCCAGTGTGCCTTATCAATTTATTGTGATGCCTTTTACAACTACCCTATTTCAGAGGCTGGTGAATACATTCTTAACAGGACAGGAAGCCTGTGTTGCAGCATATCTAGCATTTAGCTGTCAGAAGGCATTTGATAACCTGAAGCAAGCCATGCGCTCTACTCCAATTCTGCAAAATTCTAACTACTCCAAACCATTCATTGTCCATACAGATGCTTCTGAGATAGGGATAGGTGCAGTATTGTCACAGCTTACTGTAGAGGGCCAAGATCAACCAGTAGCTTTTATAAGCAGAAAGTTGACCCCCATGGAGATGCTTTTGTCAGCTTCTGAGAGGGAGGCCTTTGCTGTGGTTTGGACTTTGAAGAAGTTGAGGCCATACCTGTTTGGCACTCACTTCATTGTTCAAACAGACCATAAGCCCCTCGTATGCCTTAAACCGATGAAGTGTGAAAACCTCAAACTTTTGAGGTGATCGATTTCCCTAGAGGGGATGGACTTTTTAGTGGAACATAGACCTGGGAGTAACCATGCCAACGAAGATGGACTTTCCAGATATTTCCACTTAGAAAATGAAGACTCAAATGGGCAAGGTTACCCTCGTCCTTATGTTTGGGGGGAGTGTAGGAAAGTAGGATCTGCTTTCATGGTTACCCTCACTTTTTGCCTGGTGTCAGTGTGTTTTGACTGTATAGTGCTGGGATCATGCTAGTCAGGATGCCAGCAACTGTGCTCTCTCCCCTAAATTGGCTCTGCTAAGTACTTTGGTACATCCACAATTATCTACTGGTGTACCCTTATAAGTCACTAGTATATGGTACTAAGGTACCCAGGGCATAGGTACACCAGAGGCTCCAATGGGTGGCAGCATGTATTTTGCCACCCATGGGAGTCCACTTAAACTTGACTACAGGCCTGCCATTGCAGCCTGTGTGAGATGGTGCTTGCACCTCTCACAACAGATATAGGTTTCCTTATATCTGAGGTCACTGCACTTAAAAGCTTTAAGTCACCCCTGTGGTAGGCAGGGTGTTAGGTTGCAAATGTGAGCGTGCCCCTGCATGAGCAAGACACCCCTTCAAACCCTGTAATAGATTCTCCGGGTTTTGTAAGAGCGGTCAGCCATTTTAATGTTTATAGTGGATATCAGTTATTACGAGATGTCTAACTATATAGTGGCTGCACTGGACCATGTCATGTTCTGTATCAGACATGTTGGAATCATACCCCAGCACCGATTCCGGTGCTACAAGAATGATCCCAAGTATTGGGGGCTCCTTAGGGAAGCCCCCTGTACTCCAAGTAACAGCCTTTCAGGGTCTGCCAGCAACCTAGTTCTGCAGCAGACCACAGGCACAATTCTGCCCTCCTGCTGCTGAGCTGAGCTCGAGCAGGGGAAGGTAGAACAATAGGTTTCCTGTCACAGGGAGGTGTGACCACCTCCCAGACGGGAGTGTATTGGGATTGGGTGGGTGCCCTTGCTGCTTTGAAGGGCACATTTTGTGCCTTTCTTGCATACTCCTGATTGAGACAGTTCAGGAACCCCTGGTATCCACTCTGGCGCAAAACTGGACAAAGAACAGGGGAGTATCCCCGCTGTCCAGTCCCTCCTCTGGGAGGGACCCCAAGTCGTTCCAACATTTTCCCTAGGGGACTTAGGGCTCCATCATGGTTAGGTCCTCAGATTCTTCGTGGAACAAGACTCACCTCTGAAAGCAAGACACTATTCGACCGTTCGTCTTCGTTGGACTTCAACTGGACCCAAGACTGCATCAAGGAAGACTCCTACTGCTCCTGGTCTCGCTGTTCTTCAAGTCCTCTATGTCATCTGTCTCTGTGCAAAACCAAAAGGACGTAAACCCTTTTACACAGTATTACTTGAAAGGCAACCTCTAAATTTCAACAAATATTCCTTGTAGGTCACAACACAGAGTGTATTATAGCAGGCTAAATAACATTTACCAAAGAGAATATTCTAATAATATTCTAGGTGTCACAGTACATTATGAAAGCACATCTAAGAAAAATATTGGTTAAAAAAAGGAATTTATTATTCATATATCATCATACTAGGACCTCCCTGAGGGTTACAATCTAAAAAGTTTAAAAACGTGTCTCTTTTTGGTGAGACAAGTGTAATATCTTTGACTGTTTTTAACATATTACACTTGTCTCACCAAAAGAGACACGTTTTAAAACTTTTTAGATTGTAACCCTCAGGGAGGTCCAAGGATGATGATATATGAATAATAAATTCCTTTTTTAACCAATATTTTTCTTAGATGTGCATTCATAATGTACTGTGACACCTAGAATATTATTAGAATATTCTCTTTGGTAAATGTTATTTAGCCTGCTATAATATACTCTGTGTTGAGACCTACAAGGAATATTTGTTGAAATTTAGAGGTTGCCTTTCAAGTAATACTGTGTAACAGAGTTTACGTCCTTTTGGTTTTGCATATACCCCCTCCCTGTATATTCTATAGGGTTACCTTCCTCCTCTTTGACGATCTGTCTCTGTGCATTATCCAGTTTCTCCAAAAGGCCTGTGGGCATCCAGGACATCCGAAGTAATCTCCCTTGGCGTAAAGGAGTCACTCCTCAGCATCTGCAGGCACCGCAACAGAGCTGACCCGTTTGCTGCTCCTGTTATCCAACGGACTTCCCAAGGCCTAGCAACACAAGCGGTAGTTCTACAGCTCCTTAGAGGCCTGACCTGTCTCCTCTGCAATTTTGAGGACAGTATTCCTCATCGAAGCCAGCACTAAGTCGACTTGCCGTTGCCAAGGCTTGTTGGCTCTGCACTCCAGAGATCTTAGGGCTACAAGAAGCTTCAGCCTCTAGCACCTCGTCTCTCAAAGATCAGCATCCTCACTGCATCCTCTGTACCGTGGGCTCCATCTTTGGTGAGCTGCCTGAGGTCCTATTGCGACTCCTGGGCCTTTGGCCAGTGGTTCGTCTCGAGGGCCTTACTTTGCTTCAGGGGGGTCTCCTGCTTGCTCGGGCTTGCTCTGACTCTCCTGCACTTGGTGAGTTGCTTGGATCTTACTGGTCCCAATGTTTACATTTTTTGCTTTCCACACCAGTTGTGGCTACCAAGGCTTCTTGGTCCTCCATCCCGACACCGACCACCTGAACACCGACACCCAATATGAGACAGCTAGTGCATGGCTCCTCGTCTTCCTCAGCCTTGCCTGGTCCTCACAGCTGCAGCAACAAGGTCACTGTCTTCATTCTTGAACCTCCCAACATTGGTGGGGGGTTGTGCTTCCGAGCCTCCTGGTCACTTCCAAGTGGCATAGACTCTGTCCCCTCTGCTTGCAGGTTCTCTTCTTCAAGAATCAACTCTTGGATTCCACCAGACTCCTTCACATGCTTCTTCAGAGGCGTCTTCTTCGAAGTCTTCTAGTGCGTCTATGGCAGGTTCCCACGTCACTTCACCCCTATGCACCCGGATTCCCTGGTGCAGATAACCTGGATCCTGGGGCATCCTCAGGTGGGGTGACTCTCCAACCTCCTGTCTTCGAAAGGGTTTCTTCGGGGTCCTCTGGTAAGGGTCCTACTTCTGTAAAACTGCAACCGCGACTTCCCCATTGACTTCCATTGGGTACGCGGCTGTGTTTCCACTCTGCAAACAGCCTCTGTGGGGTTCCTGGTTACTAACCTTGGGTAGTTCCTTGTGTCCCCATCTCCTAGGAGTCTTCTGGACCAAGTCCTATTCTCCTTGAAGCTTTCTTAGTATATGGTTTGGTTTTCCCCTGGACACCAGTGTATATTTGTGCTACTTACCTAAATATTTTAAAGTATTCTTGTGTGTATTGTTGATATCTCCAGGTAGGGGATATACCAATGTGTTAGTGATTGTATTGCATAACAAATAGCTTCATTTTTATAAATACTGTGTGGTACTTTTTCATCTAATCTACACTGTTGGTTAAATGTGGTAAAACAAGCTGCTTTACACTCCTTCAAGATAAGCCTGAAGGCTTCTCTCTACAGCTACCATTTTGAGAGCTTTCTACGGTTATCAAACACCACTAAAATCATCATAAGGGTTGCCTGAATTAGTGCAAGGCGTGTCACCCCTGAAAGTGTGCACCATATACTAAGCCAGCCTCCTACAACCACCAACACCAGTTCACCAATATACTTCTCCCACCAGGGCACAAGTCCTAAAACAATACGTGGGGCACTAACCAAGTTAGGCAGTATGTAAGTGACATCACAATGCATGACATCGCAAGTGACAACACAACCCATGACCTCCCAGGAAGTAATATCACAAAAAATGACATCAGATTCTAAGACCTGGCATATGTTAAGCAGGTCTATCATGAGGGCATTTGAGTGCATTACAATATTTAAAAGACTAGAGTTTGCGGCAGAGTTGTGCCAAAAAAGTGAATCGACCCTGGTGCAAGATCTAGCTATCCACTTATACATTTATTTATTTAAACTTTGCCAGAAAGAAATTGGCAACAAGGACAAATGGGGCAGTATATCTGATCTACTTAATTGGTTACAAAGTCTGCATTTTAAAGTATCTTATAGGGTTAAGGCACTTGCTGCATATATCTTTATGTACCCAGTAAATCTCAGGAAATAATAATATTGGTAGGATAACTCTGGAGGTTAATGCTCTTGCTGGAGAGCCAGATGTTTGTCTAGTCCCAGTTTTGATCTTGGTACAGTGCGTGTTGGTGTCATCTTTGGGCATGGGGCGGTCACCTGCATGTGTCGGCATGTCTCACTCTGAATATATAGGGGTAGAAGTAATAGTGTAATGATGTTTTTGTTTGCAGTGATGTATGTAACCCTGTCCTGAAGAGGTCAAAGAAGATAAGGCTGAAACGTGGTCACGTCGACACTCATGTGGGGGAATCTTGCAAAAAAATGTTTTGAATGTTTAAGAATAGTTGTGTGCTACATTAGAGTTAGGCTTATCCAGTGAATAGGCATTCAGGGTTGCACTGGTTTGATTTCCTCAGAGTGGTTCCCTTAGAAATACAGGGGGGACACTTGTATGTCTAATTTGTGTAAGGTTATTGTTATGTGTTATAGTGTTAATTATTTGTTTGTAATGTATAAATAATTGTGATTTGTGTTTTCTATTCCACTGCTGATAGGCGCTAGTGCCTTTTGTGTATGTAAGATTATGATATACTCATGATGAACAATGGTCATTATTGAGAGAGTAATTAAATGTACTCTACTCATTTAAAGTACCCTGTATTATTTCCTTTGATAATAATTTTGTTTGTATTATAGTCCCAGTTTTGAATCAATGTAAATATGTCCTACATAAAGCAAATCATGTGATATACAGATGACGGATTTTTATTTTATGTAGATGGGTATGTGGGTTATTGCTTTTAATACAGAGATCCCCTAGTTACTTGTAGTTCATAAATTGTAATCTTTCAAATACAGCACAGTGAACTATGAAGGAAAGGACATGTGACTCCTACACCTTGAAATCCTCACTATCTTATGTAACACATCCTGTAAATTGATTTACACACATATGATTTATTGTCAATGTATAATGTGTATGTGTGATTTAAAGCGATCCGGCACCCTGGAATGTGTTGGGTAGCGCTATAAAAGAAATAAGACAAAATAGTGATATTTAAATTGTTACGTGTGTAAATATTAGGACAGATCAACACATCTGACACAACATACCGCAAGATGTGTGCTTAGAGTATGTCTGATGCTAATTGTTCTCATGTTCCAGGGTGAGGTTCAACTGCTCAAAACATTTCAACAAACCTTTAGCCTTTGAGTGGCTGAATTGCTCATCGTGAAACAGTCAAATGGGGTAGTGTCCCACCTGAGGAGAGGCAGGATATAGTCAGCTATCAACAAAATACCTCTCTTCCTTTGTCCTGTAAGTTCAGACTGTAGGCAGCAGTAGCGGTGGTGAGGATGAGGTGTGAAAACATTCCTGGCGCTTTTTTAGCACAACAAAAAGGAAGGACACTAGTCAAGTGCAGGACCATTACCATGTCACGCATTGACGTACCAATGGCCCTGCCACAGACAGAAGAGAGAGGGGAAATTATTTCGTCCCCTCACCCCCCCCCCACACTTGTCCTCCGTGTCCCCTTTACTACAAAATCTAGGGGGGATATATCCCCGAATCCCCCACACTTCCTATGCCCATTTTGACTCAAGTTTAAGTACTATACTGGCCTGTGTTGGTATTCTAATTAGACACCCTTTAAGGCTGATGAAATAGAAAAGAGTTGTTTCTTGGCAGACTGTGGCTATTAGCATAATGATCTGGAGGATTAGGGATGCATCAACTTAGCCTCTTGTGTAAGAAGAATCTGCTCATTTCCAATTTCTGGCCATGTCCCTGTGTGCTACACTTGTTGGCGGGAGCCGCACGAGGAGCCTAGCAGCAAGTCTTCCGCTTCCGGCTGTGAATCTAACTGGTAATACATTAACAAATGTATATGTTCCAGAGGCAACAAT
This sequence comes from Lissotriton vulgaris, assembly GCF_964263255.1. Lineage (NCBI taxonomy): Eukaryota > Metazoa > Chordata > Amphibia > Caudata > Salamandridae > Lissotriton > Lissotriton vulgaris. The sequence goes on from NC_141687.1 coordinate 1,031,554,260, forward strand.
GTAAAAGGGATGGAGCCCAAAAAACCGTATTCAAACTAAAGGGCACCGTATTTTTTTATTTAGTTCACTTTTGATCGCCAGTTCTGGTTTGTGGCTCTTTATTATTGTTTGATTGTTAATCTAGTTTTTATTTCTCTCTGTTGCTGTCTCTCGCTCTCTCTCACACAGATGTACTCCCTGAAACTCTATCACAAACACACTTGCACGCTCTCTTCCTTCTCTCGATATGAGTTTGGGTCCAGCTTATATGTAGGCTTGACAGCGCAGGTGTCGCCAGACAATTGCTAGTACCACTAGAGAGGGGTTTTAGCTCTGCCCACATGTTTGAAGCCAAAAGTGTTTTGATTGTGCAGAAGTTAGGTGCTTCCACAAAAAAGTGCTTGCCCTCCACCAGCTGTGATAGTTTTGTCTTTTTATCCAGGTGGCTGAGCATGAACTTTCAGGGCACTCACATGACATTGTAATGCTGTAAAAGTGTCTTAGATAACTATATAATTAATTGTATTTGTCTTTCTTTGGCAGCAGCATAGATAGGAGGAGGGCAGGCATTACCCAACATGGATATTTAGGTCTGGCTTTACAATGAAACTGCCATTCCTCCTTTTAACCCACACCAGTGGTCTTCAAACTTGTTAATCCTGTGCTATGGAAAGGTGTGAGGGAAGAACACCCTGACTGTCACCAAGTTGGTGGGAGCACCTGCCGGGACCCTATTAATAAGCTGGTCAGCCCTTTAGGTCCCTCCTTCCTCCCCAGGTTTACAAAGCGGTTTGTCGGCGGGCAAGCCCCCTTTTGAGAACCAACCCCGGACATGGGCACATACATCTGGGAGCCACGTTCCTCCAGGAGCATGGCTGCAGGCAGGCCCGGACTGGCCGGGCAATCCCCCGGTGCGCCGCAAGGGTGGGGGCCGGTTTTGAGCCCCTGGGGGCCGCTTTTGTTACAGGGACGTTTTTGCAGCATAGCTGCAAAATCGGCCCTGCAACAAAATCGGCCGAAAAACGGCCCTAGCAAAGCGCTCGGCGGCACCTCCAACCCCGCCCCCCGAGTGGGGAGGAGGGGGCCAGACTGGGAACCAAATCCGGCCCTGGCAAAGTGCTCGGCCAGCCCCCCCCCCATTCCCCTGGGGGTTGTGGGTGCCGCCGAGCTCTTTGACAAGGCGGTTTTTGGCCAATTTTGTTACAGGGACGATTTTGCAGCTATGCTGCACAAAATGGCCCTGTAACAAAACCGGCCCCCACCCGTGCGGCGCACCGGGGGATTGCCCGGTGCCCGCTACAGCCAGTCCGGCCCTGCGTGGCTGGCTTGTTCATAGTACCGGATGGGGTCCGGCTCCCGTTCACGAGGATCCTCACAGCTTCTTCGGTGTGAGCCTGGCATTCTCTTCCCTCCTTTCCGGGACGATGGCCGCTTGTCCTGCTGGTCTGAGAGTTTCACGAGACTCTCAACCAGGTTTCTTGAGGAGTCTTCACTTCTGTGTTCCGAGGTGACGACGCTCCTCTCCTCCTGTACGTCGGTTACATGGGCCGCCTCCTCACCATACGGACTCCCCATAGGAACATGTGACAGTCACATGGGTCGGGATTTCCTGGAAGCGAGCACAGTTAAAAGGGACGTGACAGTCCTTCACAGATGATTCCCATGGCGACTGAAAACAAAGGACAGGAGAAACATAAGGAGGTAACTGGTCAGTAGAGTCCTCTTCCTCCTGGTCCCGGATAGACACATTGTGACATTTTCTTTCTGTGAAAATAAAGCCTTGTTATCAGCATGATCATTCTCTTGGACAGTGCCTGGCAAACCCCCTGTACCAATATTATTCAACCACCAATATTATTCAACAGCTTCCAAATACATATGCTATTTACTTGTATTGCTTCACATTATCATTAAAGCCAGTCCTATTGCCATCGCCAGTGCTTCTTTATTGATATTCAGCCACCTGGCTTTTGCATATTAGAAATAAACACTATAAAAACACATTTCAAAATACTTGTGTAGTAGAAAGTGAATAAACCAGAAAGGGCTGTATAAGGAAAGAAGGACAAGGCAATAAAGGCAGAAATGGAGGGGAAGACGGCCTGTTTTCAGTTTTTCATCCTAACGAGAAGAAGGGTTTGTTTTAATCTCTTTCAGAATTTACTTCCGCTCTTTCTCTTATGCGTATGCACATACACCCACGCTCTGCCTCCCCCCCCCCCGTCTTTCTGCCTCTTTCTTTCTCTTTCATCTCTTGTATGTCTCCGCCCCCCCACCCAAACATTGGGATGTTCCTTGATTATGTAACTTCTTCTATGAAACACAGGTGATCAAGATTGTACTGGCCTGATGGATAGGAAACATCGCAATTCTTGTTGACTGCTGATGCAAGTGAATTAAATTTAAGATGTACCGTAGACAAAACGTAGAGCCCTGGGTGATGGGGTCAATATAGCCGATAAATAAATGAAGCTATTCACAGGACGAAATCAGTAAGTGCTTTTAAATTTCTTGCTCTAACATGGAAAATTAGTACCAGCAAGAAGGTTTTTTGCCTCAAGGCCACAAAACACGCGATCAGCCCTGAGAAACGCGAACAAGAAAGGATTTTTGATAAGTGGCTCATAATCAAATGTAGCCTGGCGCCTGGCACGCAGCTTTTTCTTCCCAAAATACACTCTGTAGCAGCCGGACACCCAAAACCACTGCTCTGTATAATGTGTGACAATATAACATGAACCCTGGCCCATTTTTATGTTTCTACACAGAGAGTTAAAGGTCATATGGAAGTACAAAATGCTAACTACTGTTTAATGGGCATCATGTGCTAACATTCCAAATAAGAAATTATGAATTGAAAATGATAACGATTCATAATTTGCAATTTTTTCTTTGGAACATACCAAAATGTATCAGGTAGATTGCAAATTGCAACCCGATGGTTAGATTCAGAGGGATGATGCCCTGCAGGGGTCAGCAGACCACCATGTCTATAATTGCGTTCAAATAAATATATATTTTTAATGAAGCCCCTTTCCTGAAAAAGAAAAGCGTAAGCATTTGAAAACTGAATTGAAAAATGTTACAACAATTTTTTTTAGGCACAGGCTGTGGTACCAGGGAGCACTGTCTACTCCGAAGAAAATGCATTGTCCACATTCACAAAGAGAAAGAGCTCACATTTGCGAAGGGTTACCACCTCATTTGACTCGGTGATAAAATATGAATGTTTTGCGACGGATTTCGGTTGCAAAACATTAATACATAACTTAAGGAATCGTTATGTGGAAGGGTCGCGCTTTACACCCCAATGCCAAATATGGTAATTACGTTACGTATAAACCTAAATGATTTACCGCCTGATTCATCAAAGGAAATAGCGCTCGCAAAGGGCCAGATTCTGAGAATCTGGCCCTTTGCGAGAGCGATTTTTGCATTTGGGATTCAGCATCCCAAATGTAAAAATCGCTAATTGCGATCTCGCAATTTTGCGAGGAATGACATTTAAGGAATCTCTATTTGAGATTCCTTAAATGCAATTCAACATCCAATTTAAATTAGCAAATTCGCAATTTCTAGGCGCAATTTACCGCGAGGTCAGACCTCGTGGTAAATTGGGAAAACTCAGAAAAATGCATTTAAATGCATTTTTCTGAGTTGCATGTTACACACACACATATCCTTTGGACATGTGTGTGTGCAACACCTGTGTAAAATTTCATTTGAGGGGTGCTACAGGGTGTCCTTTGGACACCCCTGGCACCCTTCAAATCGCTATCTTATTTGCGATTAGCAAATTGCTAATCGCAAATAAGGAATACTCACCATTCATTCCTATGGGCCTTTTGGCCCATAGGAATGAATGGGGAGTTTTTCCTTATTTGCGATTAGCAATTTGCTAATTGCAAATAAAGAATGTGTAGGAATCGCTAAAATGATTGCGATTCCTACATGAATCCCGTTTTGCGAGTCCTTAATAGCGATTCGCTATGAATCGCTATTAGGGCCTCGCAAAACGGGAGAATGATGAATCAGGCGGCAAGTAACGTGTTACTGAACCACAGTTTTTTTTGTATGTTGTTTTGCAGCCGCAAAGGCTCTGTTTTGACCTTTGTACTGTAAAATAGCTTTGTACATTAGGCCCTGAATGATCCCACCCTACGTCCGCGCTTTAGAGGCTCAACCCTCAGTACAATAGGAATACTTTTCAGATTCGTGTTCAATATCCGCTTTGTTCTAGCCTTAATGGAAAGCTACTATGTGATAGAATAATAACATTAATAAAATTGGAAACAGGTCTGACACAAGATTGCGTTCTAGTTCTGTAGGCCGTTTAATTAAGTCTCTACCATAGATAATAGCTCTGCCGGTCAATGGTGTTATATACTGTCTTTCTCTGAAGCTAGTAAGCCCATTGAATAGGAGCCATAATCTGAAATACTAATCTATTTTATAACTTTGTGCTTGTCACTGCTGATTACATTCTCTTTGCATACAGCAATTCGGCCATTAAACAGACTATCAGCATCTCTTTCCAGCTACTTTTAAATAGATTTCATTCCTCGGCTCATGAAAAGCTTATATGTTATAACTTCAAAGTTATTATATTACCCTTTATGAGAAAGTCGACATGATTTTTTCTTGCACTTTGGATGTAACCCAATTAATAAGAAACAAGGCGTTAGAGCAACTGTACGACTCCTTGAAACAAACAAGAGAGATGTTGGAGTTTATGATTAATCTCCCCACACAGATATTACAAGCCACACATGCTGATTTTGCTTACTTGATCTGTTGCATTGGGTGGGGAAGACTAAAACCTACATACCATGCGTTGTTCCTAATTCTACAGTTGTGTAATCAAAATGCCCCCCACAAAGACTTGTAGTGGAAATTGTTTACAAATTACATTTTCCAAATAGATAATCTATTCCAAAATATTATCAGTCAATCAAGCTGTACCTATATGGTACGGCTTATCACCCGTGCGGGTATCCAGGCGCTGTGCTGCAGGTCTCAGCCGAATAGCCAGGTTTAAAGTCCCTTTCTGAAGTCTGACAATGAGGGAGTTGATCATAGGTGGAGGGAAAGGGTGTTCCAGGATTTGGCAGTGAGGTGGGAGAAGAATTGACCTATGGTGCGGCAGCGGTGGATGCGTGGTGTCTGTATTACGGCTAGGTGGGCGAAGCAGAGGTTTCTCTGTGGTCGGTGAGAGTGCAGGTGGTGGTTTACGTATGCCGGTCCTTGGTTGTGGAGGGTTTGTAGGCCTGGGCCAGAAGCTTGAAGTGGCATCTCTTCTGGATGGGGAGCCAGTGGAGGTCTCTCAGGTGCTGGGTGATGTGGGACCTTTTGGGCAGATTGAGTCTGGCTGCTGCGTTCTGGATCGTTTGGAAATCTTCTCAAGAGTTCACTGGTGGTGCCTGCATATAGTGAGTTGCTTTAGTCCAAGTGACTGGTGTGGGGGTCTGTCACTGTTCTTCTGCTGCTGGTGGGTAGCCATTTAAAAATTCTGCGAAGCATGTGGAGTGTGGGGAAGCAGGCTGAGGATATGGTATTGACCTTTCATTTCATGGAGAGTTCGCTGTCTAGGATGATGCAGAGGTTGCAGATGCGTTCTTTCGGAGTGGGGGTGGGTCAGAGTTCCGCTGGCTACCAGGAGTCGTTCCAGAGGGATGTGTGGCTGCCAAAAATGAGCACTTCAGTTTTGTCCTTGTTGAGCTTCAGGCAGTTATCTTTCATCCACACTAGATATGTGATAATATAAATCACATAATTGTATAAATAAAAACATAAAGTTTCAGGGCCCTTCAGTATGTTAATGGTGCTGTATTTCTGGGTTTATATATCCTACTACTTAAAGATTAGTCACAATTATTGATTGAAAAGGTATCCATATCTTCGTCAGACAATATTGGCAATTTTCTATCATTCCCATGTCAGGACTCAGCAGTCAGGGTTGGGCTGGGAGATTCTGGATTCACACCCAGGGAGGAGCTCAGGTTAGATAGGTTGGATCTGATCAGCAGCAAAACTCTGGGGAGATTATGATAGACAGGAGTGCTGCAGCACAACATGCAATTTGGCAGAGGTGGAGATTATGTACTCATGGACATGGCAACTAATGGATATGAGTATCATTGTTCCTTGAGAGCGGTTTACAGTTCAATCCAAGATGGTGACCATTATCAATTGAACACAGGGGATTTCGCATTCATAGATGGCTGATAAACAATAGGGAATAAAGGAAGGGGTCATGTCTGGGTGACTGGGCACTATAAAGCCACTCTCAAAGACCAACGACACAGCAAGGCAACATTGCTTTTGGTTATGTTCTGCACCTGGCCTTTTACTATGCCTTGCAACTTATTTGTTTTCTTGTGCTTCCAAAGCTCTTCCTTGCATGTCGCTTGCTTCCAGTGATCACACTGCCGGATCTTCACCCGCCTCTTTCTGCCCCCCAAAAAGTGTTAAGAGTGTGGCAGGAGTGAGGCACCTGCCGTATCAAAGAAAAACGTGAGTGCATAGTAGCAGTTCCTTTGACTTTATCCTAAGAAAAGCAAGAAATGGACAAGGAAAACAGACCAAGGCCTCAGAATGGAGGTAGATCACAACATAGATTCCGGTAAAGGCCTGCCTATGTGACTAGAGATCCCACTGCCCTTAACGCCACCCATGTCGTCAGCTGTTCCTCCCTGAAACGGCAGAAGGGAAGGGTGGAAAAGGATCAAAGAAAGGTATAAGGGGGTGGAGATCGAATAAAAAATCATTGGCACACTAGTCTGATGAGTTTGGCACCTTTGAGAACTCACTGCCATAGTGAGATCACTGCAGTGAAAAGTACTAGAATGAGCTGTGACTACACTTTTTCTTCCGACGTTAAATATTATAATGTCCTTTTTGGGAACTGGCTAGTTGAGGAATGTGTTTTTTATCATTTGTTCTAGCTCAATTGATCTTTCATAAAGATTATATTGCATATTGTTTCTAGATTGTTTTATTCATTTATTTTATTTCAAAGATATATTTTAATACATATTGATGATCTAAATGCAACAACACTTTGCACTTAAATGACATGTTACAAAATTGTGTTTTGTAAATTTAGGTTAACATTGTGAAGAAGCAACAAAGGGCAATTATCGAACGACTTAATCTTGAACGACTCATTATAGAAGAGGAACTAGGAGAATGCAATTCTACGGTAAAACCAGTAAAGTTATTATATTTAGAAACCTAATATCTTTCAAATTAAAATAAGCCTTTTCTCTAAAATACCTGATTTCCGTTTCTCTACAGATATTGCTGCTTTCTTCTGAAGAGAATACTGACCTATTTCAAGAAGTTCCAAATGTTTTACATAGTTTAGATTGCCCATATTCCGAATTGAAGGCTTCAGTTCTTAGAGAATTCCACAATATCACTGAGGAATATACATCCAGAGTTCAAGAAATGGATAATCAGTTGGCTGCCATAGAGAGGTAATAAACATTGATTGACTTTCAATATTCTGGACATGTCTTTATACGAAAAGGAACTGTGCTTTGTTAGACAATGATGCATTTTATTTATTCATTAATGATCCATAAGTGTCCCAGGAACAGCTGGTCTATTAGTAGATGGCAGCAGGTGAAACAAACATCGACAATGTCAATAGCCTTTGTCCATCTATGTTTTTCTATGTAATGTTTCAGCACATCATTTTTTATCACTTGTGCTTGAGACCGGAATTTCCAGGATGCCCAGAGATCATTTGTGCAGGTTCCCACATGGGCCAGTACTGTATGTACAGTTTACACTCCAGCCACTATGCATACCCCTGACTCTCATAATTGGAACCTCAGTGCCTGACACTAGCCGACAGTGACTGGGAATGTGAGACTCTAGTGTTGATTAGTACCCACATGTGGCATTCCTCACATAAGAAGACACAAGTTCAGAGATGCACGAGGACGAGGGGAGGGGAGGGGAAATAAAGGTAATGAGAAGAGGAAGGGGGAAGATTCAAGGAAAGTAAAAGGAGAAACAAGCATAGGAAAGGAGGAGAAGGTATGTAAAAAGACTTTGCCTAAGGGAAAGATGTAGGGGTGAGATAGCGAAAATAGGAAGAGAGAGAGAGACAGTATGAACAAGTTATTCTGCTACAGGAGACATATTGCTGGAATATTTCCTTAGTTCAGCTTCACAACTGCCTGTAAAACCTTCTTATCCAAAATATTGAAAATATATGTGTTTTTCAATGCACTAGTTAGCAAAAAAGATATTATTAATATCTTCCAAATATGTGTTTGGTGACTGGTATGAATTTGCTCCCATATCATGTTTTTCAATGCCTGCTGGTACGATTGCTAATTTCAAGGTTCATTCTCCGGAAGCCCCTCAACAGAGTCATGGCCAAGTGCCCAATCTAGGTGGGTGAAAGTTGTTCAGCAGCCTCACTGACTGCTTGTCAGCAACTCTCTCTCCATTACTGTTTAAAGACTATTCCTTCCTTGGTGAAGTGAGAAGCATAGTTTAAGTTACCCACATCTTCCCGGTTGCTAAGATTCTATCAAAATGGGAGGGCTCGCCTGTAAATATATATAAATATATATTTATTTAATGAAGACTTTTTATTTATTTATGATTGTCAATGTATGATTTAAAGAAATATGTGTGGTATCAACAAAAGCAAGGGGTTAGCGGCAACTGCCAGTCACAAGAGTATTTCACACTTGTAGGGGCACATGCATCATTGTTTTTTGCGGTCGCAACAAACCTGCCCCTTTGCGAACACAGTTTTTGCATTTGGGATGCATCATCCTAAATGCAAAAAACACTATTTAAGTAACATACTGAAGGGCCCTGAAAACTTTGTTTTTATTTATACAATTATGTGTTTTATATTATCACATATCTAGTATGGATGAAAGATAAATGCCTGAAGCTCAACAAGGACAAAACTGAAGTGCTCATTTTTTGCAGCCACACTATCCTCTGGACCGACTCCTGGTAGCCAGCGGAATTCTGACCCACCCCCACTCCAAAAGATTGCATCTGCAACCTCTGCATCATCCTAGACAGTGAACTCTCCATGAAATGACAGGTCAACACCATATCCTCAGCCTGCTTCCACACACTCCACATGCTTCGCAGAATTTTCAAATGGCTACCCACCAGCAGCAGAAAAACAGTGACACAGACCCTCACACCAGCAACATTTGCGATTACTTAAATTGCGATTGCATTTCGGGAATGGCAAATTGCAATTTTTGCTTTTAAGAAACACAAATTACCATCAACTTTAAGTTGACGGTAATTTGCGAAAACTTTGAAAAATGCACAAAAGTGAATTTTACAAAGTTCAACATTGCACACTAACACGCCCTTGGGACATGTGTGTGTGCAACATGTTTTTTAATTGCACTTTCAGGGTTGCATTAGGGTGTCCTTTTGGCACCCTTGCACCCTTGAAATTGCAAGCCCAATTTGCGAGTACCTATTTGGCCTGTAGGCCCATAGGAATGAGTGGGAAGCCATTCCTTATTTGCAATTTTCAATAGGCGAGTCGCAAACAAGGAATGCGTAGGATTCACAATTTTTTTGCGATTCCTACATGCAAAGGAATTACGATTCCTAACTTGCGATTTCTTAAAAATCTCAATTTAGGAATCGCAATTCCTGAGTTTGATGCATGTGGCCCATATTGCCCACCTCGAATGGCCAGCTGCCACATGACCACACATTAATACAGGAGAAAAGCTGATGAGAGGTGTTGGAACTGGGGTAGCCTGGCCTAGGGCAAGACTAGCATATCAGAGGCACAGTGTAAAGGTTGCAGACCACCCAAAAGTAATTCCACGCAATAGCACTCAAAAAGAAAACACTACACCAAAAATGTGGAAAAATACGTACTGCTTTATAAAAAATAATATTCTCTTTGTTCTCACAATATAAATAACTTAGAACATTTCAGGTCACTTTAGTATCAGCAATTCTACCACTTAAATTACTAGCAAATTATCAACTTGTCTTGAAAGCAGCTACTATACTCTTGAGCTTCTATCACACTTTTGCATTCAGTATATACAGTACTTTATGTTTAGTCACACACCATAACCCTGACTGGCATGCAACACTTACTCTTCCAAAGGCCAGTTAAAATATAGCCTGTACTCTACACTTGGTTCTATAAATATCAATAACACTGTTAGACTGCTGCACAGGTTATCAACTAATTACTATATGTCATCACTTTTAAAATTTAGCAGAACAGCACTTAAATCCGATCAGAGCAACACTTTCCTTTACATGGATAACTGTACAGTTTTCCTACTGAACCTATTTAAAAGAAATGGATTAAGCACCACTTAAATCAGCAGTTAATTGAGCCCTGCCTGGGCTTCCTTATGGACCCTGTACTCCTAGGGACCGTGTCTTCAGTGTACACCCTGGTGAGGTATCTAGCCAGAACCCCAGTTTCTTATGTAGAAGGCTCTTCCCCCATATAACTACCTCCTTACTTGTCACCACACTGTTGATCAGTTCTTTCCTGGGTCCGGAGCAGAGGGAATAGCGACAGGAAAAGGGGGCTCGAGGAGCCGAGGCTGAAGAGGCTCTCACGCCTCAATAGACACCTCGGGGCTTCCCCTAGCTCAGGAGGACTCCTTGCTGTTGTCCTCGCGCAAAGGAAGAACCACAAGGGCAGACACCACGAGGCCCCAGACTCCTACCGGGCCTCGAATCTTTCCCTCCCTGCCTGGGCCAGCTTCTCCGTGTGGCGCTCAGGCAGGAGGAACGAGCAGATCACGCCACAAATTGCAGGAGTCGCCGGCGCCTTCCTCAGCGCCGGGCGGCGAGGACACTAGTACAGCAGCTCCGCCTCACGAAGCCTGGGGCTCAATAGAGCATGCGCGGGAAGCGAGTGTCTCACGGACAGAGACCGCGCTACCGCTCTTCCCCTCAGCTCCAGCCGGCGCCGCCTCCCAGAAACCGGTGGTCTCACAGGGCATGCGCGAGGGAGCAGAGTCTCCAGCCCAGCGATCGCGCACTTGCAACAGCGCCTCCCCTCGCTCTCCTCACACTGGGGCCCGGGAAATTACCACAGGTCGGCTCCGGCGTCCATCGTCAGCATCGTCATTTCTCCATCCAGTTCTAGCGACCCAGGCAATGATCCGGCGCCACTTCACCAGCGCTGGCCTGGGGGTCACCTCGCTCAGCCTCACCCTACTTCTGCCCCTTCAAGGGAGGGCTCCTCCTCGCAGCAAGTCTCTGCCTCAGCCAGTAAGTGAAGTACTTAGAAGGGGGGGGGGGGTCAAGGCTCTGCCAGCGAGAAAAGTCACTGCAGCCTGCGGCAGAATACAATTGGCCACTGCTACTGGGGGGGGGGGTCACAGGATCTACCCCTACCTATACTAACCACTGCTCACGAAGAGCCTCTCTCTGCTGGGCAGAGGACTGTGCACCGCAGCACTACAGTCTCCTTCTCCTAAAGGCTTCCCTTGTATAATTTTAAACAAGGGGCAAGCTAGGCGCCCAGGGTCTCCAGTAACCCTCAACAGCGGGGCCAGGACAAGTAACCAAAAGGGGAGTAGTGGGGTGGATCAATAAGGCAGCTTCCCAGTCCAGGAGGTCAACCCTATGTCTAACCTCTTCCCACCCTTAGCTACAGCCTGTCCTCCAGCTGACTTCCAAAGGTAGACAAAATGGCTGCCCCGCATTCCGCCTTATATAGGCTGCCCTTCAGTGGTCCAGAATGGACCAGAAGGTTCTAGAATGCCCTATGCTAGGCTATGGCCAAGTTCTGTGTGTGACAGTTAGGGCAGTTGGTGGCCACCATTTTAGGTGGTGCCAACTTTCCTGTCAGAACAGGCCTCTGGGCCTGAGGTAAAAGTCTATGAGGGGGAGAAAGAACACCTATCCCCCTGGCCAACACCTACAAAAAGTCAGTAGACAAAAAAAATTATCAAGGGTATGAGGGGCAAAAAGGGGATAAAATAAATAATAATTAGGAGGGACTTCGCCAAAAAGCCAGACAGGTCTAACACGCGTCCCCCCCAGCTGAAAGTGGGGAGAACTACCCAACCCCTTGGGAGTCCTCATCACTAAGGCGGAAATACCTGGAGAGACCGTCTGCATTGGCGTGGTCCACTCCAGGCCGATGTTCCACCCGGAAGTCCATTCCCTGTAGGGAGATGGACCACCTCAACAACTTGGGATTTTCCCCCTTCATTTGCATCAGCCAACGAAGGGGTCGGTGGTCAGTCTGAACCAGGAAGTGCGAGCCAAAGAGGTATGGCCGTAGCTTCTTCAGAGCCCACACCACCGCAAAAGCTTCCCTCTCAATGGCACTCCACTTCTGTTCCCGGGGAAGCAGTCTCCTAGATAAGAAGACTACAGGTTGATCCAGGCCCTCTTCATTGAGTTGCGATAACACTGCCCCAATGCCATGTTCTGATGCATCTGTTTGGACAATGAACTCCTTGGAGAAGTCTGGGGCCTTCAGGACCGGTGCCGCACACATTGCCTGTTTCAATTTCTCGAAAGCTTGCTGACAAGCTCCCGTCCAAACTACCCGTCGAGGTTGTTTCTTGGAGGTGAGCTCCGTGAGGGGCGCTACAATAGTGCCATACCCCTTCACAAAGCGACGGTAGTAGCCTGTGAGGCCCAGGAAAGCTCGGACCTCAGTCTGTGTCTTGGGGGGTTCCCAGGCCATGATTGCCTCAATCTTCGCCTGCAGGGGCTGCACAGTCCCCCTACCCACCAAGTGTCCAAGGTACACAACCGACCCCTGCCCAATCTGGCATTTGCTGGCTTTGATGGTCAATCCATTGTCTCAGGGCCTGGAGAACGGCCTGCAAATGCTGCAGATGGTCCTCCCAACTGTTACTGAAGACGGCAATGTCATCCAAGTAAGCAGCAGAGAAACTCTCCAATCCAGAGAGGACCTGGTTCACCAGCCGCTGAAATGTGGCAGGTTGAGCCCAAAGGGCATCACACAGAACTGGTAGTGTCCCTCAGGCGTGGAGAAGGCTGACCTTTCCCTTGCACCATCTGTCAAGGAGATCTGCCAGTACCCTGAAGTGAGGTCAAAGGTACTCAGATATTGGGCAGCTCCTAGCCGGTCAATCAATTCATCCGCCCTAGGGATCGGATGAGCATCAGTCCTTGTCACTGAATTCAGTCCTCGGTAATCCACACAGAACCTCAGTTCAGGTGTGGTGCCTGGTGGTGCGGCTTTTGGCACGAGCACCACCGGACTGGACCAAGGGCTGTTGGAAGGTTCAATTACTCCCAGCTCTAGCATCTTGGCAACTTCTCCATGGATGCTAGCCTTCACCTTGTCAGACAGCCGGTAGGTCTTCGACTTCACTGGTGGGCTGTCTCCTGTGTCCACGTCATGGGTACACAGGTGGGTCCTTCCCGGGACAAGGGAGAACAACGAAGAGTACTGCTCCAGGATCTGGCGGCAGTCTTCCCATTGCTCAGGAGTTAGAGTAGGAGAGAGAATCACTCCCTCCACTGACCCATCCTTCTCTTGAGACGAAAAGAGATCTGGGAGAGGTTCGCTTTCCGCTTCCTCCTCCCCGTCAGTCACCATCATCAACATGACTTCGGGCCTCTCGTGGTGGGGCTTGAGTCGGTTGGCATGCAGCACCCGTAGGGGCTGTCGAGGGGTCTTAAGGTCCACCAGGTATGTGGCCTTACCCTTCTTCTCCAACACCTCAAAGGGGCCTGTCCAGCGATCCTGGAGGGCGCTAAGCTCTCCAGGCTCCATCACCCACACTTTCTGGCCAGGCTCCAATTCCACGTGGTGAGCATTGTGGTCATACCACTCCTTCATGACTGCCTGGCTGGCCTCTAAGTTGTCAGAAGCTTGCTTCCACAACTTCGCCATTTGGCTCCTGAAGGCCAGCATGTAGCTCACCACATCCTGGGGGGGTTTCCTGGGAGACTTCCCCCAACCATCCTTCACCAGGCTGAGAGGACCGCGTACAGGGTGCCCATACAAGTCAAGTCAAGTCAAGTCATAGAATTTGTATAGCGCACTACATACCCAGAGGGTTTCAAGGCGCTTAGGAAGGGGAGGAGGATTACTTGTCAAATATCCACGTTTTAAGTTGCTTTCTGAGCGCTAGGTGGTTCTGGGTAAGGCGAAGGTAAGCGGGGAGTGAGTTCCATGTTTTAGCAGCCAGGTATGAAAAGGATCAGCCTCCCATGGTGGTCTTTTGATGCGAGGTACAGTGGCGAGGGCTTGGCTGGAAGAACGTAGTTGGCGGGAGGGGGTGTAGAAGGACAGTCGTGAGTTGAGGCAATCTGGTCCGATGTCGTAGAGTGATTTGTGTGCGTGGGTAAGCAGTCGAATACAGAAGCTCAAAGGGGCTGAAGCCCACTCCCTTCTGGGGCACTTCCCTGTAGGAAAAGAGTAAACAGGGTAGGAGGACGTCCCATTTCCTCCGCAGGCTTTCGGGCAGACTTCTGATCATGCCCTTCAAGGTCTTATTAAACCTCTCAACCAGTCCATTCGACTGGGGGTGATAAGGAGTGGTGAACCGGTAGGTCACTCCACACTCCTTCCACATTGCCCGCATGTAAGCTGACATGAAGTTGGTCCCCCTGTCGGACACAACTTCCTTGGGAAATCCCACTCGGGTAAAGATTCCCATTAGGGCTCTTGCCACTACAGGTGCAGTGACTGTCCTCAGAGGTATTGCCTCTGGGTACCGTGTGGCACGATCCACCAGCACCAGGATAAACCTGTGACCAGCTGTTGTTGGTGGATCCAAAGGCCCTACAATGTCGATGCCTACCCTCTCAAAGGGTGTGCTAACGACTGGAAGTGGTTCCAGGGGAGCCTTTAGCTTCACCCCTGTTTTCCCACTGGCCTGGCAGGTTACACATGTCCTACAGTAAGTGTTGGACGCCACTTTCATCTGAGGCCAGTAAAAGTGGAGGACAAGCCGTGCAAAGGTCTTGTCCTGGCCTAAGTGTCCTGCCAGGGGTATGGCATGAGCCAATTCCAAAAGAAAGGCTCGGTACTGTTGCGGGACTACCAAGGCCCTTGATGAACCAGGCAAGGGTACCTTGGGTTCACTGTAGAGGAGTCCATCCTCCCAGTAAATATGGTAATGTCCCGTAACATCACCTGCTGCTTGGGCTTCAGCCTGTCGCCTCAGTCCCTCAAGGGTGGGGCACTCCCTCTGCCCCTTACAGAATTCCTCTCTGGTAGGACCTCCCTCCACATGCCACTCCGCAGGGATGGGTAAATCCTCCAGAGAGTCTACTTCCCCCTCCACGGACTCCTGGTCCACCACCGCAGGTGGCCGATCTGTCTCATGGGGTGCGGAAGCCGGAGCAGGCTTTCTCTGTCTCCGGGTCTGTCCCTTCTTAGCAGCGGGTTGGGCCATTGTTCTAGGCTCCAACCCAGGCGAACTCCCTCTCTGGGCAGTCGCAGACCGTGTGCTGACACAGGCCCAGTCAGGTGTACCCAGCATCGCAGAATGCGTCCGGTATTCCACCTCTCTCCAAGTGTTGTGTTCCATGTCATTCCCCAACAGACAATCGACTGGCACAGCAGGGCTTACGGCAACTCGAAGTGAACCTGCAACCCCCTCCCACTCAAAGGGAACCTCAGCCACTGGATAGTGGCCCATTCTGCCGTCAGCCATCGCGGCGGGGTGGAGTACATTAGGAACAACCTGCTCCGGAGACACCAGCTGACTTCTCACCATAGTCATGCTGGCTCCTGTATCTCTCAGAGCCTCCCCTCTCTGGCCATTGATGGTAACCCATTGCCCATACTTTGTAGTATTTGGGGGCACCTGGATCTTTGGCACCATCTCCCGCTCTCCCAGGGACACTAAGGTGACACCCGCCCACTCACCCCCCTTATCTAAGGGCAACTCCTCCCCGAGCGCTACACTAGCTACTCCCGGTGACTTTCCTCCGGTGGGAGGGGGTGGTCTCTTTGGGCATCTGACATCCCCCTTATAATGTCCAACACCACCACATTCAAAACAGTGGAGAACCCTGGGCTGCTGGCTTTGGCCAGGATTAGGGTTCCGGGGCGGGTTTGCCCTAGGGGTGAAACCTGCTCCCTTCCCTTGGAAGTTATTTTGGGGACCTTTAAAGAACTCTTTCTTTTTCTCTCCCCCCTCCTTCTTCTGGGGGGCGCCCTGTCCGGCTTTTTGAGATTCCCCTCCAGTCCCCTTGGAGGACACCCGGGTACTTGTCCAGATGTCCGCCTCCTCCTCAAGCTTCCGGGGATTGGTCAGCTTGCTGTCCACCAGGTGTTGGCGCAGCTCGGGAAAACATTTCTCGAGGAGGTGTTCTCTCAAAAATAGATCGTACAGCCCCTCATAATCTTTTACCTCACTGCCCTTGACCCAACCCTCTAAGGCCTTTCTGGCGTAGTCAAGGAAGTCCACCCAGTTCTGAGTGCTCAATTTGTGGCTCCCCCTGAACTTCTGTCGGTACCTTTCTGGGGTAAGCCCGAACTTCCTTAACAACGCCAGCTTCATGGTGGGGTAGTTAGTTTGTTCCTCTGGATCCAGGGCCAGCAAGGTGTCCCGACCAGCAGGAGGCATGTACCTGTACAAACCACCCCCCCCAGTGCTTCTCCTGCACCCCATGAACCCTCAGAGAAACCTCATAAGCAGCCAGCCACTTTGCTATATCGTCCCCCTGACTGAAGCTCGCTATCAGGTCTTTTGGTAAATGAGGTTTGGTCTCCCTGGCTGACTCCTTTGGTTCGCTGCCACCATTCCTACTAGGAGAGGACCCCCGTCGCAGACTTTGGAGCTCCAGTTCCTTCAGTCTAAACTCGTGGGCCATCCTCCTCTCCTCTTTCTCCTGCTCCAACTTAGCCAACTCCCACCTTAACTGTCTTTTCTCCCTCCTATCGGTGAGCTCGGCTTCCATCAGGCTTCCCCCAGAGATGCTACTGCCCCTTCTGGAGTAGGACACTGGTCCTGGGAGTAAGTTTTCCCCTTCAGTGTGGAATAACTCTTCTACCTCCCCCACCGTGTCCTGGTCGGCCTCTTCATCCTCCTCCTTCTTTCCTTGGTGTGCCTCCACCCAAGCCCTAACACTGGTCTGGAGCTCCCCCTTCCTGGCACCATGTTTGAAAAATACCCCCATTTGTTGGCAGAACATTTTCAATTGTGACACGGAATAGACCTCTAGGTTTTCCACAGCGAACTCCATTGTGAGTCAGGCAAACCTAGATACACACCAGAAATTTCAGAGTTGCAAGGACAACCTAAAGCCAACTCCACCCACCACCAGGAATAAATTTGGAAAAATCAAAAAGACTAATTGGGAGGGCCGCAAGGAGAAAACTCCTGGTGTAGGTTTGGTGTATTACGTCAAATTACTAGTGAGTAGCTGCAACCAAGTCAGTATCCCACCGCTAGGCACCAATATGTTGGAACTGGGGTAGCCTGGCCTAGGGCAAGACTAGCATATCAGAGGCACAGTGTAAAGGTTGCAGACCACCCAAAAGTAATTCCACGCAATAGCACTCAAAAAGAAAACACTACACCAAAAAATGTGGAAAAATACGTACTGCTTTATAAAAAATAATATTCTCTTTGTTCTCACAATATAAATAACTTAGAACATTTCAGGTCACTTTAGTATCAGCAATTCTACCACTTAAATTACTAGCAAATTATCAACTTGTCTTGAAAGCAGCTACTATACTCTTGAGCTTCTATCACACTTTTGCATTCAGTATATACAGTACTTTATGTTTAGTCACACACCATAACCCTGACTGGCATGCAACACTTACTCTTCCAAAGGCCAGTTAAAATATAGCCTGTACTCTACACTTGGTTCTATAAATATCAATAACACTGTTAGACTGCTGCACAGGTTATCAACTAATTACTATATGTCATCACTTTTAAAATTTAGCAGAACAGCACTTAAATCCGATCAGAGCAACACTTTCCTTTACATGGATAACTGTACAGTTTTCCTACTGAACCTATTTAAAAGAAATGGATTAAGCACCACTTAAATCAGCAGTTAATTGAGCCCTGCCTGGGCTTCCTTATGGACCCTGTACTCCTAGGGACCGTGTCTTCAGTGTACACCCTGGTGAGGTATCTAGCCAGAACCCCAGTTTCTTATGTAGAAGGCTCTTCCCCCATATAACTACCTCCTTACTTGTCACCACACTGTTGATCAGTTCTTTCCTGGGTCCGGAGCAGAGGGAATAGCGACAGGAAAAGGGGGCTCGAGGAGCCGAGGCTGAAGAGGCTCTCACGCCTCAATAGACACCTCGGGGCTTCCCCTAGCTCAGGAGGACTCCTTGTTGTTGTCCTCGCGCAAAGGAAGAACCACAAGGGCAGACACCACGAGGCCCCAGACTCCTACCGGGCCTCGGATCTTTCCCTCCCTGCCTGGGCCAGCTTCTCCGTGTGGCGCTCAGGCAGGAGGAACGAGCAGATCACGCCACAAATTGCAGGAGTCGCCGGCGCCTTCCTCAGCGCCGGGCGGCGAGGACACTAGTACAGCAGCTCCGCCTCACGAAGCCTGGGGCTCAATAGAGCATGCGCGGGAAGCGAGTGTCTCACGGACAGAGACCGCGCTACCGCTCTTCCCCTCAGCTCCAGCCGGCGCCGCCTCCCAGAAACCGGCGGTCTCACAGGGCATGCGCGAGGGAGCAGAGTCTCCAGCCCAGCGATCGCGCACTTGCAACAGCGCCTCCCCTCGCTCTCCTCACACTGGGGCCCGGGAAATTACCACAGGTCGGCTCCGGCGTCCATCGTCAGCCTCGTCATTTCTCCATCCAGTTCTAGCGACCCAGGCAATGATCCGGCGCCACTTCACCAGCGCTGGCCTGGGGGTCACCTCGCTCAGCCTCACCCTACTTCTGCCCCTTCAAGGGAGGGCTCCTCCTCGCAGCAAGTCTCTGCCTCAGCCAGTAAGTGAAGTACTTAGAAGGGGGGGGGGGGGGGGGGTCAAGGCTCTGCCAGCGAGAAAAGTCACTGCAGCCTGCGGCAGAATACAATTGGCCACTGCTACTGGGGGGGGGGGGGTCACAGGATCTACCCCTACCTATACTAACCACTGCTCACGAAGAGCCTCTCTCTGCTGGGCAGAGGACTGTGCACCGCAGCACTACAGTCTCCTTCTCCTAAAGGCTTCCCCTGTATAATTTTAAACAAGGGGCAAGCTAGGCGCCCAGGGTCTCCAGTAACCCTCAACAGCGGGGCCAGGACAAGTAACCAAAAGGGGAGTAGTGGGGTGGATCAATAAGGCAGCTTCCCAGTCCAGGAGGTCAACCCTATGTCTAACCTCTTCCCACCCTTAGCAACAGCCTGTCCTCCAGCTGACTTCCACAGGTAGACAAAATGGCTGTCCCGCATTCCGCCTTATATAGGCTGCCCTTCAGTGGTCCAGAATGGACCAGAAGGTTCTAGAATGCCCTATGCTAGGCTATGGCCAAGTTCTGTGTGTGACAGTTAGGGCAGTTGGTGGCCACCATTTTAGGTGGTGCCAACTTTCCTGTCAGAACAGGCCTCTGGGCCTGAGGTAAAAGTCTATTAGGGGGAGAAAGAACACCTATCCCCCTGGCCAACACCTACAAAAAGTCAGTAGACAAAAAAAATTATCAAGGGTATGAGGGGCAAAAAGGGGATAAAATAAATAATAATTAGGAGGGACTTCGCCAAAAAGCCAGACAGGTCTAACAAGAGGCAACACAAAAGATTGATAATGGTACAGCATGCAAAAAGAAGAGTTAATTTAGCAGGTGTTGTTGATTTCTGCTGCAAATCTTTTTATTTGCAAGATCCTTTGTACAAATGTACAAATGTGGAAACAGCCAACACGTTTCACCCTTCATGAGGGCTTCTTCAGGGCAAGGATAGAGTAATGAAAATGAGGATATCAGCGTAAAGAATCCAATGGAATTACGAAGCGTCCCTATTGGTGGACGATGTCTCTAGTGTTCCAAGGCCCTATGCCGATACCGTGTATCTTTAAACCTCGGTCCAGTTTCAGATTCCGTGGCCTCCAAAATAGGGTAGAAGTAAATCAAATGGCAATATAAGGCCTCCAGTGTAGTCGGTATGTGTATTCAGAGTGTACGTGAATCAAAACCTCCTGGTGATCCCGTGTCCGGCTGAAAGTGTTGTTGCATCAGAAATCAATAACACCTGCTAAATGAACTCTTCTTTTTGTGTCCTGTACCATTGTCGATCTTCTGTGTTGCCTCTCATCAGCTTTTCTCCTGAAATATGTGTGGTGTCTGCTTTGTGCCTAACACACAATAACCAGCCTTACACAGCACTTGGACAAAACTGTATCAACTTTTATCAGCGATAGATGAGGTAAGTTCTGCCTGAGGCAATCATGCCTCAGCTTATGCAGGGTCTGTGAAAAGATGTAAAGTATTCAAACTAGTTCAAAAGTGAAGAATGGAATTTGTAGACAAAAGTACTTATAAGAATAATAAACCTGTATTTGTGTAAAAATAACTGTGGTTACAAAATTAGCATTAATATCCCAGCTGCAGTAAAATGTGATAAACTACCAAATTGATTTTTAGATCAGAGTTCTAAATTACAAGTTTGTTATAGGGAATTATGAAAGGCGATTGTGCAGAAAAATAATTCTGGACAGTGGAGCACAGCTCAGGAGTGGATTCGGAGGAAATCTAGCTAACATTGTCGTGTAATTTCCTCTTTACAATAGGAATTGCGCGTTTGTGGACAGCATGAACGCTGGCATGGTGCCAGACGTTTTCCAAACACCCCCTCAGGATATGTTGTCCCATGGAGCAGCTAGCTCACAGTGCCACCGTAAGCCCCCCTAAACCTAAACAGGGAGTAAACCGTTCTGGCAACCACTGAACATGACAACCCTGATCCTTCAGGAATTGTGGTGATAAATCTAGAACCCTTTTGCTCAGTCACTTGTGCTCTTGTTTCCTCAGAGAAATATACAAAGAGTACACAGGGGGAGGTTTTCAATGTGTATTGAACCAATGTGATTCTTGTATAAAATATATGTGCTGCGATGATCAATAGACAGAAGCAGATGAATGCTATTAGAAGTAACAGGACAGTGAACAAAATAAAAAGATCCACCATTGTGCTGTGACAATGTAAATATGCAAGCATATAAAACAATATACAAGCTGGGTACTCCTACTATGCATTCTCTAGCCTAAGCATCTAGGGAGTTTGTGTGTATTCTGCCAAGAATCCCCATACTGGATGTTCCAACCCCATTACCTGAAGGGATAGAATGTAGGACCCCGTCTTGGTCGCAAGCTCAACACTCCTCACAAGGATATCAGCAGGCTACTGGGCCAAACCGTCAGCATGTAGGGACCTCGCATTGACAGTAGAAGTGCTCCTCTGCCAACACCAGAAAATGGATGTTTATTTATAACATCCTTGCCTTGGGCCGAGATTTCGATCAGGCTGCCATTATTTGTGTGTTATAGATAGCTATGTCGCCATATGTACAAAAACAATAAGCACTTTTGCACAATGTCTGTATAAACCTTGTACATGGTGTCAAGGTAGCATGGTAGTGTACTTGCAAAGTTGATTCTGTAAGTAAGGTTAGTTTTCAAAGAAACAAATCCAAATTGTCATTAATGCAAATGTGTGTCAAAAGTCGATGTGTAAAAGTGAGGACGGTGTATGTGTAAATCTGCAGTGTTTCCTTTAAGTCCTAACTGAAACACATGATTGCATCCTCTCCGTTTCCTTCTCGGTGGTAGGAACTGCTGTGTGCAGGGATTCAAGGAGTTTAAAAAAATGTCTACCAGCAATAGCACACACACTGTGGTGTGGGAAAACCCATATGTCCTCTCATCCAGAGTACAGAGATCATAAGCAGAAAAACAAGGTATTTTTCCTAAGACTTGAAGAAGACTTCTTACAGATATGAAAGATTAGTCACAATGTTCTTGTTGACTGCTCAAGGGTTGTTTATCTTATTGCTGGTATCTTTTTATCTCCTTTTAAGATTATGTGATCTTCATTTGAAGCAGGTTAAATAACACTAAGAGGGTTCAACATTTATGATCCGTAGTGTGAGGATTGTGATGTATTATATGGTGTGGTTTTGTGACCTCTCCATGTATATGTTTTCAAAACAATCTTGGGACCAGTTATTGTCATTTGTAAAACCTCTTGCTCAACCTGGGTAGCTGAGGCTTCAAGCATCAAGTTTTAAACAAACAAAGGATCTAGGACAACACAAAAGAAATCCAACACCAATTTAAAAAAATAGATTATATTTTTTAATTTTTAGACACCGGATGAGCAAAATCCAGCGGTGGGTCCTTGAGATATAGATTTCTAAGTGAAACGTAATGCTCAGCTTTTTATTCCAAAGCACAAACAAGCATTGGTAATTGTAAAGTTTAGAAACTGAAAGAGCTGTGTTTGACTACTCCGACTCAGACTGGGGCACAAATTTCATCAGGGAGAAGGTGGAGGGCAATAAGGAGTAGTTGGGCAGTTACCTGGTCACCAAAGTGGTCTCAAGACCAGTTCAACTTCATCCAAGGATTGCCATAGGCTTCAATGGAGTAGTACTGATGCTGAGGATGCTGAAAGATGCTCTTCGTGCTGTGTGGTCGACAGTGTTCTTCCTGGGGTTACTTCTTGGTCCAGGGATGAGAATATGCAACTTTGACCACAGGGGTCGATGGCCCTAGACATCCTCTTTAAGCCAGCAGGAATACAGTCATGAAAGGCCTACTGGTCTCCAGTCACAGCAGGTCCAGGGTATCCTTTGGTAAGGGGTAGTGTCCGTCTTGGGTGACCAATCTGCACTCTTACTACTCTGCCGGATTCAGGTACATCTACCTTAACAAAGGGGCAGCCCTTCTCGAGTGTGGTTGCCATTTTCTGATCAAAGGGGGCCTCTCCTTTGGAGCTCGCCTTTTGGGCCAACACCCTGTGTGTTTCCTGCGAGGGGGAGGGAACACATCTCTGTGCGGCCGGCCTCTATTGTTTCTGTACTTTGGAGTTGTTTACACTCCTCCCAAGGAGGGCAGAAGGATGGCTGGTGGCCAGCAGCTGTGAATGGCCACTGGAAAAACTGAGAAACAACGTGGCACATTTCTAAAAGTTCCCTTTCTTTAAAAGTGACAATAAATTTGACTTGGGCATTAAGTTGGGGTTAATACAACAAATAATTTGATACCTTCAGATGTTAATTTAGTAGTCCCATTCAGAAGTTATCAGGACTGAGATGTTAGCCTGTAACTCTGTTCTGGCCAATGGGGCTGATACAAAAAACAAGAGAGGTACTGAGAGTCTGTGAAATGAAGAAATGACAGGACCAGGTTGTGTCCAGTATAAGTGTTCAGATCAAACCATTGATCTTGAGCACATGACACTATTATGTCATAGAGGTGAGGATAGGAAGATACAGGGTTTAGAAAGTAAGAACATAGTACCCATCCGCCCACTCATCAGTGGAATTTCGTCATCTGGGTTGGTGAAAAGAAACCAACCCAGATGACGAAATTACACTGATGAGTGGGCGGATGGGTACTATGTTCTTCCTTTCTAAACCCTGTATCTTCCTATCCTCACCTCTATGACATAATAGTGTCATGTGCTCAAGATCAATGGTTTGAGCTGAACACTTATACTGGACACAACCTGGTCCTGTCATTTCTTCATTTCACAGACTTTCAGTACCTCTCTTGTTTTTGTAGTAGTAGTTGGGGGACAAGGTACTCACATTGTCTATAAACTAACTCCCCTAGGACCCCCCAATACTCTGTTGTATTTTTGTTCAATGGGGCTGATAGCCTTTACATAGTAAAGACTACAGTTTTTTTTACTGTTGGGACATAATAAAGTATATGTCTCACTTAATAATTTACATCTTCTTGGTTAGGGCTCTATAGGCCTTCCTTAGGGGAAGTACAGAGTTACAGGCTGACATCTCAGTGTTAATAACTTATGAATATATATATATATATATATGTATATATATGTGTATATATATATATATAGCCAGTAGGTATATATAGTTAGGATTAGCTACTATAGGAAATCTGCAACATTCTATAAGGAATAACTTTGGCGCCGGTTGAGGAATTTGCGTGTAATTTTCCAAAATTGTGGCCAGCTCCCCTCCGCTCCTTCCCTGAAAGTTTCGGGGGGATTCATGAAGTGGGGGCTGAGTAAAAAGGGGGGTCTCAAAACGTGTTGTCCCCATGTTAATATCCATAGGACGGTCTGACAGCCCGAACCGGTGAACAGAATAACGCCAAACTTTGCAAAATTGTAGGGACTGGTACGCAGATGTGCCTTTGCTATGTTTGGTGAAAAGTGCTCCAGTGGTTTTTATGAAAATTCGGTTCAAAAACACATATATATCTATATGAGCTTACGGGTCCGTGCACGTATGCGTACGGTACGTGCGCGTACCCTTTCGTGCGCGAGCGCGATTCTGATTGGCTGGTAGTCGACTGTCAACATTCCAAACTGTCCAAACCAGGAAGAGTTGGCCACCATCTTGTTTCTCAGGAGAACTGAGGCACAAGAGAGCCCAAAACAAGAGTGGAAAACACGAAAAGGGGGCAGGGTAGAGACCCCCCAACCCCCTAGCCCTTTTCAGGGGGTCCCAGAAGGACCCCCAAGGGCAAAAAAAAACAAACAAAAAAACCCCGAAAAATCGCGGGGTACGCGCACGTTACGCGTACATGCACGCGTACGTACACGTACCGTGCGCGTACAGTGCGCGTACCCCGCGATTTTATAAAACAAAAATATATATTTTGCCCTTGGGGGTCCTTCTGGGACAACCTGAGAAGGGCTAGGGGGTCAGGGGGTCTCTACCATGCCCCCTTTTTGCGTTTTCCACTCTTGTTTTGTGCTCTCTTGTGCCTCAGTTCTACTGAGAAACAAGATGGCTGCTCAGGTGGTACCAGAAGGATATTAACATATAAAAACGTTATTCGCTAATAGAATTTGCATTTACAAAACCTTTGAAGTTTTTTGAAAAAGATATAGGTTTCTCGCCAGATATAGTTAGGAATTAGCATTTAAAAAAACCTTGTAAATTCACTTAAAGAAACCATAGGTTTCAGGCCTTATATAGTTAGGAATTAGCATTTAAAAAACCTTGCAAATTCACTAAAAAACCATAGGTTTCAGGCCTTATATAGTTAGGAATTAGCATTTAAAAAACCTTTGAAATTCACTGAAAAAAACCATAGGTTTCAGGCCTTATATAGTTAGGAATTAGAAAAAAATAATAATAATTTTGCCCTTGGGGGTCCTTCTGGGACACCTGAGAAGGGCTAGGAGGTCAGGGGGTCTCTTCCCTGCCCCCTTTTTGCGTTTTCCGCTCTTGTTTTGTGCTCTCTTGTGCCTCAGTTCTACTGAGAAACAAGATGGCTGCTCATGTGGTACCAGAAGGATATTAACATATAAAAACGTTATTCGCTAATAGAATTTGCATTTACAAAACCTTTGAAGTTTTAAAAAAAATATATAGGTTTTACGCCAGATATAGGTAGGAATTAGCATTTAAAAAACCTTGCAAATTCACTTAAAAAACCATAGGTTTCAGGCCTTATATAGTTAGGAATTAGCATTTAAAAAACCTTGCAAGGAGGAGCCAAGCTGGCGACCGAAATGGCCGCATAGACGCTCGGCTCCCGGAGCCCTCTCGCCCCGCACATACATCCTGACACTTATCCTGAGCCGTAACTGCATGTTTCAGTAGGCGAAGGAAAACTCTCACTCACCGTTTGCTTCTGGGGCTTCTACGTGCGGCAGACCCGAAGAAATGTCCCCGACTGTTCTGCGGCCTTCGCGGAGCTGGGACCGGGTTGTCGAGTGAGAGGAGCAGCCGTCCGCGACTGCCACAACAGCGGCCATTGCTGGAGGTGTGGAGTCGACCGGCGGGCGCCGGAGGTATGCTGGGCCGATTGCGGCGGCGACAACCCAGTCCATCTAGCAGAGTGCTTCGTGGGGATGCGTGGCAGTGCAGGATTGAGGGGGGCACGTGGAATTTGGTCCCCCTTTCAGTCTTGTGTCTGGGCATAACAAAAGGCTTCCCCCAGAACCGGCGGGCAGCTCCCGAGGAGCGGCAGCGACTTTGTTTAGCCCTTTGGTGGTTCTTCGCCGGATGGCCTGCCTAGACTTTCTGGGTCCGCACTTTACGTCCTGTTGAGCCCTGGTGTGAGGCCTGGTCCCGGGGTGAGGTGAAGAAGGACGAGGCCGGATCAGCTAAGATGGCGGCTGTCACCCTCCTACGCGGTCTACATCTGAATGGAAAAGCCGCTGTGCGGGAGTGTTCGGGGGTCTGGCGGCACGAGAATGAGCCCACGTCCCACGATATATTGGCTGCTCTAACGGCCCTGCATGCGGCCCTGATCCATGGCGCCCAAGATCTGGGAAGAAGGATGGCTGCCATTGTTGTCCCGCCATTCCACACAGATACATCTTGATCTCAAGAAAACACAGACGTGCCTGCCCCTATTTCAGTGACGATTGCTCCTGCTATGTCTATGTTCGTGGGGACGCCGGATGACCCGGCTCAAGAGATCGCCTTGGACAGCTCTGTAGTACACATGAGTGACTTGTTGGAGCGTATACCTGATCGGCGGCCGGGGAAACAACGCCGGTCTATGTCTTGAGCTGCCCCGGTGACATCTCAGTGCTTGCCGTATGGTGTGACTCTTTCTCCTTGGATGGCGAGACTGTGTTCGGACTTGAGGATATTTTCGGTGTCGATACCGACTCAGATGGACTTCCGCCATACACATTCAGCTGGGTTTTGGTTGCTGAAGTCCCATGGAGTAATAACGCAGCTCGGTCCGCCCAGATCACCTGGACCCTACACGCAGCTTTGTCTGCCGATTGAGAAATTGACGTATGTTGGTGCTATTGATAGGAAAGGCCAAGGGTGATACTGCCTATGATCCAGTGGACTTATTGATGGCTGATGGTGATTTGGGGGACATTCGGCGGGGAGTTTATTGATGGTGCTTTCAGTGCTTAATGTTTTCCATGGCTATTCTGATTATGCTTTTAGGATGTTTACCGGGTGCGGGGGCGGGGGGTGGGGCCGAGTGGCGAGATCGATGGCCCTCCTCCATTTTTTCTTTCCTTCTTTCTTCTTTCTCCTCCTGTACTATATTTCAGGTCTCCTTTAGGGCGACAAGCACGCTGCTGGGGGAGGGTAGGCCGTGGCCTTCTGCAGGTGTGCTGGGTGGGGGGTAGGGGGATGAGGATTGTTACTTTGTCCGTTATATGTTTCTATGGCTCTTTTGTCTTTCTTCCTTATTGGTGTCGTCGTTTTTCATGTTTCCTGCAATATGTTTCGTTTTGAGAGGAGGGGTGCAGCTTGCTATGGAATGGGTTTGTGGTCACATTTGTCCTTACCCCCAATACTTAAACTGTGTATGCATTATTTGCGTATTCCCTGATTCAGGCTTGTTATTGTAGGACCATGTATGACTGTACGGCACTGATCCTTAGTTTTTCTTATTATAAAATGAACCTTCATGAATCCGGTGCAATGTATTTTAACAGTCCCAAAATGCAACAGTGTGATCACTATGGCAGCCTTCTATGTAATTGCAAGGCGGCTACGGCTACAGGCAGCAGGAGTGAGGAACTGGAGACGCGAGGAGCGCGTTTACAGACAATGCATCACACTCTTCCAACTGACTCAGGCTGAGATCCATGAAAGGTACAGGCTACACCCCCACACCATCCCGGACCTAGGTTTATAATCTCAGTCAGTGCAGCCGAGTAGTTCAGGAGTCTTTCTTGGGCGCACCCAGAACAATAATGGACGTAATCTAGCAATATTTGTAAAGGACTGCTTTCCCAGGTCTCTACGGAGCGGAGTCAGAGGGGTGGAGAGAGGAAGAGATACCAGACCCCTGAAAAACTTATTCTCTGATCTCTCTAGCTCACAAACATCCTCGAATCCCCCTAACTCCGACCCGCAGAGCGCCGAAGGCAGTGCCCTACCATCATAGACCACGAGAGCCGGGCCTACTGGTCTACTAGATGAGAGCTGCTGTTCTCTTAAAATGGATCCCGCTACCCTTCTGTGATTAAGGAGCATGTTGGCTGAATGGGTATTCCACTTCATTTGATTATTCATCCTGATCCCCAAATAGTCAAAACACTCCAAGGGGGTACCATTCAGGTTAATACTATTCTTGAAGCGTTCGGAAGGGGAGAGTGTCATCAGTTTCGTTTTATCCGTGTTAATCGTTAGACCCCGTAAATTGCAAAAGTGGCTGAACCTATCTAACAATATTTGCAGGCCGGAGGATGTTTTTGAGACCAGTAAAGTATCATCTGCGATTAGGAGGTGGGGGGTTTTATCGCCGGCCAGGGTTGGGTCATCAGATGGAACCTCTCTCAAATGGTCTACCACCCCATTTACAAAGAGAGAGAACAAGGTTGGGACAAAACACAACCCTGGCGCACCCCCCTATTCACTGCCACCCTTCCCGTTAACTGGCCTTGATTGCCCCACCTAATTCTTGCATAGTTCCCCTCATGGAGACGCTTAGTAAAGTCAAGAATCATGGGAGGGATCCCCAGGTCATACAAAACTTGCCATAGCTTGGCCTGGGGGACCAGATCGAATGCGGTCTTGAGATCGATAAAAGCCAGGTATAGGCTACCCTTCCCAATGGATACCACTTTCCAGTGTAGGGTGCAGAATCTGAACACTTGATCTATCGTCCCTACTTTCTTCCTAAATCCCGCCTGAAAATGCGAAAGATGTGGGCTTCGTCCATCCAAGACCTTATTCTCGTTAGGAGGACCCTGCCAACCACTTTTTGTGCTACGTCAATTAAACTAATCGGCCTGTAGTTGTATATCGTAACTACCTCTGCCCCTTTCCAGGAGTCCGGGACGGGATAGCCTCTGGCTATCAGGTTCATTATGAGGAGGATGAAGTCCGCCCACACTTTAACTTCGCGCAAGAGTAAATCACCAGGAAGGCCGTCAGGACCCGCCGCCCTTCCTGCGGCTAGCCCAGCTATGGCAGATGAAAACTCATTGAGCTCAAAGGGCTCATCTAGATTAGCCCCCTCTAGCAGGTAGCCTGGAATAGTCTGGACTAGAATCCCTGGCTGTTACTAGGATAGATCCGCTAGACCCTGCCGGAGTTGTTTCGGCATCACAATACAGGGCAAGGAAATGTAATTAATGGCACACTCGTTCTCACCTAGGTGATAGCGCTTATGCTGTGCGGTCATTTATCCTCACTCCCTACCTAAACCCATCAACCCCGAGTGGGAGACGATACAATGTGGCACACAAATCAACACGCAACGTTGTGGAGAGCACGTGTGAACTATTGAAATGCAGGTTCCGCTGCCTCCACAAAAGCGGAGGCGCATGTCAGTACACACCCATCATCTGCTGCAAAATCATTGCAACTTATGCTATGCTGCACAACCTTGTCACTAAGAAAGGTACAGAAGTTGAATTAACTGACTCTGAGGACGATGATGATGAATTTGTTGAGCCAGAGCCCAACACAGCAGGAGTGGCGCCAGCAGCAGATGGGAGACAAAGATGGGCAGAGATCACACACAACTATTTTTGAGTAAGTAAGGAGACACAGCCAGTTGTTGTATGTAAATGATGTAGTTTTAATATTTGGGCACTACGCCACTACACAAAGGGCCCAACTTGCCAGTCCAATTTGTGACAACCCTAAGAGAAAGTCATGGGTTACTTCACCCAATTCAGTTCAGAAAGGGTGGGCTGCATTAGCATCTGTGGCCACGCACGACACTGCTGGATGCCATCAGCATACTGTCTTTACTGGCTATGGAACCAGTGCCAGCCCCATGCCATCTGCTGCTCCTCCGGGTCTCAGTTGCAGGGGGCGTGATGCGGCAGTGACTGGTGGTCTCCTCATTATCCCCCACATCAACAGCACCAGTATTGGCTGCCTGAGTTGTTAGCAGCACTTCAAGTGCAGTCGTTACCTTGACAAGCCCCCTTGAGACATCACAGCTGCAGTCCGCCATCCCTTCCTGCATGGCCACGTAGCGCTTGCAGTGCAGAGAAGTGGCTGTTGAGAGGTGGTTCACTGCCTTAGTGTGGTTTTCCATTTTCTGCCTCTCCTGCGCCGTGCCATCCTGTCCTCATCAAGTTTGCTGCACAGCAGCATCACTGACTGGGACTTGTCCCTCTTGCCCTCAGCCATCTCCTTCATGCCCTCAGCCAGAGTGGAGGTCATAGTGCTGATGCCCTTCGCAATGTTCACCATGTTGGTGTTGAGGTGTTTCATTTGCCGCTCTACAGACTGTATTGCCCTCCCTTTCAGGCGCTGCACCTTGACCATGTTTGCCTCCAGCCCTGCGAAGACACTGTGCTCCTCATCCTGCAAAGGTGGACTGGTCTCCCTAGCCCTACGGCTTCTGGCACCTGTGTGTGCTCTCTCTGGGGTGGACTGCGACCCAGCATTACTGCCATCCACTGGTGTCTTCTAGGGACGACTCCATCTCCTGGAGTGTGGCAACAGCAAACCTCCTGGGTCTTTCCACTGCTGGTGGTGTTGCTGCTGGTGATGCTAGCAGTGGTGGTGAGGCTGGCAGTGGTGGTGAGGCTGGCAGTGGTGGTGATGCTGGCAGTGGTGGTGTTGCTAACAGTAGTGGTGACGCTGGCAGTGGTGGTGAGGCCGGTGGTGGTGGTGTGCCCTGCACTTACACTGGCCTCCTCTGATCTTTCCTTCCGGGGTGCCCTTCTTGCCTTGTCTTGAGCAGACCTGCGCGATGTCTGGCCTGTGGACAGAAATTGTACATTAGCTCAGTAGTCCGGCAGCCCAGCATAGCAATAATCAATTTTCATTTCTGGCACACTATCTCAATGTCCTCTGCTTGCTTATCACTGATGTGGGTCACATGCCTTGTTGTTCAGTGTGATGACTGTCATGATACGTGTTTCACTGACTACATCTCCCATAATGCATTGCTGGTGTTTACTAAAACCTGTACTGGAGTGGGTTTCACACAGCCTCATTGGGGAATGGGGATAGGGAAGGGGGGGGGTGCAGATTGGTGTGCATGCGTCTTACCTTGTTTGGTGGCAGCTCTGGCTGAGCTGTCTGCATCCCCGATTCCACACTTTCAGGCTCTATGGTAGACTCCACAATCTCCGCCATCTTCTTTAGGTGATGCTCCTCACATCATACCACCTTTTTTTAAGTACTTTAATTACTCCAGTATTGGAACTTTCATAGATTCATATGCCTGAATCATTCCCCATCGTCGGGACGGGAGTCTCCGGTATATAAAAAAGCAATGCTTAGTAGTATAGCAAACTGAAAAGAGGCCTAGGCCCATTTCCCTTTTGCAACCCATAGCCTTTGTTATGTAAAAAAGGCCCAAACTTTTCCCTGAACCAATCAGAGCTCCTCACCCTCTAGAACACTCCTGAGAGAGCCTTCTGCCCCTCAGATTTTTCTACCGCACGTTGTGCTAAGGAGTCTCCTTTGAGCTCTGCTCAAATTCTTTACTTCAACAGTATTTTGACTAAGATTGGAGGTTTCTCATCATCTAATTTTATCTACCATGTCGGAAAAGGAGAAAAATGGATTACTGAGAGCTTGTTCCACCTGCTCTAAGAAAAGGCTCTATACAGATGACCCTCACAAAGATTGCATCTACTGCCTCTATCCAGACCATAAGGCAGCAGATTGTAAGGTATGTCGAACCTTTTCGAATAAAACCTTGAGGGATCGTGAGGGAAGGCTGCTGATCTGGCTCCAGAAGGTTGAAGCCAGGAAAGAAATCCTCTCAAGTCAGAGTGAGGAGGAGTTCTGTGGCGTCTAAGAGATCTCAAAAGAGAAGTAGATCTCCTCAGACACATTCCTCAGGAGAGAGACCTGAGAAGGCCCCAAAAAAGACCACCCCAGGGTCTTCAGGGCGCAGTCCCTCAAAATCCCCTTCAGTTAAAGCTAAGGGGAAGAAGGGTTCTGCTTCTGAGTTGAATCAAGTGAAATCCGCCTCAGATCCACCAAAATCGCTCAGAAAATCAAGATTACCATCAAACAGACTTCCTCTGCGCCTTCTGAGGAGAAAGGTAGTGTTTCAGCACTGTCGACGGGACCGTCAGCGAAAAAGGTGTCATCGTCGACGACAAAAACATCTGCGTCGTCGATGAAGAAAGATGGTGTTAAAGCTCGTGAGAAAACCGTTTTGACGATTTCACAGTCGACGCTTTTTTATATACTGGAGACTCCCGTCTCGACGACGGGGAATGATTCAGGCATGTGAATCTATGAAAGCTTCCAATACTGGAGAACTAAAGTTACAGGTAAGTAACTTGTTGTCTTCCGGGGGTTCACTCCTATGGCATTCACTTGTGCCTGAATTCCGAGCCAGATCTTCCTTTTTTTAGTTTTAGCCGCTTGCAAGAATTGCTTCCCAAACAGCTTGGTATGTTGTTTCACCACCTCCTCTATCAGGACCTGAAGCTCCCTTTTGCTGAATTTCAGCTTTCTCTTCCTTTCACCTCCTTCTTCGTCTGTCTCCTTATTAGCCATTGTGCAGGTTTTACAGGAAAAGTTCACCCAATGGTTTGTTGTTCTCCCCTGCACTCTCAGCCTCTTCAGAAGCTTCTGATTTAGTGCACCTGCATGGGTGTGGCCACTTCCTGGTTGGGAGGTGGGGTGGATGCACAAGATTGCCTGATTCCTCAATTGCTGATGGTTTGAATTTCCAATTTACTGATTTGGTATTTTCCGATTCGGTATTTTCCGAATCGGTAATACAGATTCGGTAATACCGATCTGTATTGAGGAATCATTAAATTTGTTTCCGAATTTTACCGATTCGGTAACAAAAAACGAATTTTTACCTAAATCGGAGATTCCGAATTCTTAATACCGAATCAGTAAAATTCGGTATTAAGAATTTGGAATTTCACTTTTACCTACATATGGCCCATGGAGGCTAATATTATTGCAATCTTCTTTATTTAGCTTACCACAGCCACTTTACAGAACTTAGAACATTAAAAGGAAAAAAGTCAAACCAAATAAAAGGCCAGAATACTCGGAACTCTCCCCTCTTTTTAAAAAACTTTTCATAAAATGTGTTTATAAGTTAACCATCAAAAACATCAACCAGAAAAAACATTAGAAATGTCCAATTTAAAACCAAATTCCCTTTTGAGGAAGGAATCATCAAAGTATTCCAATATAGAAGGATGTCCAATGTACTTATCCTCTACTTTTATTGTTGAGTACGTCCTACATTATAAAACAAGAGAAATGTAAACATTGGGTGGGTTAAGGGTAGGAATAATATAAGCCTTTAATAAAATCCAGATTTTCTGACCATCAAAGTTGGGGAAAATCTACATTTTATGTCAAGACCGGAGGCTAATCTTATTTCAAGTTTAAAGTTTTTTAACAGACCACAAGCTGCATTTTCAACAGGCCTAAAATAAAACTTGCGAAATATCACGTCATTCGACCATTCAATCATCCGCCTTGCATAAAGGCTTGAGAAGCAGAAGCTCCACGAACAGAATGCACCCGAACATAATAACATCCACACCTGATTTTCTCATCACTTCTTTCACCCATCTTGCCAAAGTTGTAGATGATACGGCCTTATGAGGTTTCCTGAATGAAATGAATAACTGCTTTACATTTGATCTTAGCGGTAACGTTATACTTTCGTATTCTTTCACACAGCAGACCACGCACAAATTCACATAATTATCGAAGTAAGGATAGAAAAATGTTTGACAGTTGGTCTTTGTTCTATTATTTAGATAGAAACATATACCCTCAGGCGAAAACATTCTATTTGTAAATTCCAATGCCCTTCTATCACAGACTCTTCTAAAAGAAACTAAGCACAGAAGGGTTGTTAACTTGTGTGATAGTAGTTTAAGACACAGTGAGTCATTTGTACCTAGATTATCGAAGTACCTCAATACTTTCAAAACGTCTCATAAAGAATTATATCTAGATATGGGTGGTTTTGAAATTCTTATACTCCTTAATATTCTTTTAATCAATAAGTTTTGTCCTACTGAAGAACCATTAACTAGAGTATGACCAGCAGCAATTGCTGATCGATGAACATTGATGGTTCTATAAGATAAACCTCTTCCAAACATTTCCAACAGATAGTTTACTATCTCTACAATATCCACTGAAAAGGGATCAAATCTCCTTTTCACACACCAGCAAGCCCATTTTTGCCAAGTCAATCTATACATTTTACGTGTTCCCAGTGCCCATCATTCCTTGATAAGATTTGATGCATCTTGAGAAAGTCCTGGCACCTCCCATAATTTCCTGAAATTCTCCATGCCATCATTCTCATCTCCCCTTCTTGCACCAATTTGTGTAGCTCACCTGTTGGTCCTAGTAGGATTTCTGGAAATACTGATAACAGAATTGGGTAATCTACCAACATTTCTAACAGCATAGAGTTCCGCACTTGAGATTTTCAAAGTGATGTCACTAGAACCAGTGTTACCTTCCATTTGTGAACCATCATAGCTACATGTGTTATCATTGAAAAAGGTGGAAAGGTGTATCCCATTAGACCCCGCCAATCCTGTCTGAAAGCGTCTATGCCTGCAGACTCCGGATCTGGATGCAAACTGTGAAAAAATCTCTAATTGGGTATTCAGTCTGTCCGCAAACAGATCCACCTGAAAAGGACCCCAAAGATCCATCAATCTCAAGAAAATGTCTCTGTCGAGAGTCCAATTACTCAAATCCTTGTGATTCCTTGAAATTCAATCTGTTTCCACATTGTTCATACCAGGGATATGTTCCGCCTGTACTACAATATTCTGTTTCAGACAATAATCCCAAATTACCCTTGCCAAGTCGTCCAAGTCTATCGATTTCAGCCCCCTAGCCTGTTCACATATCTCACGCCTGACACATTGTCCATTCTCAAAAGAATCGAGCCCTTTGCAGTGTCCTTCATAAAACTCTTTAGCTCAAAAGAACCCGCTAGAAGTTCTAAACAATTTATATGCAGGTTCTTCTCTCTCTCTGTCCGTAGACCTCATGTAGAAGTTGAACCACAGTTCACTCCCCAACCTGACAGGCTTGCATCCAATAATATGACCAGGTCTGGAAGAGACCCAAAAATTGCTCTCCCATTCCACACTTCCATATTTTTTAACCACCAGTCTAATAGTCTAATTCTTCCCTGGCCTCTTGTGAAAGAGTTATCTCCTCTGAATATTTCAAACCTTCTCTCAGTTCTTTGCTCTTCAAACGCTGGAGACCCCGATAGTTCAAAGGTCTTTGAAAAATGGCCTGAATTATCGAAGATAACAATCCTATCACCCTTGCTAACATTCTTAGAGATATTCTCCCTATTAGTAAAATATTTCTTAATTCTTTATTTATACGTTTCAAATTTTCTCTCGGGAGTTTCAATTGACCTTGTATCATGTCTATCATGCATCCTAGGAACTGAGTCACCTGGCTTGGAATTAAACATGACTTTGGTCTGTTCACAACAAATCCCAGGTCTTCTAATAAGCTTATTGCCATAAATGTGTTATCTAGAACACTTGATTTATTTTGATCCATTAACAGGATGTCGTCTAGGTAAATAATTAGACATACACCTCGTTCTCTCAAATTCCCTGTACCTGGCCATAGAACCTTGGTGAAACACCAGGGGGCCTATGAGAAACCGAAAGGTAGACAAAAAAACTCCCACATTTTTCCAACCCATCTGAATCGGAGGTATCTTTGATGATCCCTGCAAATAGGAATTGTCAAGTACGCATCCTTTAAGTCCATCCTTGTTAGCCAGTCTCCTGGCTGTAGCACATTCCTTATTAGATGTAGACCTTCCATTATGAAATGGTGATATTCTACTAAGGCATTCAGACTCCTTAAATGTATAACTGGTCTCATACCTTTGTCTTTTTTCTGAACCAAAATGATATTGCTCACAAACCCTGTTAGGTTCCCTCTTGATTCCATAATGGCACCTTTCTCTTCCAGGTCGTGAACCTCTTTGTTCACCAATTCTGTTAGTTCTCCGCTGAACCTTATCAGCTCTGGAATATAATCTTGTACAGGTTCTCCAACAAAATCTATGTGATATCCCATAACAGTTTCTAGCACCCAGGGATCTCTTG
Source organism: Lissotriton vulgaris (assembly GCF_964263255.1). Classification (NCBI taxonomy): domain Eukaryota; kingdom Metazoa; phylum Chordata; class Amphibia; order Caudata; family Salamandridae; genus Lissotriton; species Lissotriton vulgaris. The sequence goes on from NC_141687.1 coordinate 1,031,590,349, forward strand.
TTACTCTTAGCCAGTTGTTGGAAAACTGAGAAAGTCTGCCGCCCAGTTTTATAGGTGTAACAGAAAGGTTTTGACTTACCTGATCCACGTGAACGATGTTCTCCTCGCGATCCACTTCCTTTAAAACCATGTCTTTGAGGATAGAATCCCTCGTATTGATATTGTGAAAGGTAGAGGTTAGGTTTAAATCCCCTATAAAACGAGGTCCTGGTACTCCATTGGCCTCGGCCTGGGAACCAACCTCTCGTTCGCTCGACCCACCAAAAGCCCATCGTCAATAACTTTTTTAATCTCTCTTTTTTGTAAAGAGCTGAATGTCCCCACATATTTTGACATCTCCTTAATGAAATAATCACCAATAAGTAGGCCATTAGCCCCTTGTCCTTCTTTGTTATTCGCTAAATCCACCAATTTAGGTTCTATTTTCAGAAGGATGCGTTTCCTTCTCTCGACTGAAATGGCCGTATTGGCGTTACCTAGTAGGCATACTACTCATTGGATCCATTGTCTTAATTCTTCAACATTGAGGCTTGATTTTCCAAAGAAAACCTCCTCGGTCATATGAACATTTTTTGTTAAGGGGCCAGCTAGGTCTAGAAGCCTATCTTGACACATGCATAAACCCTTATCAAGACATTTCCTGGGGTCTCGACCTCCCTTGCCAACATAGGCTATTATTTTGGCATTCAAGTCAGGGATCTGTGCCACCTTATTGGCCAATAGGGGTCTAGGACACTCCGTCCAAAGCCGTAATCTCACATCTTTAGGAATTTGTCTCCTAATCCAGAATTGCATGTATTCAGCTACATGGGCAGCTGGCGACCATTCGGGTGACAAAGAATGCTTTACTAGAGTAAGATCAAACATGAAGCCCCCAAGGGGGTCAGTCAGTGCTCTTTTTTGTTGATCACCATCTAGGTCTAAGGTGTAAATCTTTTGTGCTGATATTCCCTCGGAATTATCAGAGTCAAAAAAAGAAGGGAGACTTCTGAGTGTTCTGACCTTTTATTAGGTTGGAATTTTTTATTTTCCTTTTAATGTTCTAAGATCTTTAAAGTGGCTGTTGTAAGCTAAATAAAGAAGATTGCAAAAGGATTAGCTTCCAGTCTTGACATAAAGTTTAAGTTTCTGATTGGTGTGGAAGTTTAACCTCTAAGGTTTCTGGTTAGAAATCTTCCAGAAATGGTTCTGTCTTCATTAGACTTAAAATAATTAAGTATCACAATACATTCTTCTGAACTGTGGCTTCATATTGCTGACTTCCTAGCAGAGTGTTTGAGAGCTTGCAGGGTAAATTGGTTACTGTTCTGTTCTTTGTCCACCTTCTCGTGCCTCAGACAATTAGCTCAACTAGCAATTAGCCTATGAGCTAGTTGAACTAATTGGTCACTCAACTAAGGGCCAGATGTACGACTCACCAATTTGCGACACGCAAATTGCGTCGCATTTGTGACTCGCAATTTGCGACTCGCAAATTGGGACGTATAACAGTGTTTCAGACACTGTTTGCGATTCGCAAATTTCATGCCTCATGAATATTAATGAGGCGGTCACAATTTGCGACCCCATTGGGAATGGATAGCACTCCCAGGGCTGGGATCAGCAGACGACCATGTCTGGGACTGCTTTTAAATAAAGCAGTCTTTTTTTTTTTAAAAATGCAGCCCGTTTTCATTAAAGAAAAACAGGATGCATTTAAAATGAAAAATGAAACTTTTCAGTTTCATGTTATGTAAGGGCAGACAGTGGTCCCTGGGACCACTGCCTGCTCTTAAAAATATTTTCTCACATACTGACAAAGGAGAAAGATTCCCCTGGGGACCCCTTTCCATTTGTGAGTGGTTTATCACCTACTTGAAGTAGGTGATAAACTGCAAGTGTTTTGCAGCTGCAAATGCGGTTGCAAAACAATTGGACATGGCATGGTGACTCCCTATTAGGCAGGGACGCCCTTCATAATAGCGGGAGTCGCAAATGCTACTTTGCAAGTCAGTGACTCTCAAAATAGCAGTTGTACATGCCATTACCCTTTCATGCGGTCGCAAATGGGAGGATCTCCCTTTTGCGGCCGAAAAAGAGTCGTACATCTGGCCCCAAGTGACTAAAATTTCCAACCACACTAATAATGTTTGCAGAGAGGTTCTTCTCCATACTGGTTGAAATAAGGGTCTTCTCTGGGTATTCCCTGCAAATAAAAATAGCAGTTACTGCATTTTGCCCGGCAATAGTCTCTGAAGTACAAATCTAAGTCATTTCATGGAGCTGCCTTGAAACTAGGTCCTGATAAAATTTAAAGATCCAGTTGACTAGCAGCCACCTATCAAAGAAAACACCTAGGTTGTTACGACCTATAAATACATTTTAAATTCTGTCAAAGTTCTCAAAGTATTTATCCTCTATTATATCACCTCCATGAAATCCTAGCTCTACTACTGGCTGCAAACAGCAATAAGAGGAATCTAAACTATAAGAACATGAATGTAGGCCTTTCTCAATATACTCCATAACCTGGAGGCGTTGGAATAGATCAACGTCACAGCCATTCTTGGACTGTAAACAGTCCAGGACTTCTTACTATCTATACTCTCTGAAAGGTCACACCCTCCAACCCTCTAGTCATGCGCTTATGAATAAGGGGTAGCCTAGTGTATCAGCCGGATGTACGGCTTTACAACGTGTGCTATTACACCGCGTGCCGTTACAACGCAGTTTTTTCAACGCAAGTCGTTACCACGACTTGCGTTGGAGGGGGTGCGGACTTAGGAATTTTTTAATTTACTATTCCAACACCAGCCTACGTACAGTAGGGAAGATGTTGGATAGTAAATAAAAAAATTCCTTGTCCTGCAGTGCCCTCCAGCGCAAGTCGTAGTAACCACTTGCGATTTAAAAACCGCGTTGTAACGGCATGCGGTGTAACAGCCGCGTCGTTCAGGCTGTTCCCCGTATCAGCCTTTGGCACTACAAGCCATTAGGTAGTTTGTGTTCCAAATGAACCATAGAATGTTGTGAGGCCAGGGGATATACCATCAAAGGAATGCATTATGCTGGTTTGCGTATGATCACTCTTGAAAAGACGTTGCCCTGTGCAGACTATGGAGATGTACCTTGCTGATAAAAAGAAAAGGCTTTCTACTTCACCTGTTGTAACTTGCAGCATGTGATCAGAAAAATGCACAGAAAAGGCATGGGACATTGTTTCACACATCGTTCCATATTTGTGTGGGATTGCCATTGACCCTTGAGGGGCCACAACAAGGCCCTACCAGGTTGTTTGCTGAATGACTGCAAACACTCTTCTACAACCAGCCTAGTGGGATCTTCCTAAGGAATCTGAGCATAGTACAGCGGCGGCTCCTCTGTGAAGATGGAGAAGCATTGCCCCACTGCCCTCGGCAGTGAAAACAGGAAAAATAAAATGATAATAAAACAGGTTATTATCATTCAGTCTAGAGCGGAGCGGGACCTGGCCATCCTAAGACAGCAGCTGCAGTAGGAGAAGGAGTGGACGGCACTGATGCAAGTGCGTATGCCATTTTGGCCGGTCTTCTTCGGATGGCCAAATCGACATGCGCATTTAGATCTTTCCACCCGAACTGTGCTGCAGCGGAGAACAGGCACAGGAGAAAAATAGGTGGAGAACAGGCACAGGCTCCCAGGGCCTGACTGAGAATGTAGCTCAGACTAATCCTGGCGCTTCTCTCATGCTGGGTATTTTCAGCATGAGAGCAGTGTCTGGATTGGTATAGAGGAGTCAGGTAAGTAATATTTAATTTCTTTTCTCATTTTTCTCCCCCACTGCTCCCTTATCTGCCCACCACTTTTATTTCATAGCAGCCACCGCTGCTTGTCTACCGAGTTCTGGAATACAGAACTTCACCTGACCCTTTACACCCTTCCCTCCACATAGGCACACATGCTTCTCGAATCTCAGTTTAAAACACTGGAATAGTAAAAAGGAGCTCTTGAAACTGTGCTTAAACCATTTTGCCCTAAAAAACAGGCTCAACCATATCTAGTTGTAACTGACGAACCGAGTGGGCATGGTAGATGTATACTGCAATTATTGACTTTTCACTGAAATGATTGACTTGTCACTGGAGTAACTTGAATGAACACAGACATCTTGCATACATCAAATCTTATCCGCAATCGTAAATCAAGTAATGATCCTTGGCAGCCTATCGAGTGATAGATGAGGGCGGGGGTGCAGTCTGTTATGCTAGAGGCGAGTGTGATACTAAGGGCTGGCGCACAATTGTTTTTCTAGAGAGGATCGGTCAGGAGGGCCCAGAGAGAGTCACTATAGTTGGAAGTGGAGAGTAATCCAAGAAAAGAATGGGCTTCCATTCACAAAGAGTTTTTTTGACATGTGATCTGTACTATGCATACACAATAGCGTAAGCACATTGTAGTGCAATGCATTCATAAAAGTACTGATTGACTATAAGTACTGTATGCGTTTCCCATATATTGGTGATTTACGCCTATTTGCCCTATTTGTATAACTTATGCTGTGCTTACAATACACGGGTGCAGTTATATTAGAAAATGATTTTCACTTTGAATTTCTTTATTCCTTGTTGCATTTTTTATTTTGGATGCATGTAACATCATAATAAAGGACTACTTAATTGGATACTTTATTACGCTTTCTACACGACTTGTGTCACCTTAATTTCAGTGTAAGATAGGTTTAAAGTGCACGTCCAGGCCTATGTAAATATCCCAAAAGTTACCAGAATGCGTGTGTGCGCCAATTTTGCCTTGTATGTTCATAGCCCACTCTCTTGGAAATGTCAGTCTTCAACACCACCTTGGAAAATGAATGGGTTTACTTAATGTACATATACTGAGTAAGACATTCTAACACGATATAACCGCTTGGAGACTGCATAATTGCTTTCTGTTGTGAATTTCATACATTTTACAAATGCCAAACGATCACTACGTTTAACAAAAGATAGCGGCAATTTATAGCTCACAGAAGTGGCCATGGCGGCATGTGACACTATAAAAAACATTCCTTCAATTAGCTTCTTCCCAGGTGGATTTCTTCAAGTCAGGTCTTTCGTAATGATTCCATGTACACAAAGTGGCACAAACCTATTATGCTCTAAAGTAGGCTTGTCACCCATCTCAGAAGAAAATCCTGGCATTTGTTAATGTTTACCTATCCTGGAAGGGGTTAAAGCTGGTATTGGAATTGGAATTCGTGTAAAATCTTAATAATAGTTTTTTGAAGGGCAACCTTGCTGTGTTTGCCTTAATAATCATTATGAAACGATTTAAACAGCTTGCAACCACTTCGTAATTGATTTCTTTGTAAGTGTGCTTCATGTATTAAGGCATCCTGAGGTATCGTGGCGCTAAGGGACATGGGCCTAAAGTCTCTACCCGAAAGGAGAGTTTATTCAGAAAGAACGCTAGTTTGCCTTAAAGCCGCATGATTGTAAAGTGCGTGATGGACCAGCTGAGCTATCTTGTCAGTCTTTTAATGGCAGCCTGAAACAGGGGGCAATTTCTGGATTCTAAAAACAAGGAAGAGAGTAGTCTGTCCGAATAGCTCCTGCTTGAGACCGGAGAGGCAATCTCCAATACCTTACCTGATTTGCAAATGTGGTCCACTTTTATTGATATCTGAATGACTAGTGGGGTGTGGGGGTGGGGGCCTTTTAATGTGGTGCCCTGGTTTATTTCTGGCCCAGTCCGGCCCTGCTCCCACCTCTTAGTGGAACCCTATCTGTCCTACTTGTCTTTGTTTTTTTGTTTTTCTTAAATCACAAGCCTCATAGCTTGTTAGTACAAAGATGTATTCCCTTATACAAAGAAGATATAGATTAGGAGATTACTCGCAAATCTTATGATCAGATTATTAAACCGGAAGACAGAGCGGACTGGGGTCACGTTTAAAAGTGTTTCTTCACTGGCATGCTGGAAAACATGCTTAAGAAACTACCAGCAAAAGTACCTAAGAGATATGAAGAAAAGGCTGGCGCACGCAATTGGGGAGACATGTTTTCTAAAGACGTAGACTGTGAAAAATGTAGTCAGGTGCAAGGCCAGAGTGGCAGGCCTGTATTGCATTCAAAGGCATACCCAATACCCAACTGTTCATACGCGTTTTCTTAAGAAGCCAACATTATGTGAAATAAATCGACTATCACATACTAATTCACAATGTCTAATGAAAAAAAACACAATTTCCCCAGATATATACAAACAAACTTGAGTGTTAAATCTAAAACACCTTCTCGACCTCTATAGCGTACTTGGCCGCTTCTAGGCGTTGTTAGAGCTACGAAGAACATATACTCACAGGGCGGCTGATCTGTCACTTGTACAAGGCGTCCATTGTCTCCCTGAAACTGTCAGAAGGCAGGATTTGTTGCGCAGTTTACTGTCAATAAAAGCGCGCTCACTTCTCCACACGGCCCACAGCCTCGTCGCCCTGTCTGACGAGACGGGCTCTTTTTCCATCACAAACTGTTGCTTCAGGGAACAAACAATAGATACAGCGTCAATAAATAGCAGGCGGTAGAAAAGGGAGCCGTGCTCGAGAATATATAATACACCTGAGCCTGTACCCCCGGGTCCTGAATTATGCAGAGACCTTTTCCTTCATTTACTCCTCAGGTGGCTTTAGCCGACGCTGGTGATGGAGTGTGGTCTCAACGTGTGCTTTGGTGTGTGTTTTTTATTATGGCGAGAGAGCGAAAGACATGAAATGATGTGCTGCAACTTAATCACAAAACACGATTAAACTCTGTTCTTTAAAAGCAATTCTGTAGAAAGAGTTTATTTAGCCACCTCGTGGGCACGTTAAGGTAATGGATATGGCACTCCATCACATCAGCACTGAAGTAATGAAAAAATATAAATTTACTTTTATGCAGTGGCTTGGGACTTGTTGCAGAAATACTGCTTTTGACTTGTAAAGTCGCCTGGTGGCTGCAAAACATCTTGTTCTAGTGTTATTGATGGGTAAAGTTGGAAGTGAATGTGATGACATTTGTGGTTTTAAGGCGCTGAATTATTTATAGACGTTTAGAATGTATGAGTGGCAGAAAAGAATTCATAGAGGAGAAATGTACATATTTGTTTTATTTTTATCCATAAACACCCATAGACCCCTTTGGGTTTGTTTTCTTCCGTACATTCATGTTCGAATTGATATTTCTTTTAAACTGTGTGAAAGGAGGACAGATTTTGTTTTCTCATTCATGGAGCTTTGTCTGAATTGAGCACGACGTTTAGATTTTGATGGTGTTGCAGTTTATGGTAGTAGTTTTTAAAAATAGTATTTTGATGGCGCCATTTTAGTCTTACAATGATTTGACTGCTTCCAAGTTTAAAGGAACATCATATTTAATGAAGGAGTAATGCATGAAGCGTGGTGGGGCGGGGCAAGGCGTGGCTGGGGGGGGAGCCGACAAACGACGAAATAGGTATGTATTTAATTATTTAATTATACCTATTCCTTCGTCTGTCGGCTAACCCCCTTCCCACCTTACCTGTGCCAGCCGCCGCTGCAATCTATCTCCTGTCAATTGTTTTTCTGTCTTGTGTGTTGTTGCCCCACGATGTTAAATGTATGTGTAAAAATTCTTAATAAAATACTTTGAAATAAAATAAAAAAAGAAAATACTTATAGTTTGACTTTCGAGGGCCACAAGTCAAAACATGTACACGAGGTGTTATTTTAGCACTCAATAGGTGGGAGAGAAACCGTTTGGTAGATACAAGGAAACATTTGATGAGAACTGACTGCTTAATAGCCCAGTGCGTTCCATTTGCATTTAATTAGCATCAAAACAACACCGTCCCTTTTCAGTAGTACAAGAATGATGTTTTCTATTTTTTGGCAAAATTACATGGCGATAAAGCCTGTTTTGTACAAAAAGCAAGGGCAACTATAATGTAAAAATAGTGCTTTGTCAGTGGCAAAAAATGTAGAGATGTGCCTCTTAACCCTCAAGTGTTAGCGCTATTTATAACTAGCCATAAGAGCAAGTAGCTGCATGTGAAACGCGGAGATAAAATTGAGAAATTAGTAAAAGATTACGTAAATAACCTGGTGGGTCTTTCTTAACATGCTTCCTTTAGAGGTCTCATGGAGGAATCTAAGCTCTCTCCTTTGACTACCTTTCTTGTACCTCAGTTCAGTCAGTCAGCCAGTCAAAACAAACTTTATTTGGTTTGTTACAACCATAAAAGTACAATTTGCATCTTATCTTACTAAACAGGGAAAGTAAAAGCAACAGAAAATACATAGCACGGCGGTATCGATAAACATATTACATCTTAATATACATATACATAACTATCATTTTTAAAATCGAGATGTTATCACAATTAATTTAAAAAACACTTAATTCACATCTATACATCATCTTCTTAATCATACAGCGCTATTTTAAACACTAATTGTTTCACATTATTTGATGTCAGGGACCTATATTATTAGATCTTACTCTGTGCAACTGAGGAATACCTTAACTTTTTTCATATATTTCCCCAAGGCACAGGCTATGTCTAAGTTAGTCACTGCATGATTTGGGGATGGAAAAAATAAATGCCATAGCTGCATCTACTATGACAGGACAACTGGATTCAATGACGGCTGCCAACAACGGAAAGTGGTGAGGCGGGCAAATGGGTGAGTAGGTGCCAGTGGAGAAGTGTGGCTCAATGGTTAGAGCGGCAGACCCTGATGCAGAGGTCTGGCCTGGGACCAGGGTTCAATTCCACGCCTCGGCGGGTTTTGGGCTCAAAAATTCCACGGACCTGATAATTCTTGCCTCAGTGCCTATTCCAATCATGGAGTCCCACTCTGCAACTCTGGGCAATAGCTTGCTTAATCTCCACAACGGCCCCCACAACGCTAAGGATGCCTGGCCACCACCTTGGGGGTGCCCAGGAGTGGACGCCTCACAGGGAAAGCCAGGATGGGTTCCACAGCGGTATTCGTACAAGCGCCTTGAGACCCTTACGGGTGAGTAGTGCGCTATACAAGTATCAATTTACATTTACATGTTGACTCAGGGAAATTAAAACTTGACATACATTCAATAAGCACTAGCTAAATTGCCGATATGCATTACATTATCGTTTTAAAGTTAAATTGTTTCACTTTAAAATGTCGGCAATTTAATTAGCATTGAAAAACAGTATGCACTTACCTTGCTGCATGGCCTCCCGTCCTGGTGTTTTCCTCCAGTCGTCCAGCGCGGGCCCTAGCCAACTCCCCTAACCAGTCCAGATGCTGCTCTCATTCTGTTAACCAGCATAAGAGAAGCACCAGGATTTGTTGGATCAGGCTGTCTCAGCACTCCTAAATGGATTGGAGGCTTGTGCTTGCTCTCCACCCAGCTGTCTAAGACAGTTTGGTTTGGAGAGGTTTAAAGTGTGCATGTCTGGCTGGCCGTCGCAAGACAGCTGGCCGAAGGGACATGCACACGTTAAATTTAAGTGCCCACCAATCCTCCCTGCTGCTTCTATTCAGCAGCAATGGCCCTGGCCTTCTCTGACACTTGGCTCAGGACAGAGTGGTGAAAAATAAAACGGCAATAAATTAACGTCCTTACCATTTTATATTTTTATCTCTGCTGCAGTTTATTTAGTGGGGCAAAGCATCTCCGCCCTCATGGAGGAGCCGCAGCTGACTGGATTGATAGGCAAACTAGCAAGACCTTCAAACTATGACTGATGGATCAGGATTTTGAGCATAAGTGACCTTTACAGTTCAGAAAGAATGTTCGTAACTGCTTTGGATTACCTTATTTGCAAACGGTGCCAATTCATAATTTCGTGCATTGGTCCCAGTGAGATAGTGAACTGCTTGGTTGCTATTTTGACTTTGGGATTTAGACTATCATAGACAACCTGATGAATCAGATTTCACTCTGGAACTAGGAAAGCTTGGGTCTTAGCTGGCTTCCCCCTTAAGATTACTGGTGTTCCCGCATAGAACAGTAACAGGACCATGCATGTCCTTACATACCATGGTACACTACACATTGCCTGACTTTCTCGAAACCATGTTAATGAGAAGTACTTTTAAAGAAATGCTGTCTTCATTTATTTCAACATTTGTACCTGTGTGGATAGATTACTTTATAATCAAATTTTGTTTCGCATCATTTTATTTTGAATCAAAACCTGCAACAATCCCCATTTTGCCATACATTTCTAAATGTTTTCATTACTGCCTGTATTCGAAATTGAGGCATTTCTTGTGAAATTTCATCAGATATAATAATTATGACGTTTCGCTGCCATTCCTCACCAGTTGATTTTTCACTGCTTGTCAAGTACTGAATAGTTTCTTGTTGGGCAACTATGATCTAGATAAAAAATTATTTCTCCTACATGCAAATGAGATTCAGGTGTTGATCCTGGACTGGTAGGCTAATTGGATCTACTGTCAACAGACTCTTATTTGGAAAAAAGGCAAAAGTTAGGCGTCTATTGATGTCTCTGCAATATACATCCAGTTGTTGCTACTAAACCAGCACATGTAACATTGTTCCACTTATGGTTTTATATCCAGTACATTTCTGCATGACTTTCAATGCGCACCTAAGGCACCTTTGCAAGTGTTCAGTGCATTTGATGCTTTTTAAATACAGATTATTTGCATTGGCGTATTACACACTTCCTCGTTCAGATAGTGCTGACTTTTTGTCCAATTCTCAGATGTAGTTTCCCTTTTATGCTGCTTGGTTTGTTAATTACACCATGCCTTTTGTTTTTCCTTTAGTAACATTTAGTAATGTCATATAAATGTTGAATAGTGTCATGTTTTTTTCTAGAATCCTTCTTGCCCATTCGTTAATTTTAATTTGTGTGAAAAAAGGCTCAATCTTTAGACATTGATGTGTATTAATGCTGTTTTGCTGTGACCATTCCATAATATTTTCATTATCCCAGTGTCGTATTTACCAGCTTCTGGTTTTCTCAGTTTTTTTTTTACAAAGATTGTTAATCTAAAAATACTTCTATTAATTGATATCCTTCTTACTGCTGCCTGCAAATCTATTTATTTTTTTTACAACAGATTTTATTGAGTTTCCATCCAAAGGAAGGGGGGATCCCCCAACAAATCACATGGAAATAAGGCAATTAACATACATATGTTAGAAGTCATCGGGGTATCCTTCGGGAAACTATAAAACGCCTACCCCAACAACCCTCCCACCCCCCCCCATCCCTGCACCATCCAGCCCGCCTGAAAGACTATGCAAACATAAATATATAAAAGCACATCTCTGCGCCCACTGCTCTATGAGTAGGGGTGGAACCTCATGTGATGGTAAGACTGTCTATGCATTCTTGAGTCGAGTGTGTGTGGGACTCCGAAAGGGCTATACCACGGTACTTGGCCCATGCAGCCCAGATTTTCCCGTGCTTCTGCGGGCAACCCCTGGCCTGAAAGACCGCCACTTCAGCAGTCATGCATCTATCTAACGCGGACTTCCAGGCTGCCACTCCCGGGGGAGAAGAGGATTTCCACTGCTGAGCTATGTCGATGTCGCGCTTAGCAAGGGTGAGCTCCAGGTAAAGAAGGTGCCTCTTATAGATATTCCCACCTATATCGTCAGTACTGTGGAGGAGAATCAGGCGCGGATCGTCAGGGAGGTCCCATCCCAGTACCTGCCCCAGGCAAGACAGAACCCTCGACCAAAAATGGCGCAACACTGAGCAGCCCCAGACAGTATGCAGAAAAGATCCGTCATCAGACTGGCATCTGAGGTATGCGGGGGAAGAAATAACTCCCATCTTCCAAAGGCGAAGGCGGGTATAGTACGTCCGATGTATGTACTTAAACTGTATCAGTCTGTACCTAGTTGACACAGCGGAGCCCCTAGGACTGGCAAGGGCCTCGGTCCAGTCGTCGTCAGTAAGGGTTGGTATGTCAGCTTCCCAGGCCGCCCTCGTCCCATGCAGGCCAGTCTTAGTGTGTGGTCAACGTCTGATAAATCTGACGGATCTTGTGAGCCCCCAAGTCACCCAGCAGTAGTCTACCCTCCATGGGATGGAACTCTGTCAAAGTCGTAAGGTCTTTAATCAAGGGAGTAAGAGCATGCCGAAGTTGGAGATACTTGTGGAATTGGGATTTGTGTAAGTCAAACTCTTCCTGCAGCCCCTGGAAGGATTTAAGGGTAGGACCGCGCATCACGTCTCCCAGCGTCGAGATCCCAATCATATCCCACTGACGGAACCCAGGTAGTGCTGCGACCGATCAGAGACATGTGCCGAGCCAGAGGGGCGTCTCGCGCGTCAGTATTCCCCACTAACCCATGGACTTCGAAACACTTCTCCATATCTGAATCACCGTGCGACAGGCCGGGGGGAGGGTGTCTCTGGCAGATACACTATACAGGAGATACAACAGTGTATATGTCATGCTTTTCGGGTCCATGGAAGCAATACGTGGTTGGCAATGGTTGGCAAAAAGGAATACACAGGCCTTGGAGCATGTGTAGTAGCCGCGCATGCGCGGGAGAGTAGTGTTGTAGCCTTAAGCCCGCCCCAAACTCACAGGAAACGCTTCGCGTTTAGCCAGTGAGAGTCCCTTGTCGTTCCGGGTCTTGGGTTGGCGTCCGAGGAGCTAGTTGTTCGTGTTGGCGTTCTTTGTCCGTTAGGCTATTGAAAGCCCGTTTCTGGAGTCTGTAAGTTAGTGGGAGAGGCTTGCTTCTAATTTTTGATTGTATTCTTTGTTTTTGCGTTTACCGTGTGGACTTGGATTTATGCAGTGGATATTAGCGGTAGTCCTCGTTATTGAGTGGTCTTTTGTCAGAGCTTTTCCTAAAGCTGATTGCCACGTAGTAGTGTGGTGTATTTGGAGTTCTTATTACCTAAGCTTGTTATTAGGTTAAAGAGTTTTGTTTTAGCGATTTCACACTGTAGAACTGGTGAGTGACACAACAACCAGAGATACTATAAGTGTATTATTTGTGTGCCCCATTCATGAGGTTATTTCAATTACAGATACATTGGCTAGTATTAAACCAGTCATACATTCAACATTCCAGAACATTTCCTATGTTTCCTGTGTTATAGGCATTCTCCACATTTCAAAAGGTACAGACATTTTTACATCACTCTCCATATTTTGGGAACAACAAGGGAGGGGATAGTTTGCACTAATTGTTCTTGTATATTACTGCAGTACCACTACCAGAAGAGAAAACCTCATCTGAAGCGGAAGAGGAGTGTGGAGCGCCATTTTTTCTTTCCCTTTCTTACCCTTGTTTTGTTCCCCTGTGTTCCCCTTGGTTACTTGTCGGGTGTTAGTGCCTCTTCCTGGCGCCCGGGGGGTGACGAGGGGGAGACAGGGTGTAAAGCATCGTGGATCCAGGATACTTCCGAGACAACAAGTTGCGTGCATTACAGTATAGACCTCGAAAAAGATCCTCTCCACTGCATAAATTGGGTCATCTTGTGGATTATATCACCATTTATTGATGACCAACAATTGGGATGCCCAATAATAAGATCGCACATCTGCGGCTGCAATACCCCCACAGTATGTAGATTGGACACAGGTGGCCAGGGCTACCCGGACCGTCCCGCCATCCCACAGGAAGCTGTTCAGGAGAGCATTAACTTGGTGGAACCAGGACGGAAGAATGGCATATGGGTAATTTTGCAATCTGTACAAGAGGCGCGGCAAGGAAACCATTTTAAAAATGGCGGACCTGCCGTAAAGAGATAAGGGAAGATGGGACCACACAGCTGTCTCCTCCCAGACCGCCGGGAGCAGAGGGGCCATATTAAGCGACCACGCAGAGGCGGGATCTCTAGTGATATAAACGCCTATGTATTTGAACCCTTCCACAGCCACAACGAGCTGCGAGGCCCAGTCCTGACGCCCCTGCTCCCCACATATCGGGAAAAGCGTTGATTTAGATGGGTTGGCTCGGAGCCCCGACGTCTGGCCGAACACCCGGAGTATCTCCAGCACCCTAGGACCTGTGACCTCGGGGTCAGAGAAGAAAAATAGTGCGTCGTCCGCGTAGAGTGCGATTTCATCGGTGTAATCTGGGGACCAAACCAGACCCCTGCACATCGCATCCAGTCGCACCCAAGCCGCTAACGGCTCGATTGCCAAAGCAAAAAGGAGCGGGGACAGAGGGCATCCTTGCCTTGTCCCTCTCCGAATATCAAAGGGATCCGAGCGATATCCGGCCACCCGTACGGAGGCCGTCAGGCCTGTGTATAGGAGTTTAATATACGCTCGAAATCTAGGACCTATATTCACTGCTTCCAAAAGTTTGGAAAGGTATGACCAGCCTAGAGAATTAAACGCTTTGTCTATATCGGCCAGCAGGACCGCTGCAGGATGTCCCAGGCGGTGGGCCTCCGCCACGGCATTATGCGCACGGCGTATATTGTGCCTGGTGGATCGACAAGGCATGAAGTCTGACTGGTCCAGGTGAACAAGATCTAGGATACACATACGGAGGCGATCTGCCAATGCCTTCCCCAACAGCTTCGGCTCAAAGTTTAATAGGGAGATGGGGCGATACGAGCCCGGGTCTTCAGGTGGTCGACCCGGCTTGAGGAAGACAACAATTTCGGCATGCCGCCAATCAGGAGGCAGGATTCCTTGCTCAAGCGCCTGGTGCATGGCCCTGAGGAGGTGGGGTCCGACGGTCCCCATGAGAGGGCGGAAGAAGTCGCCAGGGAACCATTAGGGCCAAAGGCACGGCCCGGGTGAATGTTAGTGAGGGCAACCTGCAGTTCGTCTAGAGAGATGGGTGTGTCTAGAGCGTCTCGCTGCTCATCGGATAAGCGCCGCGGGGGAATATCGATAAAGAAGGCATCTATAAGAGAATCAGCGAGCTCATCATGATTATCATAGAGCAGGGTTCTCCAAACCGGTCCTGGAGGGCTGAATCCATGCAAGATTTTTTGTATATCCCCATTTAGATACATGTAGTTATTTTAAAAATATGGCATGGATCCGGCCCTCCAGGACCGGTTTGGGGAACCCTGTCATAGAGGGTGGCGTAGAACTCCGCAAATACCTGTACTACTCCCTCAGGAGAGGAACACATGGCGCCAGAAAAGGAGCGAAGTACTGGAACCTGTGTCCGGGCGGACCGCGCCTGACAAAGTCTGTGGAGCATCTGGCTGGATTTATCACCCTATTGATAAATCCGCTATTGCATCGCCAACCACGCCTCTTTGGCATTATCAGTAAGCAGCTGACGCAGCTGTTGCTGAACATGGAGCAAATTGTGGCCTGCGCCACCTCCCGGGTCCCGCACCATTGCCTCCTGAAGGTCGCGTTGGCGCTCCTCCAGCTCCAGCGTCCGCGTCAACCGACGTCTTTTATCTCCCGTGCGATAGCTAATATCCGCCCCGCGTATCGTGGGTTTAAAGGCTTCCCACAGCGATATCTTGGACGTAACCGATCCGACGTTTGAGGCGAAATAATCAGCCGCAGCACAACTGAGCACCTCCTTACATGCGGGATCCCGAAGCAACCAGGGTGACATGCGCCAGCGATAAGGGGACCTACTGGTCTGCAGGCGAAGTATGAGCTGGGTGGGGAAGTGGTCTGACAAACCGCAGGGGAGGATGGAAGCGGATCTAACCCTATGCGCGTAGCTGTGTGGGAGGAAAATATAGTCTAAGCGCGAGAGTGTGGGATGTACTGCAGATGCATACTTATAGCCAGCCTCAAGGGGGTGAAGAGCCCGCCACGTGTCCAGCCAGATCAGGGTGTGCGCCAAGCTATGGAGTCTGGATCCAGGGGGGGGGAGCAGTCTGGGGCTGAGCTCGCCACCTATCCGAGGGGGCCATAGTGTCGTTCCAATCCCCTACCAGTATAACCAACCCGTCAGGGAGTTCTCCCCAAAGTCTTGTCAGTCTATCCACAAACGTCTGGTTGAGGGGGGGTGGGGCGTACACACTACCAATCGTCATCTGTTCCCCCGCAAACGTACCAGTAACGACAGTAAAGCGACCACCGGGGTCAAGCCATTGTCGAGTAACCTGGAAGGGGACCCTGCGGTGAACAAGTATCGCCGTGCCTCGAGCTCCTCTAGAAAAGCCTGAGTGATAAACCAAGTGTAGCCGAATCTGGAGAGGCACGGGGCCTTATTGCCTAGCAGATGGGTCTCTTGAAGGAGCAGAATATCAGCCGAATAGCGCTTGGCCTGGGTAAGTACCGTCCCGCGCTTGATCTTATTCAGCAGACCCCGTACATTCCAGGACACTATATTAAGGTCTCCAGTGGGGACATCGCTAGCTGTGTGTGTCATGGGCTAAGTAGGGAGCAGAGCACGGAAGCCTGTGCAGGCGTAAGGGTTGGCATGGTGCAAACAACCTACAAATTAACTGAAAAACAACAACAAACTGTCGAACCCCCCCTCTTCCCCCCACAACTCCCCACCCCCCTATACTTCCTGAAACATGGAGTATCTGTTGCGGTAGAGTCCCATCCAGGCCCTCCAACGAGAAGACCACAGCGGACCCTCCAATGGATCCCCCCCACCAACCCCTACCTAGCAACCTAAACAAGAGGCGAGTCTAGTCCGACCCAGCCAGAAAGAGTGTAGTGGTCCCTGCTGCATAGCGTCCGCGTACCGAGCAGGTCATCACCCCCGCTCCAAAAGGGGGAAGTATAGCAACCAACAGAAGCGCCCCCCCCCCACCCCCCCGGGTACCTCACTCAGCTGCAGTCGTCTTGTCCTGGGATCGCCAATTGGAGCGGGAACGGTGCAGCTGGCGAGGAACCTCCCCACCCGGACGACCACTCTGGAGCGCGTTTGGAGAGGAATCCGAGTTGAAAGGCGGCGGAGTATGCGGCCTAAGATGCTGGCGCTCATCGGTCCAAGCGAAGACCTCTTCCGGGGTATCGAAGAAGTAGGATTTGGATTGGAAAATAACTTTCATACGGGCTGGGAACAAAAGAGCGTAGGAAAGGTTTAGGTCTCGCAAGCGCAGCTTTGCAGCCACAAAGGACTGTCGCTGCTGCTGGACAATCCGGGTGTAATCAGGAAAGGCCATGATGGAATGAGACTCAAAGACCATCTTCTCCTTGTGCGTTCGGGCAAAACGCAGAATGGCGTCTCGGTCCGCGTAATTAAGGAGATGGGCAATGACAGGGCGCGGGCGCTTGCCCGGCGGCGGCCTCGGAGTCAGGGCCCGATGGGCCCTATCGACCATGAAGCAAGATGAAATGTTCTCAGCCGGAAGCAGCGCCCTGAGCCAATTCGAGAGGAAGTTCCCCATCGAGGACCCCTCACAGCCCTTCGGAAAGCCAACCAGGCGAATGTTATTGCGGCTGGCCCTCCCTTCCGCGTCCTAGGCCCTAGCCGCCAGCTCCTTGGAAACCATGGCCAATTTGTCCACCTTCTTCTGGAGGGCTGACACGGTATCCTCCACTGTTGAAACCCTCGTCTCGGCCTCCGTGATCCGGTCCACTGCCT
The DNA here is from genome assembly GCF_964263255.1 of Lissotriton vulgaris. Classification (NCBI taxonomy): domain Eukaryota; kingdom Metazoa; phylum Chordata; class Amphibia; order Caudata; family Salamandridae; genus Lissotriton; species Lissotriton vulgaris. The sequence continues at coordinate 1,031,607,796 of NC_141687.1, forward strand.
TCCGGAGATCTTGGCGGAGGAGTCCCACCTCAGACCCCACTGCTCCGATTTGAGCTTCCAGCGCTGTGCGGGACTGCGTAATGGCCTCCAGAAGCATCGTTGTGTCTGGGGAGACCCCATCGGCGGCCCCCTTCTTGGCCGGAGCGGCTGTGGCGAACTGGTCCATGGTAGGCTGCTTTTTATCCATGGTGGAGGGAAAAAACACTCGCCGCCCCCCGACAGCACAGACCATGAAGCCTCCGCAGGGCAGTCCAACCGGCACTACTCCCCCGCTCCTCGGTTCCTCAGACAGGCAGTCCTCCAGGCAGCTCAGCCCCAATCAGGCCCACATATCACCACCGCAGATGTTGGGCCCACCTGTGTCGTCCTCCAGCAGCAGAAGCACCCAGTAGCAGCGCAATGGAGGCGCTTTCTCCGCCACCTCTCGGGCCCCAGGCCAGTGTCAGGCCCGACGGGTGTCCCCGGGTCGGGAGCAGACCCACGCTGCCCTGGCTCCATCACAACGGAAGAGAAAGGCCCAGCACACGTGAGCTCACTGGAGGGTCGCAGTCCCAAGCTGGCCCCACCTCACTGCCGCCGGAGCTGCAGCGGCCACCCCCACCAGCAAAACGGGACCCACCTGGGGCTCACAGAAGCAGGGCCAGCATCAGCTCCCGGCCCCGTCGCGGCCGATCTCCTCCGGGCACCGTGCCGGGTGCTGCCGCATGCCTACATCCCCGGCCGCATGAAAGGTAGTGGGAGGGGCGCACCAGCGTCCACGTGGCCGCCACCGACCACAGGGACGGGCGCCCGCCCCACCGAAGCCGGCAGTCTCCTCAGGGCAGATCGCACTCCGGGCGCCACCACAGAGCCGCTGAGCTCGTCACCTCGCTGCTGCCGTCTCCCTCACAGCCGCCACCGCGTCGGCGGCTCACCGACCGGGAGCTTGCAAGAGGGTCGCGGGGCCTCCCCAGGACCGGGGAACACACCACCAGGCACCGAGCGTTACGCCCTTCAAAGACAGCACCCCGCGGCGAAACTGCGGGACCAGGAGTAATGGCGGATGATGGTTCTGGCTGGGCGACCATGATCGGCTCCTAAGCCACGCCCCAGCAAATCTATTTTAACTAACTAGAAGAACACAGCCGCCACCTCCTTCCACCCCTGGATAAACTGGATCTCCTTTCTGAGAGGGGCAGATAACACCTCATTACAAAACTCCCTGTGGATTATTTGCAATACATCTATCTGAAACTCCCTTGATATCTATTTCACCACTTCCAAACCACAGTGATTCTCTATCTTCCACCCCCTATACTCTTGTACACCTTACCCCTCTCGCATTGGTGCAAATAGGAGAGATATTTAGAACTGATACCACCACCTTCCAAAACCCTGGCTGAACTCTTGGATTGAGTGGAGCATACGATCTGGAATGCACCTACACTTATATACTCTATGACCTCCTTGGATTTTACACTCTGATACGTGTGTTTTGTCTCTATACCTACTAGTGCCCCTCCTTTCCCCTTATATATTACTCCTTTTACTTTACTTCCATCACTTAAGTTTACGCCATATCACACATCTTATGGGTTTATCTATTCTCAATATGTTGTTTTGAGCTCACTTACTGCTGGTTACCTGGATTTTTCTCTCTAATCTAGACCCTTTGATAACGATCAACCCTCCAGGACTACGCATCTGATCTGTATATCTTAAACTGGACCCTTGTATTCTCAGTTTCCTGAAATTAAAAATACTTCTGGTAGCAAGCCACTCCCTCATTGTGATGTATAGTGAGTTACATTTATCTTATTTTTTATTTTGTTCATAGCCTATACTTAAACTGTTCTATAAAGTAATTTCAACTCTTATATTTCAGGTGTGTGAATTTATTAAGTTACCTGCAAGTATCTCTTGCCTACCAATGCTATATGTTTGTCAGGAGTTATCGCCTGTTATTAATGTTTAAATTATTCTTTTGGCAGTTTCTGGATATTTACTAAAGTGTTTTGTCCCATTCTCCCTCTGTATTTTCTCTAGTCAGTTTTTCATATGATCTCCTTGCAGACTTTTTATTCCAAAGAAATCTTGAAATTGTTGTTTATAATTTCTAGAAATATTTATGCAAAATCTGTTCATTGCTGATTGCATAATGAACAGTGTTTTCAGAGGTATTTACTTTGTGATCTAATTAGTCTGAAGTAATTGAAGTTAGGACAGATAGCTAAGCATTTATTTCTCTTCTGTAAGTTATTCTCTTAATTAAGTGTGTACATTTGATCTAATTTTGGAACAATCCAACCCCCAGATATTTTACCTTTGATTGTGTTAGCACTCTCACGATTTCAAATTTGCAATGAAGTGACACAATCTTAAATTTTGTCGTATTTATAGTATGTAATGCCATTTCTGAAAAGGTAGGAATAATTTATTCTAAAATTCTATATGTTGGAGTGCTTGGCTATTGCAACAATTTAACATGGACAATTTGATTTATCAGATTTTTTTCTGTTGGTAGGAACCATAGTGCTTCTTACAACACAATACCTGAACAGGAACATTTTAAAAAGGTGTCTTGCCCCTGTCAGTCATGACATTGAACATTTAGGATCAGGTTCCAAGTTGCAGTTTTTGAAGATTTCTGATTTTTCCTTGCAATGGTTCAATAACTAGCGTTATCTGTAGTAGTCTTCATTTATGGGCGTTCAGTGGACACCTTGCTTTGGGGATTTCTTACTCTCCTTGAAATACAGCAATTTCCGGCCATGCTGTTGCCTTTCTCTCACACCATGAGCCTTTATTTCACTGGGACCTAGGAAAACTAGAGCGAGAAGCCATTGAACATGATGGGCCTAACTCTCAAAAAAGTGAAAAGGTATGTGAGGAGGTTTACATCTCCACTTGAGCGTACTTTTTTTAATTCACAAAACTGTTATGTTATGTTATTTTTATGGTGCCTTTTGATATGTTATGTTACATTGATTTGTAGAGCACACTAATCACCGAGAGGGTGTACAGGTTCTTGGGCAGTTGTTTAGGTGTGTGGTCTCCAAGGTGCTTATACGAATCATCAGATCTTCAGCTTCTTGCGGAACCAAGAAGTGAAGGGGACGCTCTGGTGTTTTGTGGGAGGTCGTTCTACGTCTTGGGTGCGAATACTTCCCATTAGGATGCATGAAAAATAGCTCCTGGTGCATGTTTCCAAGCGCACTACTGATATACTCCCCTGGCTCCAATTTACCAATTGAGTAATTGTACTTAACTTTTATTTATGCACTGTGACAATGCAGCACACTGCACAAATGTACACTTTTGTTTCCACTTGGTAAATATTTTTCACCTTGGAAAAACCCCTAACCATATGTTGCCTTCAAGTTTAGAGTCAATCCTTTTCCCTTCCCAGTTTAGAAGGGAATGCATTCAGACCTCTGCTAAAGTAGAATTCAGACAGCTTTATGACAGGCAAAAGGTCACATATGCCACAACCTTTCCTCAATACTGTGTAATGTAGATTTTCCTAATAAGGTATGACGGAAAGTCTTAATTTTATTAAAGGGCCGGAGGCGAGTATTATGCTTTCTTATCTTGCATTTATTCAAATAGCAGCCAAGATAATTACCAAAAACTACAGTTCCCAGAGGGCCAAGCGAACCGCTGGCCAATGGGAATGCACAAAGTCATAAAACCATGAACCAATGAGAGCGCAGTCATAGGTATAACGTCATAACTGACTGCGAACAGTCCTCTTTTTGCTGGCGAACAGCTCAGATAGAATCCATAAACAGAGGAACGATACAGAATGCCAAAGCCCAGGAAAAAATATCTTGACCATAATCCAACAAAGTCGACTGGTAGGCAGGAATCATGGTGGCAGAAGCAGAGCAGGAGGAAGGGACATCACGAAGAGGAGATGAACTCTCTTTAAGATCATGAATCCCATCACAAAGACGTGGGAGGCAACACTGGAGCTGCTGTAGGGACGGAGAAAACACATATTAGAAGTGTTGTGGCGGGATAATACTCGCCTCTGTGTCTTTAATAAAATTAAGACTTTCCATCATTACTTATTAGGAAAATCTACATTTTATGGCAAGACCGGAGGCTCCTATTATGATTGTTCAAAGCATATCATCAACCAAAGAACCAGCAGTAACAAAAGGTCTGCAATAAAACATTCGGAATACATTGTCATTAGACCAATCCGCAGATCTCAGAATGTCCTCCAAAGGGGAGCCTGCCCAAAAAGCTTTGGAGGCCATGGCTCCTCTAGTGGAATGAGCCCAGAAAACCGACACATCTATGCCGGCAAGGGACATGACCCAACTAACCCACCGGGCCAGAGTGGCAGAGGAAACAGGGAGATGGGGCTTGCGGAAGGAAATGAGAAGTTGTGAATGAGAGGACGTTCTAAGATCCAAGGTTCTTTGCTCGTATACTTTGAGGCATTGTCCTACAAACAACTTAGGATGGGAGGGAAAATAAGGATAAAAAACAGAGTTCAAATTTGTCTTTGTACGTTTCTTAATCTAAAACAGTACTCCTGTAGGAGAAAACTGACAAGAAGAAACATCCAATGCTTTAACATTGGAAACACGTTTAATAGAAACGAGACACAATAACATGGTAAGTTTAGCAAAAAACATTTTCAGAGAAAGAGCTGAATTATCTGGCTAATCTGAAAACAATTTAAGAACCAAATTCACATCCTATAAACTAGAATACTTAGCCAATGGAGATTTTGAAAATCATACTCCTCGTAGCAGGCGACAAATCAAAAGATGAACGCCAACCGGTTTGCCATCAATAGGACAGTGATTAAGGGAAATGGCTGATCTATACAAATTGACCATTCCGTAGGTCTTACCTGCACCGGCTTAGGAAGCCAGGAAATTGATGATAACGTTCAGAGGGGCTGAAAAGGGATTGATATGTTTTCCCAGACACCAGCTTGCCCATAAAGATCAAGCAGACTTATAAGCTTTGGATGTACCTGGGGCCCAAGCTTTACTGATGAAGAGAGAAACCTCTTGCGAAATGAGGAGGTGAGGAGGGACAGACTGGAGACCTTCCATGCTGACAGCACCAAAGCGTAGTCCAGAATGAGACTGTGGGGTTGGCCCAAGGGGTTCCGTAGCAGGTCACTGTGAGCAGGAAGGAGAACCGGGAAGTCCACCCCCATCTCCAGAATAGATGGGAACCAAATCTGTGATTGCCAGAATGGAACCACTATGACTAGGGAGGTCGATTGGCGCCGCACCTGAGAAAGCCCCCTGTTGATCATGAGAAAAGGAGGAAAGGCATAGTTGAGAGAAAAGCACCTGTAGTAAGGGCCGAAGGATCCAGACACTAACTGAAGAAACAAGGCAATTGGGAATTGAGGCGAGAAGCAAATAGATTGATATGAAAAGGGCCCCACTTTTGAGGGAGAGATAGGAAGACGAGTGGAAGCAGCTTCCAATCACTGGAATCTTTAAGATAGTGAGAGTGCCAATCTGCTATGGTGTTGAGATCTCCAGGAAGATACTCTGCTTTGATAAATAGTTTGTTTGCAAGGCAATATTCCTATAGACTCTTTGCTAACTCTGCGAGTGGTTTAGACCTGGTGCCACCTAGGTGGTTGATGTAGCGGACCGCAGAAACATTGTCCATACGAAGGAGAATGGAACAACAAACTTTGTTATTTGTGAGGCTTTGGATCGCAAAGGAGCCTGCCAGCATCTCTAAACAGTTGATGTGCAATCTCGACTCCTCGCGAAACCATGTACCGCCAGTTAATATTGGTCCACAGCGAGTGCCCCAACCCGACAGGCTTGCATCGGATTCTAATACAAGATCTGGGGCCGAAGCAAAAATAGTCTACCGTTCCACGCATCTGAATGGTCAATCCACCATTGAAGCTCAATACGAGACTCCTAATCTTAAGCGATAACGTCGGAGTAGGCCAACCCTTAAGGAAGATGTCTGATCTTTAGACGCTGAAGGGCACGATAATGAAGAGGTCCTGTAAAAATGGTTTGGATGGAAGCAGAGAGCAGACCAAAGATCCTTGCAAGAGATCTGAGAGAGACCAGAGAGGTCCGAAGAACGTGAGAAATGTCTGACTTTATGGCTGAGACTCTTGACTGAGGAAGAAGAAGAGAAGCTGTGGAAGAGTCCAGGAGAAATTCCAAGAATTTGATGCATTGCGGAGGAATGAGCATAGATTTTTCGGGGTTGAGAAGAAAACCCAGATCTAAAAGCAGGGACCGAGTGGTGTTCAAATCGGACAGAAGATTCTGTTTGTCCAAGTTCATAATCTAAATATCGTCTAGATAAATGATTAGTCTGATCCCGAGGGATCGAGATAAGACACCACCGGCTTCATGATTTTTGTAAAGCACCACGGTGCTGATGACAGGCCGAAAGTAAGGGAACAAAATCAATAGGTTACTCCTAACCATTGGAACTGAAGAAACCTGGTGTGAGAAGCGTGAATAGGAATGGTAAAGTGCGTCCTGTAAATCTATCCAGACCATCCAGTCGTTCATTCGAAGGGTATCTCGTAAGTGAATGATAGTTTCCATTTTGAAGTGGCGATACACCACAAATTCGTTGGACCACTTTAGATTTATCACTGGGCGCATTTTCAACAAGGAAAATGGAACTGAGGAACCCTGTGGGATCTAGAGGAGCAATCTGAATAACCTGTTTTTGGAGCAGGTTTTGGACCTCTATTGAAATGAGTTGAGTCATATCTGCCGAAAAAAACTAGAGGAGGAGAGAAAACTGTTTGAAAGGTGGCGCGTAGAACTCTATAAGCTAACCTTGGACAGAGTTTAGAACCCAGGGATCTGCGGTGAGAGTACGCCATTTTTTTATGAAGAGGCTTAAGCGACCTCCAACTGGGGATAGAGTTTAAGGACCTACCTTGTTGGGCGTTGTTGCGGAAGTTCTTCTGTCCTCGACCTCTGTACCCACGACCTCTTTGTGGGTAGAATTGAGGTTTGTATTCTTGGTAACATGCATTGGAGGATCCTCTGGAGCCTTGATTTTGATAGGAACGGCCGGCAGAGCGACCCCTGCCTCTGCCTGCCCGCCCGAAAACCCGAGGGGAAAACAGTTTTTGATGGATTGTTTAGCCTTATCAAGAGAGGTGAAAGCAGTGACGAACTTGCTCAAGTCCTTGACAAGAGAATCTCCAAACAGAAGGCCGTCCGCCTTAATACCAGGGTCAAGAGGAGCTAGGTTAGCCAGCTTGGGGTCGAGTTTAATAAGGAGACCTTTGCGGCGTTCATGAGTGATAGCGGCATTGGCATTACCTAAGAGACAGAAGGCTTGTTGAACCCACAATGAGATATCTTCAGCACTTAATTCTGTACCATCCAGTCGAGCAGATTCTGCAAGGTCAAAAATGCAAGCCAAAGGACCCAGAACATCAAGAAGCTTGTCCTGGCAGATGGACCAAGCTTTATCCACCCCTTTGCAGGGATCTTTGCCAAACTTGGAGAAAAATGTATGTAAAGGCTGATCAATAGAAGGGGCAACAATAATGTTCGAAGGCAAAGAAGGTTTGGGACATTCAGACTTCAACTTGGACCTGGAGGATTTGTCTGAGGGAAGACGAAGTATGGCAGAAATATAATCACCAATATGAGAGGCCGGGAACCACTCAGTGGAATTGGGATGACGAATGGTAGAAGGGTCAAACATAGGAGAACCCTCAGAGTCCAAAACGGGAGCGATCGCAAAAGAATCAGATTTAGATTTCTCAGCTGGGGGGAAAGGAGGGTCTGACACATCAAAGAGGTCAAATAAATCATCTGTGTCACCCATATCGTCATCTGTGTCCATAATATTGGAAATCACCAGTTTTTGGGGTATCTCTACGTTTTTCGACTTAACTTTTCTCTTGCCATCGGAAGTTGAAAACCCCTCCTTGGAAGGAGGTCTGGGAGGGACTAAGTTCTCAGTCAAGTGTGAGGGAACCTCGCAAGTCGAGCGTGACGCACTGTTCGAAACAATCGTAGAAATAGGTTGCACCCACTTTTTCTGCTATCCCGGCAGAATGGGCCAAAGCTTTGGACAACAGACTTAACAAAAAGAGTTTTCCATGTCCTTGGAAAAACGTTCCATAGAATCTTCCACAGCATTCTCGACAGAACTGTTAATAAACATATTCAAATCACTTTTGAAGGCTTCCCCTTCCTCCTTTTGCGTGTCAGACCCAGGGGACCTCTCAATCTCCATTGAGTAAGAAGGAGAGACACAAAGGCAACCAAAGTGTTAATAGCTCAGCGCTGGGAGTGCCGGAGGCTTAAATTGAGAAGGACAAACCCAGAAACCGCTCCCACCAAAGGCGGGGCGTCGCCGGAGCAGGAGGATGAAGCGCCAAAGCGAACAGAAACCAGCAGCGCTAAAGGAATTCACACGCGCTCGCTGGTGAGGGAATGAAACGGAAGAAACGGTCGCCGTGCGACACGTTGGAAGCAGCCGTCAATGCACGCGAACGGGGGGAAACAAAGTGCAGGAAACCATGCGGAGCGTCTATGAAGGCACGAGGGGCAAGAGCGGGTAAGCTAAAGGGTGGCAGTATTTTGCGTATTAAATGTTATTAATACCATTAAATAAGCGCAATTACATCCATATAATGATAAACCATAACAAGAAACGAAGAGAAGGCACTTATCTGACTGCGAGCAGCAAGAAAAGAGGACTGTTCCCAGTCAGTTATGACGTTATACTTATGACTGCACTCTCATTGGTACATGGTTTTGTGACTTTGTGCGTTCCCATTTGCCAGCTGTTCGCTCAGCCCTCTGGGAACTGTAGTTTTTATTACTTATCTTGGCTGCTATTTGAATAAATACAAGATAAGAAAGCATAATAGGAGCCTCCGGTCTTGCCAAGAAATTTTATGCACTCCAGGTGGAGAGTAGTAAACCATTTATGCCTGTCAGGAATTCACAGAAAGATTCCTGACAGGTAAAAATGGTTTACTAGTCTCCATCAGGAGTGCATAGAAATGAAGATGTTTTTTAGCCGTAAACATATATTTTGCCCAACAAAAACGTTGTTATAAAGAACAAGATTTTCTTCAGATTTTTGTCCTTTATGAGTTTCTAGGTGAATCAATCAGCGGTTAAATTTGCATCAGATTATAGGTCCTTCTCTTTCAGATTTTCCTTTATTCTAACATGACTATACTTGCCTCTAAACAAACGTTTTCTCTGCTGGCGAAATATTTATTTACGATTTGGCTCCAAATCATCATCTGCCAATTCTTTAATTTGCATAAGACTGAGTTGTGGGTGTCAGCTCTAAAGTTGATAATTATTTACTGATTTTTCATCAGTTTGGCAGTCTTTGTGCACAACATCAGCTATTCATTATCTGTTATGTGGATTGTTATGTAGATTTGTACAGCACAGCTAATCACCTGTGAGGGTATCCAGGCGTTGGAGCAAGTGTGTAGGCATCAGACCAAGGTGTTGAGTGTTCGGCCTCACAGGGTTAGTCAAATAGCCAGGTCTTCAGCTTCTTGCAGAATTCAATAAGTGAGGAGGAGGACTTGATGTGTTGTGGGAGGTCATTCCAGGTCTTGGGTGCCTTGTAGGGGATTGCTTGACCTCCCATTCTACTTTTGTGGATTCAGGGAGTGTGTGTGAGTGAGAGTTTGGTTGAGTGCAGATGTCTGGTGGGATAGTGGAAATGCAGGCGGTTGTTAAGTTACACAGGTCCGATGTTGTGCAGTGCTTTGTATGCATGCATGAGTAGTTTGAATTGACAGCTATTGTGGATGGGGGCCAGTGGAGCATTCTGAGGTGTGGTGAGATGTGGGTGCAATGAGGAAGGTTCAGGATGAGTCTCCCTGCAGCGTTCTGGATGGTCTGAAGATTTTGTAGGAGATGGTTGGATATCCACGCATAGAGTGCATTGCTGTAGTCCATTATGCTTGTGATGAGGGCTTGTATGACTGTCCGTCTCGTGTTAAGGGGTAGCCATTTGAAAATCTTACGAAGGATGTGGAAGCAGGAGGAACTGACTGCATTGACCTGCACTGTCATGTTGAGCTTGTTGTGCAAGACTATTCCCAGGCTTTTGGCATGGTCGAATTGGAGTGGATGTCGGTCCGAGCTCAGAAGACAACCAAGTGGAGTCCCAGAGGGAGCTATTGCTCCTGGAGATAAGCACTTATTGCTCCGGAGTTCAGTTTCAAGCAGTTAGCTCTCATCTAGTTTGCAATGTTGACCATGCATTTGTAGAAGTTGGCTCTGGTGTTGGTGGATTTGTCGGTCAGCGAGAGGATGAGCTGGGTCTCATCGGCATAGGATATGCTGGTGATGACTTGGGATCTGATGATGCTGGCGAGCTTGGTCATGTAGATGTTGAACAGGGTTGGGCTGAGCAGCGAGCCTCGGGGACTCCGCAGATCAGATTCTTGGATTCCGGTATATGGCGATATTCTGACTCGCTGTGTTCTTCTTGTGAGGAATGATCCTATCCAGTTGAGGGCTGGTCCTTGGACTGCTATGTTGTAGAGCCTTTTGACAAGGGTGTGATGGGAGACTGTATGGAAGGCTGCGGAGAGGTGAAGCAGTATGAGGGATGTGGTCTCTCTATATTCCAATATGGTGTGGATGTCGTCTCTTGGCCTCAATGAATGCTGTGGTTGCTTGGGAATCCAGTTTGGGTGTGTTCCAGTAGGTTGTGGTGTTCGAGGGGGCTGGTGAGTTTCACCACTTTGTCTGGGTGAGGAAGCCGGGAGATGGGCAGTAAGTTGCTCAGTTCACTGGGGTCAGCCTATGGTTTCTTAAGGAGGGCGTTGACTGCTGCATGTTTCCAGTCTTCTCTAATTTAATAGAGGTGTTGTTGATGTGGGTGAGGGTGCTGCATATTGGTGTTCATGCTGTATATGTGGTGGGGGCATGGGTTGGTTGGTGCCTTGGGGTGTACCATTTTCATGATTGTTGCAGTATCTTCTTCTGTCGAGTGTTTTCCATTCCATCAGGTGTTAGTCTTGAATGTTGGTGGTCAGGTTGCTGATGAGATCTTTGGGGTGAAACTGTTGTTTGAAGTTACTGTAGAACTTCTCTATTTTGCAGTGGAAGAATTTGGACAAGTTGTTACAGTGCTCTTGTGATGGGGTGATGGCGTGCTGAATTCTTAGATGATTGAGAAGATTTCCTCGCAGCAGTTGGAGCTTGCCTCAATTTGCTCGGTTAGCGTTCTTCCTTTGGTGCTTCACTGAACTTGGTGGTACTTTCTGTGTGCCATTTCCTCTCTAGCTGCTTGAAGTAGCGTTTGGATTCTCAGAGGTCCTCTTTGTACCAAGCGGCTTGTCTTTGGGTCCTTCTTTGTTTATTGTAGTTAATGGGCGAGAGGGAGTCTGCGTAGTTCTAAGTTTGTGATATCCTTCTCAAGGTTGTTGATGGTGTTAGGCTGGTTTGTTTTCAGGGTGTTGAACATGTCTGCTTTTGTTACTTTATTCGTGCTCTCGCTGGGTAGGTTGATGGTTGAGTTGGTTTGTGGTGTGGTGATTCCGAAAGTTATGATGAAGTGATCAGTCCATAGGAGTGGTGATTCAGAATTGTATTAGATCCTGTTGCTGGTGGTAGGTATAGGAGCCAGGCTGTGTCCAGTAATGTGAGTACAGTCATATGTGGAGAAGTGTGGCTCACTGGTTAGAGCAGGCAGACCCTGAAGCAGAGGTCAGACCCGGGACTAGGGTTCAATTCCCGACGCGGCAGGGTCTTGAGCTCAAATGTCCATGGACTCGATAATTCTCGATTCGGTGCCTGACCTAATCATGGGTTCACACTCTGCAACTCTGGGCATTAAGCTTGCTTAATCTCCACAACGGCCCCCCGCGGCGGGATGCCTGGCTTTCACCTTGGGGATGCCCTGTAGGGGCTATCTCACATGGAAAAGCCAGGACGGGTTCCCAAGGCAAGCGCGGAGATACCCCTTCGGGGGTCGATTCAGGCGCTATATAAGAAACATAATAAAAATAATAATAATTGGTGAGCTGGCTCAGTCCGATTTTGGTACAAAATGGGGTGGTGATGGACGGAGCATCTGAATCAATCAAACACACACACCCAGTCAAAAGATCTGGGTTTAATCCATCACCGTTCTTTAGCCCACTCTGCCACCCGAGTTCAGACATGGCTATATGCAAATCAGTCTGACCCTGTGCCTTATGGGAACAGTCCAGCCCGAACTGCCAAGCCATGTCATCCCTGGACCGGAAGCAAGTTTCTGAGGACCGGTTTCTGGCATTTCAGCCGTCTTCAGCCCTGCTTGCTTGAATCCAGTGGCAAAGTGAGCAAGGGACTCCCGTCTGAGCATACCTTGCGACACTTATGGTGGCCAAAAGCGGTACAAAAGGGGGTGGTGATGGACGGAGCATCTGAATCAATCAAACACTCACACCCAGTCAAAAGATCTGGGTTTAATCCATCACCGTTCTTTAGCCCACTCTGCCACCCGAGTTCAGACATGGCTATATGCAAATCAGTCTGACCCTGTGCCTCATGGGAACAGTCCAGCCCGAACTGCCAAGCCATGTCTTCCCTGGACCGGAAACAAGCTTCCGAGGACCGGTTTCTGGCATTCCAGCCGTCTTCAGCCCGGCTTGCTTGAATCCAGTGGCAAAGTGAGCAAGGGACTCCCGTCTGAGCATACCTTGCCACACTTATGGCGGCCAAAAGCGGTACAAAAGGGGGTGGTGATGGACGGAGCATCTGAATACAATTAAACACTCACACCCAGTCAAAAGATCTGGGTTTAGTGAAGTCCATCAACGTTCTTTAGCCCACTCTGCCACCCCAGTTCAGACATGGCTATATGCAAATCAGTCTGACCCTGTGCCTCATGGGAACAGTCTAGCCCGAACTGCCAAGCCATGTCTTCCCTGGACCGGAAACAAGCTTCCGAGGACCGGTTTCTGGCATTCCAGCCGTCTTCAGGCCGGCTTGCTTGAATCCAGTGGCAAAGTAAGCAAGGGACTCACGTCTGAGCATACCCTGCCACACTTATGGCGGCCAAAAGCGGTACAAAAGGGGGTGGTGATGGACGGAGCATCTGATTGGTTCAGATGCGCCGTCCATTACCACCCCCTTTTGTACCATTTTGGAAGTAACCCCCAAGAGAGGAAGCAATTACAAGGATGGCTGCAATTTTTGGAAGACATAGCAGAATGTCAAAAGACCAAAGCCAGCAAACCTTGGCACAGAAGGCTCAAGACCACGTCAATGAAATTTTAGCCATGAAGAAGAGGAAGAGGTAGAAGTGCCTAAGACTTCAAGTCAGCTGAGCACGCACCCAAGAAGTCACTGACATGGAATGTTTCACTCACCCTATAAATGGAAAAAAAGTGAATGTTCACAAGGTGACTTGCATACTGGAATCAAGTTCTGCAAAGGGAGACATTCAGCATTATTCCAATTTGAGAAGGATCGGGATACCTAAACATCTTAAAGCCATGCCTCCAGATGAATTTTCCTGCGCAGAAGTGGATATGTTGCGTGAAATTGCTGAACACAATGAGAAAGAGTCAGATCCAGATCTGAAAAGTTCACAACATATTGCATATCCTGCAAAACAATAATCTCTTCAAGCAAGCAAAATCAATGTGTGATCTCAAGTGCTATGATCAAGCACCTACAAAAATTCACAAAGACATGCCTAAAAGAAATAATTCCTTTACACTTCAAAAAGAGTTTGAAAGAAATAATAAAAACATTTGAAATAAAAAAAGTTCTGTTATTAAGCACAAATAAGTTAAATATAGTCATTGAGCACCCACAGAGTGCAGAGTAAGGTATAGCCAGGCCCTGTGGTCCATGCACGATATGCATGGCCAAATGCCGTGCACAGTGGAAGTTGGCAATCCTCTTACACATATACATACATTTAGAGGTGTTCAGTTAATCCTCTGCATCAATTGATCTGTTCAAGTGTCATTCACATTTTGCTTCCGCCCACCACAGCATATAAGATAAGCCAGTGGTTCAGCCACTTTATCCTTGGGTAGTTTTGTACCGGGAGTGGTGGCATTTTGCTTGATTACATGTGCACAGCTGCTTGAAAAGCAGTGCACTGCAGTGCCAGGGTTGCTGGGCCACACCTTTAATTTCACATTACTTACATTTTGGTAATTGTTTTGCATGCTGCACGAATTTTCAAAAAACAGAATTAAGTAAAAATAAATGCACATTGTTTTACATTGGAGTCTGTCATTCTGCACTTGTTTAAACTGAGCAGTTTGAGTCTCCCCAAACAGTTAGAAATCACTTAAAGGCAACCGTTTAAGTATTTTTTCAACATTTAGTTTAAATAGTGCCAAAAAGCACAAAGCATACCTAGGTGCCATTTCAGGCTTACTGCAATTGAGCCCTACTGTATACAACAAGGAGATTAGACCCGGTGAAAGTATGGAAGTTGAAAACTTGAAAATAATTTTTAAGTCCCATCATTTCTTTGAGCAGCACCTCTGGGCCACTTCTACGTCTCCCAGAATCACAAGGACACACGTATGGGCCAGGGCTTACTCTAGCAGAGGTCACAACCAAGGTTCAGTTACAACTGGTCCGTCCTAGAAAAAGGATTTTTACTTATTTTGTGTCCACTTCTTTGTGCTGCATACAAGAGGGAGCAGGTCTACTCTTTTAGGGCTCCTCTTGCATCACAGACAGGCAGGTCCAGCCTTCTTCTGTTCTTTTGCAGGTCCAGTAAATGTTCTGATGAGGTGCCTTGGTGTGCCTCATTTATGCCAGGCTCTAGCTAGTGGTTTGGAGTGACTCCAGCCTCTTTTATAACCAACAAGTTAAAATTTCCCTTGGGCAACCCTACCTATTATTTTCAGTTGTTACTGTTTGCTTTATCACAAACAGTTATAAAATGCCCTGTGCCAGAACAGGGCCAAGAAGTCTTCAATCACACTAATGTGATGATGTCGGAACATGAGAGGGATTGGGTGGATTGTAGGGTTTGGGGATGGGTGGATGTAGGTGCAGGGAGGGTATAGGGGTATGAGAGGATGCAGTAGCTGGGGTTATGGGGATATGGGTGGATGTAGGGGTAGGGGAAGGTTCGGTGGTAGGGGAACATTTATAGGGACTCAAAGGGTTTTTGAGAATGGAAGGGGTTGTGGTATGGGAGGGTTTTGGGTGTAATTGGGGCAGGTGGAATGTTATTGGAAGGTGTAGGCTAGTGCTCGAATGTGGCAGTGGAGTGGGATATGGAATAGAATTGCGTGTTTGGATGGGGGCTGGTGTGTGAATTTTGTCAGGGGTAGAAATATGGGTACCTAGAGTCATCAGTGCAGGTGTGGCGGAAGCAATGGTGTTAGAGGATGCTCTTGGAGTAAGTAAACCCCTCTGTTAGGCAGACAGGGCAAAGTACATGCCAGCCAGGATGGTAATTCCTTGTCGGAGTTGATGACTGACACCCTGGATGGCATTCAACAACGCCATCTGTCCTTCAGAAGGGCTCTATAACACTTCGAGGACCTCCTATGAGAATAGTGCTGAGTTGATGGGACAGGGAGAGGTGCCCGGGGCAAAGGAGATCTCAGCCCATTTACAGATTTGGTGTTGCATACCTCCTGGGGTACAGGAGTGTGGTTGCTGATGAAAGGTGTGGTGGCAGCAGACACAGGAAACGATGGAACATCCACCATGAAGGGCTAGCTCGAGTCGCAGGGCTCAGAGTATGTAGATGTTTTAGCCTCCTGGCCTTCCCCTTCACCGTCAGTGCCACTGGGTACTTTTGTATCTGTACCTCCACCCTCGAACTCCTAGTGGCTGTCCTATTTCTCTGTAGATGCCTGGCTAACGTCTCCTTCACTAGTTCCAGAAGAAGCTGGAATACCACATATCAGTTACTGTGTACCGAGGACAACGAAAAATTTAGAGATATCAAAGAGATACAATCCTACATTATTATTTAAAAAAATATTTATAGGCCATACAGATAAATATTATTAAGCGCCTGAATATAATTTTGTAGTTCTGCTTGCTGATTCTCAAACGAAATGGATATTTTGCTACCCTTATAAGTCTTTTTAATGCTATTACATTTATTTTATTGTTTAAACCATACAGGTGACATTAGTGACAGAGTAACCCTACTTAAACTATATAAAGGAAGTCTATAGGTTTTGATATATTTTAAACATAGTACCCTCTACTCCTGTTAACCTGGAGTAAAGTGGAGTAAAGTGGCAAAGTGTAAAGTATTTATAGAATATCAAAACAGTACTATAGTCAAAACTATATTCTACAAAAATCCCATAATGTAGATTCAATTTTATTGAAGAAATAAGGCCAAATGAAAAAATCTAATAAATAGACCCAGAGATATCATTGTTTAAAATGTTTTATAAGTATAGCTCAAAAAAGTTCAAAACGCAAATTTGACTGGGACTCAGGCATGATTTGAGACTGATTGCAATGATGCCTGAGCACACCAAGTAAATTGTCCCCACTGTAGGCTGGAACCGGAAAACGTTCTATAAAATTTCTAAGTCCCAATCCAAACAGCGACGTTGTAATTTTGGGAAATTGAAAGAGTGTCCGAGCAGGGCAAGGCAGCAATTGTGTCCACGTTTGTGGAACTGAAGGTAGGATACTTTGAAGCAGACTGGTCTAGCTAAATCTCTGGAACATTTGTTTTTTAACAATTTTTTTAAAGAAAAATTCAGACATTTCTTCAAAGTCTCTTTCTGCATTCGGACTTAAGCAATATTTTGAACTTTTTCACTTCCACTCTTTCACTGGCACAAATCCACTTAGTGTATCCAACCGGGGCTCCATTACAGTGGGCCTCAAATTGTGCCTAGGTCCTGGTATAATTGATGCTTTGTCCTGTGTTACGTGCATTACTTTAAAAAATATTTAAAAAAAATCTTATCTCTGGTTTTGCTTATTGGATTGTTTTTTGTTTTGCTCATAGTTTGTTCATAAAAGTGCACTCTTTGTATAATTTTCTTTGGGATTTTATTTTTCGGTGTTTGGAAATGATTACTGTTTTAGTACAGCATAAATATTTTACACTTTTTTCTAAGGTAATCATGTCTGCTCTGTCCCATAGCTACCAGGTGGTTGACCTCATTCTAACTTAGGGATATTGACGGTCCACCATAACTAGAGTAGTTATTTTTCCTTGACTTGGGCACCAAAAAAAGTAATGTAATTGTGTACAATATTGACATATCAATTGTTTTTTTTTTAAACACTTTATTTTTGAGGCTTTATGAGGAAGTTAGGGTGTTTACATCATTTGAAAAGGGACGACAGGGTTGGTGTCTTGACAACATATTCATATTAAAGCTTCTAATGATATGAACATAAAACACCTCAGAACATACAGGCCGGTGTATTGCTTGAGCATATTATCAAATACAGTTCACAAGAAATCGCCGACACCTTCTGACACATTCTCAGAGGACGAAAGTCCTCCCAGTCCTCCCAGTCGTGTTCGCTGGAGTATGTCCAGCATTGTGGTGACTGGAACTGGCCAGATCTTCTCCCTTTTAGGTAAGGTAAGGTAATTTATTATGCTTGATTAATTAAAACCGTTGCATACATTAAATGGTCATTAAAATCAGAACACAATTCGCTATTACAAAAGAATTAACCAATTTTAAAATGATCCACATTACGTCGAACATAAAACTGTATAAAACACAATAAAAATAAAAACAGTTAGTGCTTAATCAGGTTAAAAGTCAATCTCCTGTGGGTTGTGTTATTAAGCAATCAACCCCCTAAATTCATTATCAAAGTTTTTGCTCTGTGGGTTAGTATTATTTCCCCGAGAGGGTCTCTTGCCATTCAGGATGTTCGGGACTACGAAACAGCTTCAAGTTATGTCCCAGGACCATCATGTGAAGCTAGTTTGTAACCAGCAAAGATATGTTTTTCAGTCTCTGTTAGGTGAGATCAAAGAATTTTGTAAGGTGACAATTCAACTGTGCTAAGGTTGGATTGAAACACAGGATTACCGCCTGCCTGCAGGACCTGATGCCGTGCTGGTTAAAGGATGGTTATAATAAAGTATTCATTATGCCCTTTAGTTTGTCGCAGATACAAATGATATGGATGAGGTTCTCGACTCCGCAGCACATAGCCTGCATAGCTGGTCTCCTCCTCTACTTTCCCAAGGTGGTAAGAATGGGTTTATTGAACCAACTCCCAAGCAAAGTTTTAACATTTTTTCTTTAGTTGTTATCTTTGTTCTCAGAGGACGAAAGTCCTCCCAGTCGTGTTCGCTGGAGTATGTCCAGCATTGTGGTGGCTGGAACTGGCCAGATCTTCTCCCTTTCGGTATACATTTTAAAGGGTAGCCAAATCCTCTTGAACTTGAACACCCTATCATTGATTAGAGCAGTCAAGCCTTTAATTGCATATATATGCCACACTTCATTTCACCATAGCGTGAGGCTGGGAGGGAGAGGATTCTGACCGGTGTGGCCTATTGTCAAATGGGCCGCCAAGAGGAAGACGGTAAGTTGCCAGCCCTGGGGAGTGGTGTAGGGCTAGACCAAATTCTCCCCAAAACCACCCAGCAAGATCCCTAATGGGTCCTGTGATAGGGTCACTGAGCAGAGTTAACGGATCTGTTGGATCACCTCACTCAAATACCGCTTGACCTGTGGACATTGCCATCATGTATGGAAATATGTGCCCACTCTCCAAACCCTCTTCAACAGACCATCATGGCCTGACGTATGAGTTGTACCATTCCAATAACTATTGGACAGGTTTATATTCATGGGCACTAACACAACATCCCAATGTGACTCATATCCCATCTGTGTTATTGCCAATGTATCAGATTTTAATGCACGTGAAGTAAAGAAGATGTGTGATTGTTCATGTTGTTAGAGAATAACACATCAGCTAAAAGTGAAATATGTTGTAATAAGTATTTTAAAGTATGTCCCTTCAACTTAGATAATTTGATACACTTCTCTATACAGACTCACAAACATTTATAACTGTTGGTCCCTCACCAATGTGCCATATCTGGCAACATTCTTCTTACTACTGCATTAGATCCTATGCCACTTTGAGTAATATAGACGGCATATGCATAATGCTTGAGATGCTTTGAGTAATATGGATGGCATATACACGATGCTTGAGATGGAGTAACCTTTGCTAAAACTCTAAACCAAACCATAATTCCCAGACATACATTTCTGATGTGCATGAGAAGCTGCTAAATGTAAATAAAGTTTATCACCAACTTGGAAAGTATTGTAGCCCAATACACTTACCCCCTTGCCGTTGCTCCATGGCCATCAGCTCCATATCCTAGTCAGGGTAGGCCACGGCCGGAATGCGCAGCATCATGGGGGGTCTGTGTCTGCAGCACCTGCTTCTTTTGTTGGTAGGACCTTCCAAGTTTTTGCCTTATGCGACAATGAATTCTGCAGACCTTATGAACCCTGTGCCGCTACACTTGCCTGGCAATGGTCCACCAGACCTCTTCTTGTAATTGGGGATGAACTATAGAGAGTAGGATAAGAAAAAAAACACATATATTACTAAATATGTTCACTCAAAACACAATAAATAAAAAGTATATTTATGAATAGATATGTATAATCGTTAGCAACTGCAAATGTTGTTGAATGACAATTGATTTCATGTATTTGTTTGGCATTACACTTGTGAAAATACAATCCACCTTTCTGGAAGTGCAGGATGTGTGATGGAATATATTTTTTAGATGTATTTGATCTCTGTTACCGTTCAAGGCAATTGAATGTCCAATACTATATTTAACATACGACAAAACATATAGTTATTTTTTTCTATTGCAATTATTTTGTCACTCTTCATGAGGCCATAACCCAGTGCATTGTGATAGGATTTCTGGCCAAATTCATGCACATGTATTATTTTTAATTTAAATGTAAATGTTTCACTATGTGATGGGCGGGCACTGCAACATAGTACTAGCATCTTCAAAAGTTATACATTTTTGTTTCTATGCATGTCCTATATGCGACTGTAGCCCATTGTGTTTTCTGCACAGGTTTTTAAATGACACACTTGAATATTTGTATGGTCTATGTTTAAGAATAGTATACCAATTTTCGCTGCCTGGAATAATAAAAGAAAATGTGAAGTAGTATAAATTCTTTTACCAGAGGCAAGGCACCGCTTGGCTAGTGACATGTCTTAAAGCCTATGCCATTTAAACAACATTTACAGTAATGTGCAATATTATGTTGTTGTTCTGATTGTTATTATTATTCTAGCAATTATACATATAAACCTAACAGCTAACTATGTCAAATGATGGGTCTCCAAGCACTCTACATTCTACTGTTATCAATAGTAACACAGTATAGGTAGTGTGTTTACATGTTTTTCATACACTTGAATATATCCTATGTTTATTTCCTCATTTATGGTACTGGCTTATATTAAAATTAAAATACTTAATACATTCTTTTAAACCAAGCAACTAAAATATATACATATAACATATGTATAATATATATAAAAAAATGTATTTGAACATGCATTGCAATGCATATGTATTAACTAAAATTGGTTGATTGCCCAGGGCGCCATATTTTTGACATTTGTAATAGTCATTGTGAGTTTGTCAAGCTTGCTTAGGAATGTAATAGGCACACCAGCTCACAACTACCTTTTAAAGTACATGAGCAGGCTTTTCAATGTCCCTTTGATACTTATGGAATTAACATGTCTGATATCAATTTAAAACATCACATACAATTTGTGAAGTCACTCACATTCATTTTTAATTTCAAATTTGTTTTATTGATTTCAAGAACAAAATCAGGCCTTACATTGCAGTAGGGAGGCAACACATATAGAAAGCCTTCGAGACAGACACGCAGGTCTTCTCCACAAGTCGAGTCATGGACAAGGTACATGTGCCATATCATAGGTAAGGTGCGACGTCCAGAGATGCAACGCCTAGTAGAGAAGCAGAACTTCAAAAATAGATACCTTAATCTCTCCCCCCCCAACCCCTCCCTCCCCCACCAGTGTGCCGCATCAGTAGCTGTCATCAAGTTATCCACAGGGCGTTTAGCGCTGCTCCTTGTGAGAGCATGAGGGATCACTTGGAACCTCCGTAAGGCGTAGTAAACGGAGATATCTAGGGCATGTGACTTAGTTAAATTCAGTGGAGAGCAGGGACAATAATGGTAACCAGACCTTCCGGAACGTAGCCTCAGACTGTGTGAGTGTAGCCTGAATGCGCTCCATACCCAGTGTAAACCATATTTTATGCAGCCATCCCGTGTGGGTGGGTTTGGTAGTGGATCCCCAAAGTGACAAAATGTGTTGTGAGGCTGCTTGCATGGCGATCCCCATTTGGCGTCCCCGGATTGATTTCAGGGGGAAGGTAATGGCGTTAGGGAGGCCTAGGATGGTGAAGCTGCGAATTTTGGGATCTCAGTGTCGAATGTTTTGTCTACGTCGTCTAAGACGGCTTTCCAGTAATCCCTGATTTCCCGGCACTCCCAGAGGAGATGAGTCATGGTGCCCCGATCCCCACAACCCCTCAAGCAGAGCGCGCTGCGAGTGGGGTTCCCTTTGTGAAGTTGGACGGGGGTAAAGTGCCAGTAGATTGCAAGTTTCACTGCTGCTTCTCTGCCTGCGGTGTTACGTGTGGTATGGGATGCCCTGTAGTATATGCAGATCCATTCCCGGTCCGACAGGGTTCTTCCTAGCGCCTTTTCTCAGCGCCTCTGGCCCACCGCCCGACCCACGGGTAAGTGGAGGTGTGAGCAACTTGTAGAGGTCTGATATGAGGTGTTTGTCTGATACCTTTGTCATTAGCCACTTTTCAAAGTCTGTCATGAGTCTGCTGACCAGGGGAGCGCAGTCCGGATGCGTGAGCCAATGCCGGAGCTGGAAGTTTTGAAAAAGATGGGGGAGGAAATACCATAGCCCTTTGCCAGATCGGAGAGGGAAAGGAAGCCTTGCAGATCGAAAAGATGACCCGCCGATCTGCTGCTCTTACCGCGCCATCGGGAGAAGGCGTGGGATCGGTGCCCGGTAGAAACTCCGGGTTGTCCAGGATGGGGGTAAGCGGGGAGGGAAAGGTAGTCAGGCCTCTTTTAACGGGAACTGTGTCTCAGACACGAAAGGTGGTGTTAGTTATGGGTGACCTCTGAAGGTACCGCGGTCTATCGTGCCGGTGAAGGAACGGGATCTTCCAGAGGGATGTCTGGGCCATCGCCCTGTCCTGAAACAACCATCGTTTTTCAGATTCCGGTCTGTACCACTCCACTAGGTAGCGGAGTTGTGAAGCTTGGAAATATTGCTGGAGGTTGGGGATTCCAAGCCCTCCCTCGTCCGCGCCCCGACAAGCCAGTTGTCTGTGTAGGCGCGGGCGTTTCCCGCCCCAGATGAAGTGGTGAAAAGCAGCTTGTAAGTTTGCGATGGTGCCAGCCGGGGGCATCACCGGGATGGTCTGGAAGATGCACAGTACCTTGGGCAGGGCCGACATCCTCACTGCCGCTACGCGTCCCAGCAAGGAGAGCGGTTTCCTGGACCACTGCGCGAAGTCGGCTCGGATCTGGGATGTGAGAGTAGCGTAGTTGAGGGCCACCATTGATTCCGTGGGGGCGGTGAGGGTAATATCTAGGTATGGAAGTTGCGTTGCCGCCTGTAGGCCTCCTCCATACGCCGGCGTATCCGCAGTGGAGCAGGCATTTCTGCCCAGGGGCAGTATCAGCGATTTCCCTCTATTTATATTGAATCCGGAAATGGCACCAAAGGATTCCAGTTCCGCCAGGAATGCGGGGATGGAATGCTCCGGTCGGTCGAGAGCAGCTATGATGTCGTCGGCATATAACCCGATTGTGTGCAGTTCCCCGCCGAAGGTGATGCCATGTATGTTGGGGCTATTGCGGACCTTTTGTGCTAACGGCTCTACATAGGGGGCAAATAAAAGAGGCGAGAGTGGGCACCCTTGCCTTGTGCCTCGCTGGATCTCGAAGGCGCCCGAGTGTAAGCCCCCCAAGCGGACCCCCGCTAGGGGGTGGTGGTAGCAGCTCGCGATCCAAGACTGGAAGCGGTCTCCTAGTCGGAATCGTGCCAGAACTCTTTGTAAGAAGGTCCAGTTGACCCGGTCGAACGCCTTCTCAGCGTCAATGGCTACCAAGGCCGAGTCCGATTGCTGGAAGTGGGCCTTGTTGACCAGGTGGAGGATCCGTTTAGTATTATCGCTGCATTGGCGACTCAGGACAAAGCCTGATTGATCAGGTTCCAGAATCCCGGGCAGTGGCCCAAGGCCGGCGGTCAGCACCCCTGTAAAGAGCTTTAGGTCCAGGGAAATAGGGCGGAAGGCCGAGCAGTGTGTAGGGTCCTTGCCAGGTTTGGGCAGCACCACGATTTCAGCCTCTAACATATCCGGTGGGATGGAGCCCGGGCCACCAAAGGGATTAAAAAGCCTAGTGAGGACAGGGGCCAGAGGTGTGCTGAAGGTTTTATAAAAACCAGCAGAGAAACCATCCGGTCCCGGGGATTTGAGGGGGCGGAGGCGGGTTATAGCTGCTACTACCTCATCCAGATGGATGGGAGCGTCCAAGGCATCCGCACTCGCCGGGGAAAGCGGCGTGATTGCCGCTGTCTCCAAGTATGCGTTGATGACCCTGCCAGTACCAGCGTCGGTGCGGTATAGTGAGGTGTAAAAGTCTCGGAATGCCTCTGCGATCTGTGCCTCCCCCACAATGTCATCACCGTTCCCATCTTTAAGGCTTGAGGTCTTTGAGCACTGGGACCACGTCTTCAGCGCACTGGCCATCAGACAACCGTTTTTTTTCCCCTCTACGTAGTATGTGTGGCGGAGGCGGAGAGCGGCAAACTCTGCCCTGTCTGTGTCCAGGCTGGCTAGTTGGGCCCTAGCAGCTTTCAGTTGCTTCCACATTCGTGGAGCCCTGGTGCGGCTATGTACCTTTTTGAGCTCAGAAACTCGGGCAGTGAGGTCGTCTCTTTTCGCTTTGCGGGCCTTAGTCTCCGCCGCCGCTATCGCGATGAGTTCGCCTCGGGCCACCGACTTCAGAGCCCCCCACAGGGCCGAGGCCGATATCCCGGGTGTGTCGTTAATGGCTAAGTAATCCGTAATGCATTTGTGAAGCTGCTTAGTGACCTCCGGACGTTGCAGGAGAGTTTCGTGCAACCTCCATGAGCCAGGGGGGCGGCAAGGTTTGGGAATCGTAAGTAGGAGCTCGAGGGCGTCGTGATCGGAAAGAGCTGCCGGCACAATGCAGACGTCTAAGAGGCTAGTGGCTCGGTCAGAGGAACCAAGGAAGTGGTCGAGCCTGGCGTAAGTGCGGTGTACATGTGAATAGAAGGTGAATTGGGATGCCCCAGGATGGGTGACTCTCCAGAGTTCCACTAGACCCCGTTCGTGTAACCAGGCCTTGCCTTCAGCGGAGAGGCCTCCCGTGTCCCCGTATCTATGCCCGGATCTGTCCGTGGCAGTGTCCATCGCTAGGTTGAGGTCCCCCCGAGCAGCAAAAGGGAGCGAGGGGATTGAAGCGTCTCTGAGATGGCACTTTTCAGAAAGGGTTCTTGCCCTGTGTTCGGGTTGTATAGGGAGACGATTGTCAGATGTTGGCCCCCTATCTGGAAGCTATAGACGATAAGCCTACCTCTAATTTCCCCTATCTTATCCCCCACTCGCCCCTGGAAACGCCTGGATACTAAGATGGCTACCCCTGCATTTTCGCTGGGAGAGAGGAGAAAAACTGCTGGGGGAAGGCGCGGCAGCGCATCCTATGGCAGTCCTTTGCAAGCAAGTGGGTCTCTTGGAGTAAACCATTCTCGGCCCCTGAGTTTTCCAAGTAAGAAATCACAGCCCTCCGTTTGATGGGATTGTTCAAGCCTTTTACATTAAGAGTCAACACCTTCAAAACTGGATTAGACATCACAAGTCAAGTGGGAGAAAAGGCGCTGTTTGAGGATGATAATGCCATAGTGTGAAATGTGATTGGAGGATGATTAAACCACAGCGCCGCCCCCCCCCCCCGGCACACTGGTTCCCTACCGCCTACCCAAGCTCAACCCCAACTGAGGACCCCCCCACCTCCGTACATTTCCCCCTTCCAAGCCCCGATTCCCGCAACCCATCCCCCCCATCCCAAACTCCTAGACCTTGCTCCCCAACCCCAACTGAGCAACCCCGTGAGCAAACCATAGTCCCAGGTCTAACTACACGTAGTCCAGACCTGCGGAATTCTAACGTTGAGGAGGGTAGCAACAGCGGCCTCGGCGGCTCCCCCGCCAGTCCCGCCCGCCATTCAGATGCAATGCAGTGAAAGCAAATCCCCAAACCTCAATGTCTCAATGTGGACTCACTGTGTCTCTGACCACCTCCTGGACGGCTGCCGCGTGTTCTTGGGCCATGGTCTCTGGGTCGGGTTTAAGGTGCGCTTTTGGAGGGCGGCGTCTTCGTACTCACTGCCACCTGTCCGCCGGCGGGCACGAGAGCCTCTCCTGTGATCGTCGCGGCGAAGTTTCTCCGGGCAAGTCCTCTTCCGCCAAGTCGATGCCCAGCAGAGCGCAAGTGTCGCGAAATGAGCGCATCTGATGCAGGACCCCTTGCCATTTAAAGATTAGTCGGAATGGATGACCCCCAGGAGTATGGCACCTCTTTTTCTCGGAGAAATGTAGTGACCACTCGGAAAGCCCTCCTTTTCGGAAGAGTAATGGCTGATAGGTCCTGAAACAAGGCCACCGGGTGACCCTGGAATCGGAGAGGTTGATGCTGGCGGGCCCTTTCAAGATTCGCTCTTTTAAAGGGAAGTCAGGGAGATAGGCCAGGATGTCCGGCGGGGGAGCAGGAGCACGCCGCGCCAGGCCCACTCTATGTGGGCGATCAATTTGGACCTCAAAGTCAGCCGATTCTCCGAGAATTTCCCTGAAGAGTTCCTGCAAGTAGCATGTAACGCTGTTTCCCTCGGCTTTCAAAGGCACTCCCCGTACGCGTATGTTATTTCTTCGGGAGCGGTTTTCGAGGTCCTCTGCGTGTGTTTGGAGGTCCACCTGTTGCTCCCGAAGATGGAGTACGTCCTGCCTCAGAAGGTCGACTTCCTCGCTGCGAGTGTGGTCTGCATCCTCCACGGCAACCACTCTTTCGCTTAAGCCATCCACGTCGCGGCGCAGTTCTCGTTGCTCCCCAGCCAGATCCTGCTTCAAGGCCAGGAAGTTGTCGCACAGGGTGATGAATAACGACTCTAGGAACGCCTTCGTGATGGGGGACCCCCCATCTTCTTGCGCAGAGGCGCCAGCTGGCGTTGTGGGCGGGGAGGGCACTTGGGTCTTTTCTTGGTTCTTTTCCCCTTTTGCGGCGCCCTTGGCCAGAATGTCAGGTATGGTGCGGCCCGTTCTACGCCCCGTGTTGACCATGTCTCTTCTGCCACTCCCGGTTGGACAAGAGTGAGCAAGGTTCTTCATCGGGCGGGATGAGATGTCTGGACGCCCTCCAAGGGTTCAAGTCGGTAGGTAGACGCAGCTGGGTGTTCTCCGCCAGAGGGGGTCCCACGCTATAGGGCAGTCCCTCTTGGGCTCGCGGCAAGTGACGTCTCCGGGTCACTGCTCTGCGTGGGTTGTGGTGGGGCCTTTCTGCCTTTAGCGTGTCCCTCCTCACCTGGCATGCAGTGGCGTGGTCTCCGGGTGACAGGAGCCGGTGGGGGAGCTGTGGTGACTGCTGCTCAAGGGGTACCCATGCTAAAGGGCAGCTTCCTCGTGGCCACTCAGCAAGTGGCGTCCCTTGGTCGTCGCGTTGTGGGGTGGGTAGTGGACCGCACCACCCCTTACGTATCCCCCCTCACCTGGCTTGCAGTTGCGTGGTCTCCGGGCAACAGGGGGCGGTGAGCAAGCTGTGATGTCCGCTGCCTGCTCGGGCCTTGGCTTTCTGATGGCAGGCTCCTTGTAGCTAGCAGGGTGTAAAGGTTGGAGTCTGTCCGCATCAGGGGATGCACCATACGGGGTTCGCTGCTCCAAGTTCCGGCAAACGCAGGACGTTGATTCTAGGCCCAACGCCCTTCATGAGGTGGGCCCGACGCCGGGGCCTCGATTTTCGTGACGGCTGTCGTACGTGCGCTGTCTGTGTGGGTCTCCGCCCCCCAGCAGCTGGGTCCTCTGCTCCGGGGATGCACGGAGAACAATGGCTGCCCTCACCAGGAGACGTCCACTGTGGGGTCCGCTGCAGCAGACCTCCGCCACCGCTAATTGCGATATCCGGGCCCTCCGATCTGCGCGGACCAGGCCCGAAGCCGGGGCCTCGATTATCGTGGTGGCCCGCCGGCCGCGATAGTGCTTTATCCCCTGGGGGGCGCTACACCGTCTAGAAGTTCGCCGGGACCCACGGAGCTGTTGCGGGTCCCAGCCTCGTCGGGCGCTGGTCCACATCACGGATCAGGGCTCGTGCAGGGCGCCGGTCGCAGCTCCACCGGTGCAGCCGCTCACAGCTCGCGGCCACAGCTACGCCGCGCCGCCGGGCAAGGTCTCGCGGCTCGTCCGGCAGGGCTCTGGTGGGCTCTCCGTCGGCGGGCCAGAGGGGCAGCATCAGACAGTACCGTCCAGGGGGTCAGGAAGCCTACAATTTAGGGGATTTGCTGGCCTTAGGAGTGGGCAAAATGGGGTTCAGGGCCAGGGAGCCACGAGAGTTGCGTCCTGTCAGGCCACCATCTTGGCCACGCCCCCCTCACATTCATTTTTGACAAACCGAAATGTGTTTTGGAAATTGGGCTGTTGGTTTAGTGGGGTATTAAGCCTGCTCAAGCAACAGCTACAATCCTTATCAGGGTGAACCACAAAAGTCACTAAATTAACCTGCACTTGACCCTATGGTAGCTTGGCACAAATGTTGTCAGGCTTAACTATAGAGGAAACTTGTAAAGTATTTATGCAGCACACAAACAGTAATTGAGGTGAAAACACAACACAAGAAAAAGCCCAGAGCAAATCAGAAAAATTGTGTGCATTTTAATAAATTATTTGACACAAAATGATAAAAATCCAATCAATAGAACAGTAGTTATGAATCAGTCTTCACTCTGCTCCCTATGGGAACAGTCCTGCCTGAACTGCCAGGCCCTCCCTTTATTGGAAACAAGCATCCTGGGACCGGGTTCGGGATTTTAACATTCTATACATCAATTGTTCTTTTTGCATTTGTCACCCTGAGTGGGACAGGTATTTCCAGACATGGGTCCCGTGCTCTCCATGCCACTGGAGTCAAGCTTGCCTGGCTGATATGGGGTGGTGCCCCGAAACCGGTCCCAGGAAGCTTGTTTCCGGTCCAGGGAGGACCTGGCTTGACAGTTCGGGCTGGACTGTTCTCATGAGGAGCAGGACTAAGACTGATTTGCATATGGCTGTGTTCAAACTGGGGTGGCGTAGTGAGCAAAAGAACGATGGATGAAACGCAGATTTTTGTGACTGGGGGTGAATGATTGCATTGTTCAGCATTCCAGCCATTATTTGTTCCTAACTTTCTAAAAGGGGCATTTTCCTCAGTGAGATTGGTTCTTTGTCACTTGATCCAGTCAGCCGTGGTGGGTCCCATTAGAGAAAATAGTAACAACTATTGAAGAGGTCGGCTACACTTGAGGAGGTCTGCTACACTTGAAGGTTTATAAGCAAGTGAAAAATGGCCCCGAAAAACATGTACAATAAAGTGACGGAAAATTACGTCAATGGACGCCTACACGGCTTTGACGTATTTGTCACTTTTGTGCTGCCTTAACCAAAGGGAGATGACAAACGTTCACAAAAGGTAGGTACAAACTACACTTATTAGTCCGTCATCCATGATCGATATGTAAGTCATCCTCCATGTTATTTCTTCCAGTATCAGCCTATATTGTCAGGCTTGGTTATGCCTGACAATCTGGCAGACTGGTATCCCAAATTTGGCAGAGTCCTCTGTGACATTGCTTCTGTCAAAATCAACTAGAAAATCTTCCATATAAACTATAGATATAAACTGTCCTTGGTGTAAGGGTTTAAGGGACTTAAACCAAAATAATTATATAAGTATAACTAAATAAGCATTTCAGTTCATAACCAGATTTACCATAAAGTATGTGTAAAATATTATTAAAAACCACCTTTCTTAGTATTAGAATAATATTCCAACACACTTTTTAAATTAATTGTATCTTTATTAAATCAAAAAGATAATAAACAGTGTACAAAACATGAGTAAACTGGTATAGTGTATGAGAAATAAAAGATGAGCCTACAATCGATTAGAATCCTTTTCCAGGCAATAGTCCATGAGTGGATTGCAAATGTGGGAACAGAAGGTGGATAGGATGAATAATCCAGACGCTCACAGTAGCAGTTCATTTTGTGTCTCTTGGTGGTAGGTTGTTGGGTGTTGTCCTCAACCAGGCCACTTGAACAACCCCTCCTCAGGAACCCCTCCTCAGGGTCACTGAAGCGGGCTGAGTGTCATCTCGGGAGATGGTAACAGGTGGCTACATGGGCAGCAGTGCCACCCTTTCAGTAAAGCTAGCAGCTGGAGATGTTTCTCGAACCAATCTGGTAGTAGATGTTGCATCACCACGAAAGGGCCAGCTAAATTGGACACTGCTGCAGAAAATGACATAAAGCCATTCTGCATCAACCCACAATGTAAAGTATATACACCTGTGTTTCTCCAATATATCATTTTGGGCTCTGTGAATCACCATCTGGGGCCTCCGGAGATCATAAGGGGCCTTTTGAAGTTCTATAATCTGGCTGCAGTCTAGCATCACCCATCAGGTTTTTGACCATGGTGGTAATATTTGTAGCTGTACTCTAAGCCTCCCTCCATCCAACAGATCCTGCCTCAGCCCTGTCAAAATAGCTGTGTGACCATGACCATGACCATGCATTGTCTCTGTTAGCTACAGCAGTTGTAATGGGTGTGGTTGCCACAGGCGGCAGGATAGAGGTGGCCGTAGTTGATGGTTCGAGGCCACAGGGGTCACAGATGTTTATGCTGCCTGTATTATGTCTAGAGTCTTGATGAAGGCAGGGAGAGGTAGGTGCTGGCCACACAAAACCCTATTGGCCCAGATCCTCTTTTTGATGTTTTTCATTGACAGGAGAGCAGCTCCAACTAAAGACTTTGGATTGTGTTTCTTGAGGCAGAACGACCACCAGTTAGATGTTGTTCATTGTGATCTGGATGGTTGACCCGTAAAAAATATATATATCAAATGATACTCTATTATTTATGGTAAAAAAAGTCCTATACTTCATAACATATGTGGGCTAAGTTAGAGTGGGCAGAAATGAGCCTACCTCCAGCAGAATATATATCCACAACTGATCAATTTGAGTATCTTTATTAATGTTTTTAAATTATTATAATACAAATATTTAATATGGAATAATATAGACTGATTTCCAGTTAAATGTAGGGTTGCTCCTTCACACACATAACAAATATACCATCAACACTTTTCTAGTGACATAATATAAAATGCTCTTTTAATAAGGTTGGAGTGTAATCCATCATAGTTGCACACACACAGAGACATCTAACATACTAACATTCGGGGTCTAAATGTAGACCATAATGAGTGTCATGGTTTGAAATATGATATCATAGTTTGGGGCTGTAGGGGTGTGTGTGAACCTTAGGAAGCCAGTTTTCTTGAGTGTCCTGTCCCAACTTCTATCATGGTATGCCTTTACAAGTGTCTGTGAAGTATATTCACAAAACTATTTAATTGAATAATATGTGCAACCTGTCCTAGCCTGGAAATTGGTTTTATAGAGGACATTTCACACAATTAAAATAGTAAGGTTGAGGTGTCTGAAAATATTTATGCACGTTTTTTCCAAGTGAGTGATTTAAGAATTTGGATGCTTATTTGTGGTGGGTGACTGCCCACCATAAGAAGTAATAAAAACACGTGTCATGGTGCACCCTCAAACTTACTAAATTCCATCCTCTTGAAGGTATGGCACCAAGTTGACAGGCTTAACTTGAGGCAATTTGTAAAGTATTTTTGGAGTACCAAAAAAGTAATAAAATGAAAACTGAGATCTAGAAAAAAACAATTTAGAGGAACTTTTTATGAACAAAATGAGACCAAAATCGAAAAGACCAATAAATAGATCTTGAAATATGATTTTTTAAAGTTAAAGATAAATATAGTGCCATTTAGACCGAGACCTAGGCCCAATTTGAAGCTAACTGCAATAGAGCCCTGGTCAAATACAACAAGTAGATTGGTTCTGCTGAAGGACACGAACTTTTGTGGTTTTTGTTGAAACGTTTTCTAACTCCCAATGCAGAAAGGAACTTTTCATTTTTTTCGAAGCTGTGGGGAGCTTTGAAAGAAACTGATCCGGAAATCAATTTTACGCCATAAAACTGCTGGTCAGATACTTTTTTGTGGCTAGTCCCCCTGAAACTCTGGAGCTCGTGATTTTTTTATTTAAGGTTTCTATGTTCTAACGCTTTGTCATTCTTTTGAAGAAAAATGCAGAAATCTCTTCTATATCCATTTCTGCATTAGGGCTTAGATATTTGTTGCTAATATTTTACTTCTGTACTTTTTCCGGGATCAATTCACGTGATGTATCTGACTAAGGTTCTATCACAGTCAAATAGCTACTAGGTCCTGGACTACATATTCCATAAACTACCCTTCTCGGTTTGAGCTTCTTGGCGCTATATTTATCTTTAACTTTAAAAATTCATATCTCCAGTTCCACTTATTGTACTTTCGTCATTTTTATGTATTTTGCTTATAAAATGTTGGGCTATTTTTAAAGATTGGAATTTGGCTTATAGTGTGTTGTGTCCTTGACATTTTAACTGTTTTGTTACGTCTAAATGTTTTTCTCATTGTCTTTAAGTTAAGTCTGTCTGCTCTGTGCCGTAGCTACAATGTTTTGAGCTCAGTTTTAAATTGTTGAAACCTTTGATTGCACTTAACAGGTTAGTGACTTGATTACTTGTAGTGAGCTACTATCCACCTTCAATAAAGATTCACTTGCATACAGTGAATAATAAAGGTATGTATTTAGTAGTGACAGACATCATGTTTGAAAGTTGAATTAATATCAAGTTTGCCAAGTGAAGAGATTCAAGTTATAGAGTTTGTCGTGTAGAGTGGAGGATGAATTAGTTAGGCTTAGAGAAGTATTATTTAGATATCAGTTTCCAGTCCATCTACAATTCCTGCAATGTCTTTAGTGTGGAGTATGGACAACAGTGTCACCTCCCAGGCAATGAGGTTTAAGGGCCTCAGAGAACGCCACCATTTGCCAGTGCATTTTCGTGTGCCCTGCAAGAAAGGGAACACACTCACTCCCGCAGATCTTTCCAGTGCTTGTAGATGTCCTCCTGTGAGCACTTGGTATTGCAGACAGCATTCACCTTTTCTTCAAGATTCTGTCCCATATTTGCCTTTTCTGTCTCATTGTTGTTTTCTGGACCAGGGCTTCAAACAACTGTGGGCCAACCATCTCTGGATCATCCAAAATAACTGTTACCTAATTTTCTGAAAATCTATGGTCTCTTTCACCAGACATTTTGGTAATAAACAATATTAAAATTACTGAAGTAGGTGTACTGCTGCTGTGGTGTGAGTAGAGAGTGATAATGGATTTCTGTGTTTAGAGTAATAGCTTTTGTAGTGTGAGGTGGAGGTGTGATAGATAATTTGATATAGAGAAGCTGTGTGATTTAACAGATTTGTCCACCGTCTGAAAACATGGCTGGCATTGCTGTACTCTGTCGTGATGTTCCTTTTGTCCGCCTCTAAATGTGGACAGCTCTATATATGTCAGACAGTTGTATGCCATACAAACATTGACAGATTTTTTATCAAACTGTGGTGGACTGGGAAATCGACGGAGGAGTGCTGATGAAAGGCTGACGGAGTCTACTATGTCATGACAAATGAAGGTCATTCAGTGCCAGCTTTAAATATGGTGGATGGTATTCTGTCAGCCTGATGGATGGATAAGTTCCTCTGAGATAGAAGAACGATGACCCACTCTTGAAACTCTAAATCAGACCCTCTATATTGTCATACATGTTAATGGAGAGATCCAGACTCCACACAATTAGCAAGGCCTCAGCTGTCCATTACTCATCCGTGAAGGTGCAGATTTCACTTTCATAAGGAATGAACTTCTCCAAAACAGGGAACCATCAATGATGGGCATAGCTCCTTGGCCACAACTGCAAATTGAGGATGGGTATGCTGCTTGGTCCCTACACAGCATTCTCGCCCCTATATCAACCACTAGATCTGTATGGGTGCCAAGACACACTACAGTTGCCAAACCAGTACTGCTGTAGGCTGACCGGATAGCCAGGGCCCAATGCCTCAGCTGAAGGACAGACTTGGTGTTCCTTTCTCCTTCCATTTATTACAACTTAACCATGCCTTGGTGTTCTTGCATCTCCCCTTTCCATTGGTTCCCCCTTTTCTTTCT
The DNA here is from genome assembly GCF_964263255.1 of Lissotriton vulgaris. Taxonomy (NCBI): domain Eukaryota; kingdom Metazoa; phylum Chordata; class Amphibia; order Caudata; family Salamandridae; genus Lissotriton; species Lissotriton vulgaris. Next base: position 1,031,641,227 of record NC_141687.1, read on the forward strand.
GTCCACAGATCAAAACTCATTGGAGGTCTAATGAACACCCTCTCCTGGTGTTCCCATTTGCCTCACTGATTTTCCCTGGTGTTCTCATGGAACCAGCTGAACAGCCTTGCCCCTTGGAGGCTCCGTACTTGTCTCCTCAATTTTTATCTAGCTCCCCTTCCACGCTTACTAACAGTTTGGTCCCACAGGGGGACTTTGCAGTGCATTCTGTTCAGCTCAGCACACCCTGAGCAAGGAAAGGTTGTGGCGTACCTCAAGGCACAGTCTTGCTTAACACACGCCACTGCATTCTTCTTGGCAGTGTGCCAGGAAGAAAGTCTGCTTCTGCCGCAAGCTTATTGAGACTCGCTGCAAGAATGCACTATGATAGTGATTCATAACCTTTTGACTTCAGTGGATCCCTACTTAATATTATTGGAATCTGGGGACCTCTATTGAATCATATTTGGGTTCCAGGAATCCTTGCCTAAATTATTACGATAATTTGACCCGGAAAACAATATTCAACAAGCATTTGCAATGCAATAGTTCTCGTATTATGAAAGTTTGAGCTATTGGTCTTGTAAATGACAATTTTTTTATTTATGTGTTGGTTTTGAAAATAGCTAAATTAATAGCTTTGTCATTTACAATGCCAATAGTTATAACTTTCGCAAATGTGACACCTATAGAATTTGTAATGCAACTTGTTTTGTATTTACGTGACTTAGATGTATTGATATTACAAATAACAATGGCTTTTAATTTTTTTAAATAATTAATACTTAAATAAAAGTGATTGTAATTAATAATGGCAATAGCTTAAACATTTGTAAATAATCTTCACAAAAGTTATGTTCAGTGTATTTTATTGTGACGAAAATCCAAGAACAGAAGTGAAATATTAACATCTTTTTGTGACATTTGTACTAAAGCTTGAAACATTGAGAGAACATATTTGAACCAGTTGTTGTTGAATAGTTGCACAGATTGATGCTGTGATGGCGTGGAGTGATGTTGTGGTGGCGCCGAGTGATGCAGTGGCGTTCAGTGATGCTGTGGTAGCGCATAGTGATGTTGTGGTGCCCCTGAGTGATGCTGTGGTGCCCCTGAGTGATGCTGTGGTAGCCCTGAGTGATGCTGTGGAGGCCGTGAGTGATGCTGTGGAGGCCGTGAGTGAAGCTGTGGAGGCCCTGAGTGATGCTGTGGAGGCCCTGAGTGATGCTGTGGAGGCCCTGAGTGATGCTGTTGTGGTGCTGTGGTGGTTCTGAGTGTTAATGTGGTGGTGCTGAGTGATAATGTGGTGGTGCTGAGTGATGCTTGTGTAGCGCTGAGTGATGATGTGGTGGTGCTGAGTGGTGCTGTAGTGGTGCTGAGTGATGCTGGGGTGGCGCTGCGTGATGCTGGGGTGGCGCTGAGTGGTGCTGTAGTGGTGCTGAGTGGTGCTGTGGTGGTGCTGAGTGATGCTGTGGTGGCGCTGAGTGATGCTGTGGCGCTGAGTGATGCTCTGGTGGTGCTGGGTGGTGCTGTGATGGCGCGGAGTGATGCAGGGGTTGCGCTGAGTAATGCAGGGGTTGCGCTGAGTGATGCAGGGGTTGCGCTGAGTGATGCAGGGGTTGCGCTGAGTGATGCAGGGGTTGCACTGAGTGATGCAGGGGTTGCGCTGAGTGATGCAGGGGTTGCGCTGAGTGATGCTGTGGTGGTGCTGAGTGATGCTGGGGTTGCGCTGAGTGATGCTGGGGTTGCACTGAGTGATGCTGGGGTTGCGCTGAGTGATGCTAGGGTTGCGCTGAGTGATGCTGGGGTTGCGCTGAGTGATGCTGGGGTTGTGCTGAGGGATGCAGGGGTTGCGATGAGTGATGCAGGGGTTGCGCTGAGTGATGCAGGGGTTGCGCTGAGTGATGCAGGGGTTGCGCTGAGTGATGCAGGGGTTGCGCTGAGTGATGCAGGGGTTGCGCTGAGTGATGCAGGGGTTGCGCTGAGTGATGCAGGGGTTGCGCTGAGTGATGCTGGGGTTGCGCTGAGTGATGCTGGGGTTGCGCTGAGTGATGCTGGGGTTGCAAGGGGAAAAAAACGAGTCTAACAGAGGGCAGAAGGGCACAAAAAACGAGTCTAACAGGGGCAGAAGGGCACAAAAAACGAGTCTAACAGGGGCAGAAAGGCACAAAAAACGAGTCTAATAGGGGCAGAAAGGCACAAAAAACGAGGGAAACGAAACATAGGCGCCCGTGTTTTAAAAATGAAAGCGCCAACATTAAGCTTGGTACCGGGGAGAGACACTTTTATCAGTGTCCTCCTTGTTGTGCCTGCTAAGGCTAAATTCACAATACTGGCGAGCAGTCAAAATCAAAGATGTATAGATTATAATATCTGGATTTCTTAAGTTTCCTGTTAATTTATTTTTTCCTTTTTGATTCAGTAAATGACCTACAGTAAATTTTAAATACACCCACTAACCAATAAAATAATGTGCACCTCTCATATGTACCTGCCAGGATAAAGATGACGAAAGCTCAGAAAGTGTTGAGAGGCAACCAGCGTGTTACAATGTTGAACTTTAGAAGCCGTTGAAGAAAGGCAGTCGATAGATGGAGCACGTACTATAATGCTGAAAACATTCCTTACGAAAGCGGCTGGCTGAGAGGTAATGACAGGAGGCTGCATGTTCTAGACAGAGGGGACACGGGTCCTCCATCTGCTGAGAAGATGCCTTTGGATTTACGGAGCATGCACAGATGCATGACAGAGAGGTTTTAGTGAGAACGGAAGTCCATTCATCTCAGCAAGAGGCGAAGCAGGTCCCGTGTTTAAGAAATAAAAGGAAGCGCACGAAGATGCCAGAAGCCTCTCAAAATAAATTAGCCCCAAACTGGAAATGACCAAAATCACTGGCTGTGGATTTGTCTGTGCTTCTCACTTCGGGGAGTTTGTCTGTGCGTGCCTGTGTGTTTGTCTGCGCTTGTCACTTCGGGGAGTCTGTCTGTTCGTGTCTATGTGTTTGCGTCTTGGCTTTATGTATGTGTGTGTCTTTCTTTGCATATTTCTCGATCCTACAATGCCCGACTCGATTCAGATTTTCGACTTTCACGCTTTGCAAAAACAATTCCAGGGGAAAGGGCAGACACTATAGCAAGTGTCTGATCCCAAGGCAGTGGTAAGGCGACACACAAGCATTGAACATGTGTGTAACAGACCAGGACCAAAACACAGAAGACGGTGTGTTATCCGTGTCTCTAAACGCAATTGCAATCATGACAGCATCACTTTGTGAAAAAAATACCAATAAGAATGCCCAAAAATAAATATGACTAAATAGAGACGGAATTGTGAAAAAACCCATAAAACCAGGAGCTTTATTAGAACACAACTATGGAGGTGAAGACAGCAGATACCAGCCTGCACTCGTACAATAACGTTGTTGTTCTTTTTAGGCTCGCTCAACTCAAAATGCAACTTATTTGAAAACACCCAGTAGCCCACCATGGGCTACACTACCCACCCCTACCTCTTTTCCCATAAATGTAAATATAACAGGTTGGACCATGGATACACTATATTCTTAAAACTACGTGTCTGCAAACTGGTGCGAAGGATTCTTGAAGCATTACTTTATGATACAAAGGAATTTCGGGAACATTACATTTGCAAACAGAGATAAGACACGACGGACAGGTATGTGTAATCACGTGAGAAAAATGAAACATTTGTACAGTGCAAGTGGGTAGGATCTTTTGAGTCATGTGCAGCCTGTGGGAGGGAGGCTGATGATGCGATGACGGGCAGAAATGAGAAGCGGCCGTGAAGCAGGGGGCGGGGCAGCAGAACCCTTTGATGTAGCTCACGGCCTGGCGGCCGTGAAAGTGAGAGCAATTATGGGGGAGGAGAAGTGAGGCCAGCGCGCACTGCGCACGATGGGGAAGCCTGTGGGAGGGAGGCTGATTGCTTTGATGTGGAGAGCATCAGGAAAGCTAAACCAGCAGGCGTATGAGAGCGCGTTCACGAGACCACTTGCACTTGTGGAAATCCGCCGGCTGGTTTAGCTTTACTGATGCAACCCTATAATTCTCGCTAATCATTCCTTGCTGAATGTAATAGGCTCGACCTAAAAATATGGAAAGAAACCTTCTTCAAACAAATGCACAAATGAGGGAATATTTGATTTCATTCATAAACAAATATAAAAAAATGCTATAAATAAATCTAAAAAAAAAGGTTAAAAAATGTTTTAATAGGAAGGTTGGAGGCCACCCATCATGCATACTACTTTCTGTTTGATGCGCTTGCACTGCTTCCACAAATTAATATGCGCCAACTTAATTTGTAGCCTCCAATTGAAAAATTCCTTCACATTTACAGAACGTTTTACAATTTCCAGTTTTACTTCTTTGTTTGTATTCACTTTATTAATCTATTAATATTCTATAATTTTGTAACCAGTTGCAGATCCCTGCGTAGGCATCGGGACCACCAAAGGTCCCCAGAACACAGGTTAAGAACCACTACAACACGCCATATGGTGCCTCATAATATTTGATGACACATTCCTGTAATTAGATCCTGTGGGTGATGGATGTACTTGGTTTGAGTGGCTCACCCCTCCTGTGCAAAATTTCCTTGGGTTTAATACCCACATTCAGTGGAGGTATTTACAAACATCCATATGCAAGCCATGTGAGTGTATGTGTCAAAGAGTATGCCAGCATCTATTTCAGCTTGGTTATGTGTTCAGATTAGAACATACTGTAATTTTTGGTATTTGTCCAAGTGTAGCTGTGTTTCAGCTTGTCTGTGTGTAAAGAGATTGATGGTTTGTATGTTTAATTGTGATTTTATTTTCCTTTATATCTGAGCATATCGGCCTGTTGTCTGAAAGGCCATGGGCCTCTTTTCTTGTACCAAAGCTCTTGCCATCCTCTAACATAGCAGTCTTCATGCGTTACCAGATGATGAAAATGTTTTTTTTTTTAATTCTAATTGAAATTGTATTTATACATATGTTTGCCGAATGCCCCAAGTTAGACTTAATTAAAATAATGATCTCAGAATTCTGGACCCAAATTTTTGGACATGAATTAAGAACCTCAATGACGATTTATGTTTTGGGTCATGATGAATCCATGGGGTATAATAGGGAAGAATTATCGTCAGTATTTTTGGGTATGGCAGTGCTCCGAATTATTCTGGCTGCCCGCTGGAAAGACTCAGAAGCCCCTACTTTCCAAATGTGGTTATCTCGGTTTTTGGGAATTTATAAGTATGAGTTAGCCATCTATAAAACTAGAGGAAGGAATTCTAGGACATTTGGGACTCAGATCTGGGCTCCTATTACTAGATGGTATAACAACAAATTGACCCATAGAAATGATAATGATTTGAATGTTATCTTTATTTATTTATATTCCCTTATGTATACAAACATACAAATTGATTTTCTTTCAGTTTTGTTAAAATGTATTACTTCTATATTCCTTATTGTTGTATTTACAAATTTTGCGATTACTCTTCATCTATTCCTCTTTTTTTCTTTTTTATCTGTGTTGTATATTTAAATGATTCAGTTGTCTTGACGGTTTATCATCGATATATGTATTTTATTCTTGTTCAAATAAAGACAAAAAAAAAAAAAGAAATTGCATTTATATATCGCTTGCTACACCTGATGAGACGTTGAAATACTTTTCGGTAAGTAGCACGCTACTCTGGAACCCAAAGTGGATTAGTGGTGGATTAGTAAACGGAAATAAATATTGTTAATTTGAGCGGTGGACATGTTGGTTGGATTGAATAGAATAAAGCAGGCATAGAGGAGGGAGCAGTCTAGAAAGTGTTATTTGATCAATAGTAAAATGAAGTTTGGGATGAATCAAAGGAGGGATAGAGTAGGGAAGAGTATAGAAAGGGTTATCAGGGAGATCATCGTAGTATAATGAGGTTTGTAGTGAGTCACAGCAGGAATACAGTAGGGAGAGTCTAGAAAGTGTTATTAGGGAAATCATTGTGGTAAAATTAGGGTTGGGAGAGTGGTGATAGAGGATATATTGAAAGAGCTATAGAATGAGACAGAGAAGTGAATTGGAGAGAGTTGAAGTTTTTTTTTCCCAACAGTAGGAGTGAACTAATAATAAATATATAGATACATAACTACATATAAATGTATACTTGCTGTTGTGGTCCGTTTCCTGGTTGGTGCCTCGAGGTGCTGTACTATCGGGGATCGTGTTTGCATAAATGTATACATGTGTAGGCAGGGGAGATGAGGACTTGTGGCTTTACATGCATGAGTAGTCTGGCAGCAGAGTTCTGAATTCAGTGTAGTCTTTTCATAGTTGCTAAAGATGATCCCTGGGTGAAGCCATTGGCGTAAACAAGTTTAGACCGCACAAGAGAGATGGTGACTTGGACCTTGTCTAGAAATCCTAGGTCGGGGAAGATCCATCACAGAGTTTTCATAGTAGTAAAATTGCACATGAGTTTATGTGCCCGTCATCTGTTGTTTTTTGTGTGTATACAGCCACTTTTTCTGTGTGTGATGTTTCCATTTATCTTGCATACCTACATGGTATCTGTGTGTACCTGCGCATTGCTGTCTTTTTCACCTTAATTGCCTTTGGTATCAGTCTCCTCCTAACTCCTGTGGCAATTTCAGTATTATCATGTAAATAAGAAAGACAGAAAAGCACTTTTGCTGTCCTGCTAGGCTACAAATTATCAGCTGGAGTTTTTTCCCATAAAGTTTGAAGATAAATAATTCTATTTTACAATGCATCAAGAGTGCTGCAGAAATTTACAGCAGCCTATTAACCTGAAAACAATTCCACCGAACAACAGAAATGATTATGTATTATGATCAGTAAATGTACACTGCAGATTAATTCCTTTTCGCAGTGCTGAAAATATGATAGACAGGCTCCATTATATGAATTGTTATCTCAAGGAGAGGTAGTCATGTGCGGTCCTACAACCACAGAGAGGGCAAAATAGAAAGACATGTAATCTTGGATTTATCACAGCTCATAAGGAATATATTCTAATTGTCACATATATTCAGTGATAAGCGCAAAGGCAAAAACTTTTAATTTATAAAGCACTTTCCCTCACAGAATGTAATAAGCCGCTCTTTGTTTAGGAAACAGCATTCCCTGACCCCTGTAGTCCACGTTCAACGTTGAACACAGTTTCTCAAAGTATTATAATAAACGACCTGTTTTTTGTTACACAGAATCAGCATTTAGGCACAATGCATGCAAAGGCCTTTTGCAGATTGCCTGGCATTTTCACCGCAAGATTGTCGTTTTGCAATGTATGCAGAGAGCCATTTGCGGGTCACAAATGTCCTTGCAACTCGCATTGTGAAAATTGTAAATCTTTGCTAGTACCATGGTAAAAATGGTGCTAAATCCGCTTCTTTGAAGCTGGAAAGGTTATACAACAATGTCTTGTTATATTTTTTGCAGTCATAAAGGACTGAAAGGTTACTGACTGCCCTAATCAGTCAGTAACTATATGCAACGTAGCATGAGTGGCGGCTGCAGACATTAGTAGGGACATTGGCCGCATAGACCTATGTTTGCTACCCGTGGTCAATTTTGTGGTGTGCCAGTTTTTGGGTATTGCCACCACCATCCCTTTAGTAGGCAAGGATTGCAGACAATTTAAGGGCCAGATGTACTAACATTTTTTGCGGGTGCAAATGGGTTTTAGACTCGTTTGCGACCGCAAAAAACATGTGGCCCATGTACTAATGCTATTTCGCGAGTCGCAAATCAATTTGCGATTCGCAAAATAGGATTAGCGACTCGCTATTAGGAAGGGGCAATCCAAAGGCGTCCCTTCCTAATAGCGACTTCTGAAGGTATGTATGACTGTTTTGCAACTGCAATTGCGGTCGAAAACAGTTGCAGTTTACCACCCTTCACAGAAGGGTGGTAAACTACTCGCAAATGGGAAGGGGTCCCCAGACCCCTGCCTGCCCTTAAAAATTAAAGTGAAAAGTTTCATTTAATTTTTATTAATGCATCCCGTTTCCCTTTAAGAAAAACAGGCTGCATTAAAAAAAAATGCTTTATTTAAAAGCAGTCCCAGACATGGTGACATAGACCGTTCCGACAACAACTATTTCAAAATGTTACAACTTTATCAACATCACATTGAATAATTCCAGGAGCACTAAAAAATGGCGCTCTCACAAAATCCTGGAAATTCAAATTGGTCACTGTTTTTTAAAAATTCAAACCCTGTCTCCACTGTGTACAAAATGGCCAGGTATTAACCCTTTCTATGCTGATGATGGAACCGCTCCGCTGCGGTGGCACTGTGCTGATGACGGAGCGGTTCCGTCATGGCCGGCCGCCGCGCCTGCGCGGCGCGTTCTATTGAGCAGGCGGGGCCATGACGGAACCGCTCCGTCATGAGCACAGCCCAACCGTGGCTGATGACGGAGCGGTTTCGTCACCAGCATGCGGCCGCCCCGCCCCCTTAGCACTGCGGCGGAATAGCCGCCGCAGTGAAGGGGTTAAGGAATGCTTTTAGGGCCTGTCTGTTACTGAGGCACTCAAACTCCCCAGAGGTCAAATACTGATGATAGTGAGTCAACTCCCATTCCCAAGACATTGTGCTATCAGCATATGTGAAAACTGCATAAGTGTGATCCTGTACTATAACAACAAACCTGTTAGAGTTTGCTGCCATGTTCCTTCTTACGACATGCAAGAACAACCTGTAACCCATATCTTCTTAAGTACGTATTCTCAAGAGGACACAGCTACATAAGTAGATGTCAAACAACACCAAAAGGATCTGCCTTGACTACCAACACCATTTGTCTGAAAGAGCACAGGACTGCTACAAGTCAGATAATAGCCACCACAACATAGCAACCAGAGAAACGTTCAATGCACCCATGAAGCAGCACAAATAGGAAATAAACAGTAAGTACAAAAGCGTAATAACATGCCTAAACAATTACAATTAAAAGAACTAAAAGTGCAAAGTTACAAAATCCCATAACCAAATCAGAAAATCCGTCAACCACGCTGCCCACTTCCTCAATGCTATCAATATACATTTAGAAGTTATTAGTTCATCAATGATTATTTTGAACCCTGAAACAAACAACATGTCCAGCAATTACTTTGGAAGACCAGTCCCAGAATATGATACTATGGTTTTTCCCATGAGCTGGACCCTGAATATTTAGTGAAAATAAACCTAATGTCATTGTTAGACTGCAGCTGTCTGGAGGAAGCCTAAAAGGAACTCTTTCCCAATGTATTACCTGTGAATGAAGCTTTTATCAACTTCTGCCTTGGTAAAAGTACCAGGAATTCCATCAAATTCTCAACACAAAGGTAACAAAATTCCTTTTGCTATTTTATCATTTGATTGAATTTCTTAAAGCCCAAAATAATTCTAACAGCCCAACTTTTAATGAATTGCAGCTTATCCCTGGGACTATCATATATGTTGCATGATAACATGCATCCGCTTGAATAAGAACTCAATTTCACGGACAGATTTTAGAGAGTGTGTGCAGCTTTGATCAACCTTTTTACTTGTGGCTCAAAAGGAGGCAAGATGCCACTAAAAGGGTAACATGTCAGAATATCATAGTTAAAAATATTGGTTGATATTAATATTGTGTTCTATATATCATTAAAAAAAAATCTTTATTGGGTTTTTAAACAAACAAAACCATAAAGTACAGGTAAAGTCGACAATTGAATTCAGTGAGAGCTTAGTTCATATGCCTGAAGGAATAAAGCTAAGAGATTCGTCCGGTGAGTACAGCAAGGATCATACAGTTCATTACTCATGTTTGCGTACTTGCTGGAGAGATTGTCAAATGTACACAACAAGAGGGAGGATATATAATCTCAGAAAGTGAGGGGAAGGGAAAAAGATAGGGGTGTGGCGGTGTCTTGCAAAGAAACGGCTTTGGGCGTGAGGGCTGGCCTAGACAGTATGAATGGGGTGGTATAATATGTTGTAGATGAGCAAAGAGGAAATGGGGAACAGCAGGTGCTGCCTGGCACGCTTGATGTGCGGCAGCCACTATGGGGCAGGCTATCATTTCTAGTGTCAAACAAAAACTCTGAGAGAAGAGTGGCCCGGTGAGTGAAGATGGGTTGTTTGCGGAGACCCCGGACCTCCTAGTAGCGAAGGGCATCTTCTTCCGCCGCACCCCACTTGTTCACTGCGCCATGCCAGGGGTCCAGTGCAGGGTTAGAGTACGCACATGGCGAGAGGAAGCATCAGGGAAGCGAAGTGAGTGCGCACCTTATGGGATTTGTGCCACCTGAAGATGCCAAGTGAACACGCCTCCCATGTGTGGATATCAGTGAGCTCCGTCACTTGTTGTTATGTGTCGTGTACTTTTTTGCAGAAGTGGCGTTGAACTGGGCAGGGCTATATCATGTGGTCTAGGTCTGCTCCTGGAGCCTGACAGTGCGGGCAATGGACATTTGCTTGCGGGAAAAAGTGATTAATTTGGGCTGATGAAGTAGGCGCTGTGTAGCATGAAGAGTTGCAGTTAAGGGATACTCTTTGTGGAAACGCAAAGGCAGTCTCCCACTCCTTATCCTGCAGTGCTCACCCAAACTCCTTCTCCCATTTGTGCTTTAGGTTATCTAAGGGGTGTACCTTCAGCTCTCGGATAGCTTTATACAGCCACGTGCTAAGGTGACGGCCAGGACCCATCACAAGGATTACTTGCAGCACAGGGTTTGTTAACCGTTCTGATTCTGTTGGTTTCTATAAGGTACGGCATATGTGAGAGAGTTGCCGGTCGATGAGGTATTGCCCTGGGGCAGGCCATAGTTACTAATAACTGGTCGAATATGAGGAGCCAGCCATCAAGAAACAGGTCCTTAGATGTGAGGACTGAGTGCTCTGTCCAGGGGGCTAAGTCATGTCGGGTGAAAGTCAGCGCAAATTTGAGGAGTAAAACTAGGGGCAATGCAGGAGCGTATACTGGTGTTGTCAGGGACATACGATGTATTCTAGTCATGTAAGCCTGTGCCACCTCGACCTGTAAGGGTGGTGATGGGGAATACTATTTTTGGAAGAAGGAGGCGGTGAATCGCCGGAGAGGGTAGGGTACCGCCCGTGCCACAGGTCTCTGTGACGTGCCTCCGGGCTGTCCAGCACGACAACCATTGTAGCTCAAATAATACACTTTGAATGATAGGGTGCCCCTACCACCACAGTCCATAGGGAGCTGCAGTTTACTAAGTGCCACTCGTCATCGACCCATGCCCCAGACAAGATTGCCCAGCATTGAGTCGAGCTCACTAAAGAAAAAGCAAGATGTAATAAAGCATGCGGGTAGGAGGATCATTTTTCCTAGCGCTGTTTTACCTGTAGGTGCCAGTGGCAGGGATCGTCAAAATTGCATCAGTGCCTTAATGCCCGACAATGACACCTGAATGTTCCCCTCAAATATATTGTGTTCTATATATCATTAACAAAATTATTATCCAGTACTTGTGCATTTTCTAATACTATATCAAATGAGGCAATATTTGGTAAACAATATTTATGTCATATGATATTCACACTGTGATATTCTTGTGACACTCAATTGAAGGTGAGCTCCAAGAGATGTCTGGCATAAGAGTTCTACCCATTTGAAAGAGTCAACCATTGAATTTGACCCCTGTTTAACTGCATTTAGGCGTATCAGTCATCCACATCTGCACTGTGGCAAAACATTCCAACATTTTTGTACGACTGTGAGAGTTTTCTTTGAGATCTATCAAACAAGTAGAGGCTCCTTTACCTGGAGAAGTCCAGTTACTTGCAGGGATCACCGAAGAAGCCCATGTACCAACGAGCACCGGAGCAAAACAGAGAGAATAAAATCAGGTACAGCTTCAACACTTTGCTAGATGTTGAGGTAGTACGGGCAGCCCACTGATAACATACCATTGCCCAAATCAGTTTATCAGTGAAGGTGGGCAGGACACACTACGAGAAGGACGGTCATGAGGGAGGGGAGCTACAAGGATAAAAGGGGTTAGCTGGCTGATAATGTTGAGAAAGAGAAACTCCTTTCTCATCCACTTTGCGAGATATTGTTAGAATAACACAAAGCTGCAGTGCCCTGTAAATGAAATCAGCTCGAAAGAGGGGAACAACAGACATAATAGCCTCATAAGGAATAGCAAAGGATAAGAGTGGAGTGAATACAACACCTTGAAGGTGGTAAATACGTGACTGTTGTACATGGGACAATCGCCCATTGGGAGTTGCCAAAAACAGAGATTGGACCATACTTCATTAAGAGAATTATGGAAAAGCACATTAAAAGTGGCAGAAATCAAAGGGACAGAAATAGAGCAATGTGGCAACTGATAACGCCGGATTCCACTATAAAAGTTTACTAAGAATCCTCGGTCAACTGGACCTTTATTACCTGCTGAGAAGTGTAAAGGGGAGAAACAATGCATTCATGACTAACTAACATGGACCAATTAAGTAAAACTCAGAAAGGATCACTGACTCCGAATTCCAATCTAAGGGTTTAATTACAAAGCCAAAAATAACTGAACATACAAGCACCTCATGATGAGGTTGAAAAAATACAGAGGCACTAATACGAAGCCCATCCTATGAATCAGTCTAATCCTGTGCAGCATAAAAAGAATGAGCAACTCAAAAATACTAAACAGGCAATAACTGCCCCAACATTGATGTTAGTCTTCATTAGTGGCTGTTAGAGAAATACGGTAATCCGTTAATCTAACCCTACACTATCCCTAAAGAGGCATCCCTACTTAGTATTTGCCAGGCAAGATCAAGAAAAGGTGTCAGCTCATGAAGACTTCCTAAGAAGAACCCTCACATTGTAAGGGTCAGTAGCCAAAACTACAGAATTTGTTCTCCTTCTAAGAGTCGATCCATTCCATCTGCCCCTCTAACTGCTCTCTGCTCTCCTAACTGATCTCTGCTCCCTCTAACTGCTCTCTGACTTCTCATCCCTCGGGGCACTGTCCCTAATAGGAAATGCACAATCAATAGAGCACGGCCACAAAACACCTCCTCTGGCCAGGCACCTCTTGTAGGTAATTTTCCACCAAAACTTGTACTCGGTCCAGCAACGGTTGATGTGTCCTTGGGTCTCAGGCTTCTGCAGCGAGAAAGAATATCGGCTCCTAATTATCGACATTACTAAATACTTTGTAACAGGTCTCCTCCATGCCTAAATCCTAAAATAACCAAGTAACAAGGACGGTTTCCTTTCACCTGCAACAGAAACATGAGAACAGAACAACCTTGCACACACATGAATTTCGCTGACTGCCTCCAAATGAGAGCCTGACCAGGGGAAAATGCATTTCAGGCCTACACAATCCAGCTAACATAAGAAATAGGAATAGGCCTTTCATAGCATGAAAAAGTAAATTCTCTATCTAGGCATTTGACATTGAATTAAACACACATTTATAAATGTTGCATCTGCAAGCACTACATTTCATCACATTTTAAGGCACAATCAATCATCTCTACGTGTGCAGACTTTAATATGGTGCATGTTAATATCTGATGCATTACATTACATATGAACTACTTTGTTAGGCATTTGCAATGAACATTGAGAATGACATGATTCCCTCTAAATGCCATTCTACTTTTCTTGGATGGCATGACTCATTCTAACACTTCATTTACCATTGATTATTACAACACAATTTACTATCTAAATTAACCCACATAAGACTATATATTCGGGTACGGACTATTTGTGAATATAATGTACCCCTACAATTTCCAGAATATCATTTGCGCTCTATCATAACACACACTTAAAGTATCCAGAAGCATTTGTAATGCATCTTCTACAGATACACAGGACCTTTCATACTCACAAGAAACAGAAAGGAACAACCAGGATATAATAGCAGACCTTTTGGATAGGAAAAATACCTTTGCGTAAGGATCTAAGTTCCACCCATGTTTATAACGTGCTTCTCTGACATGGCTCCTGCCTGACTTCTTCAGGCTCATAACCAGACTTCCCCCAGAATTCTGATTCCCATGATGCCCTGATTGGTAGGGCTCAGCCCATACCACACAGCCCACAATGCAGGTCATCCTGCACCTTTCAGTGTGGCCAAAGATGGCAGATGCGTCAGTGCTGCGAGACAATGTAGCAGAGGCTACAGCCCCATTGTGCAAATCACTAACCTATGCCTTGTAACACTGATACTGTGGAGCTAACTACAAGCTAAAGAATATACTAACCGGCTCTCACCATCAATCACAATCTGTAAATAGTTTTCAGTGTTCATTTCAGTGAATTTCACTGGAGGTTTTCCAAACATCAGACATTCAGTGGCTATCAGTGTTTTTGCATTTAAGCACCCACAATATTTGCTGGAGTTATGCGCCTTAAAATTTGCGTGTCTCTTTGGCCGGCCGTCTTTGGAAGGCCAGCCAGACATGCACATTTTAAAGTTTTCTAACCTAGCTGTCTTGGACAGCTGGGTTACAGAAAGAGAAGGCCTCCAGTGGTCTTAGGAGCTCTGAGAGAGCCTGCTCTATCTAATCCCGGCACTACTCTCATGCTGTGAAAGCAGCATCAGAATTGGGTAGTGCAGTTTTCTGCGACTTGAGCTTCCAGAAGACACCTGAAGGAGGAGGATGTCGCTCTGCAAGTTAGGAAACTAAGTCTATTTTATTTATTTATTAATTTCTTTGAGCCCCCACACCACCACCCTCTGTACATGCTATCCGCCACTGCCTGCAGCTGCTTGTCACTTTATTTTGACAAGACTTTCCCTGCTGTCACTCAGAGTCACTGCTCAGATACAACAATGACAGATCGCAAGCAACAATTGAGCCATGCTCGCATATCCTGAATATCAACTGTAATTTTTTCACCTTGACCACTTCTGCAGTTCATGAAGCCGCTGAAAAGGGTGAACTTTACACATCCCCTCTCTTAATCAGGGTTCTAATTAGGACACCACAAACAATCACTGAAAGGCAGTTGGCGGGACCAAGTGACCAGTGTGCATTTGCTTGTGCATAGCTTACACTGCGCTATCGCAGGCACTCTGGTCATGAGGCTTCCACATTTACAGCTAGGGGTTGGCGGGGGACAGTGTCAAGTGTATCTGTTTGTAGATCTATAATTCAGAAGGTGTGTGTTTACTGAAGCACACACCCACCTTTCCTTCCTCTACATCTGCTTTGCACAGATGTAAGCATGATGCAGTACATTGTGCAAAGCAAAGCAAGAGCCCGAACCAACTCCTTCTGCCAAGCAAAGCCCCACACAAGCATGCTACAGCACTGCCGGGGTATAGCTCTAACTTCTTCTGTTGCCCCTCCTTTATCAGTGGTGTGAATAGTAAATAAAAGTATTGTAGAGTGAACCGATTAAAACAAGTTCTCTGCAGTACGCACACAAAATGTGTCTGGGTCGAAAGCGAAGGAACATATTGTAGACAGCTAGCCACTCTTCATCCAATGATTTACTAACAGTGGTGTGTACACCAGAAACTTTAAGGCCGATTTAATTCTTGACAGTAAGGATACTCTGTCGCAGTGGTATCGGAGTATCCTTACCACCAAGAATACAATCTGCCTGCCGAATTAAAATGCAGGTGGACCTTAGGGTTAATCACGGCATAGGCTATTCGTCCCTGCTGTGATTAATTTGTGTCATTCCACCCACCTAAGTTAGATGTGTTGAATGAAAGGTCCGTTTTCACTGCTCATTACCACCAGAAAAACCCTAGCGGTAAGGGGTGGTGAAAACTGCTAAATGCTCTCCTGGTCATGGGAGAGGACTCCAATGGCGAGGGCAGCATTATATTTTTTATTTCCTTTTTGAACAGTGAAAAAAAGGAACCACTTTGGTATAGGGCTCTATCCTGCTCACGGTGCACTGTACCAAACAGAAAAATGCATTGACAGGACCGGTCATAATAGCGGTTCCTGTCGTGCTTTATGATTGACCGCCAGCTTGGCAGTCATTTATAAAATTGGCGGGTGGCCAATGGAGTAATTTAATCTGTAAATTAGGACCTTGGTTAGCCACGCGGCACTGACTAGTAAGCAGTTATGCTCGCAACTAACTCCCCACAACAAGCACAGCCTCTGTGTCAATGGAAAGATCTTTGTGCTGTGTAGGATTGTCACGAGTGGGTGGGGCTCACAATGAGTATCCGCCAATGTGAATCAGGCCCTCAGAATGTCCAGGGATTCATCATCCACCTCACATCATCAGAACCCTCCACAGACCATGAATTTTATAGACAGACCATGTATTTTATAAATAACATTCTAACAAACAAATTCAGATGTAGCGACACTCTCTGTGTTGATACCCACTCTCCCCGATGCATCTTCTATTGGACCTTCAATAGTTTTTTCTTGTGTTGAGGCATGCAGTGTTTCTTGTCAAGTAAAGTACTCTTATCAATGCTTACTTTTCTGATGACAAGGATAGATTTGGAAAGGACACTTCAAATGTATTTACTAATAAAAACAGAAAGAGACTAGATCCTTAACAAACTCATGAACCCAACTATTTTGATGAGAACGAATTCGAAACAAGATGCCATGACCAGGGATTTGTTTCACATTCTAACTATTAGAACAGTCCTTCCTTTAAACCAACATATCCAAATTTGTTTTATTTCAATGTCGTACAAGATAAGCCTTAAGGCTGTTTTATAAGTGTTTAAATGCCTCTATTGAGCACTATAGACAAAGAGTCAATAATATTATATTATATCATTTTCATAGGGTCTTTTTTCCTAATTGCAGTCATTTATTTTGGCAGCAGTGTTAGACCAGCAGCTCACCAATGCTCACAACAGATAGCGAATGGAGCCATCCATAACCAAGTGCAGTGCAAGACGTACTTCAACGGTATCTAAGTGTGAGACTGTGCTTCCAGCTCTAAAACGCAACAAGTGAAAGCTTTCATTTACTTTCTAGTCAACATGGAGTTTACTACTCTCATCAATATACAGTAACATGGTCTATGCAGTGCTCTTTAAGTCTGAGTGAACTTATCTTGAGGCCGGGTCCCGCGTTTTCTCTGGCTTCTGCTCTCCTGCCTCCGACAGGAACAGGAAGCAGGCAGCCAGTTTTCCACCCTTAAGCCGAACGCAACGCTGAAATGCAGGGTTGTGATTGGTCTGAGCGCCGTGACACAGCGCTCAGACAGGGGCGTGAGGGGTAGGCATGTTCTCCATGCAGGCTGCAATTCACCATGCATGGAGAACACTGAAAGTGTGCATGACTTGTTTGGGCGGCCTGAGAGGGCCGACCAAACAGTCATTGCGCACTTAGGGATGGGCAAACCACTCCTCCCCTGCTCCATTAACAGAGCAACCCACCCACTCGCTTGTAACACGGCGCTCAGACTGGGTCTGGAGGGGTGGGCATGTTTTCCATGCAGGCTGTAATGCAGCCTGAATGGAGAACACTGAAAAGTGCGCATGACTGTTTTGGGGGGCCCGAGTGGGCCGACCAAGCAGTCACTCCTCCCCTGCCCTGCTCCATTAACAGAGCAGCCCCGCCCATGCCCGCAAAGGAAACATAAAATGATAATCAGTTATCACCATTTTATGTTTTTGCTTCTCGCACTGCGAGAAAGCAGTGGGGCAAAGCTCCTCCGCCATAGCAGAGGAGCTGCCATTGCTATGTTTACCTCTGCA
Source organism: Lissotriton vulgaris (assembly GCF_964263255.1). NCBI lineage: Eukaryota > Metazoa > Chordata > Amphibia > Caudata > Salamandridae > Lissotriton > Lissotriton vulgaris. The sequence continues at coordinate 1,031,658,881 of NC_141687.1, forward strand.
GAGCTCATCTCTTGATCTCAGATCTTAAAACAAGCACTGTACCAATAGGTGGTTTCCTTCGCCCACCCTGTTTCCTTAGCTCAAGCAGTGAGAGAGCTTTTAGTCCTAGAGGAAATGGTCCAAGAAGCAACCTAGAAATCCGAAGAGGAATCTTTGAAAAAGGAACAGAGAGATTGTGAAACTCCTTGGTTGGGAGCGAGTTTATTGGATTCACTGAACTTTGATGGGATTATGGTATTTTTTAGGGACTTTATGGAAAAGCATTGAGGTGTTGGTGGTGGACCCCAGAAGGAGTCTATGCGTTCCCTACTCTCCCAAGAGACTGGATTGATTCCCCACAAAGGCAGTGCCAGAAAGGACAACAGAGGGTAAACAAAGGTAAGAATCCTTCTCTTAATGGCATATGGCACGCTCCCTGGCCCTGCCTATTGCAGAAGGTTTTCTTTGTCAGTACAGTGTACTGAGATTCTAAAGGATATTCCAATAATGTGGGTACAGTTAGGCATCAAAAATCAGTTCGGGTTAAATCCGAAAAAAAGCCTTTTTCCAGTGGGTTTTTATCAGCTCTTATCCTTTCTAATGAAAAAATACAAACAAATCATACATGGGCGGTGCAACATTTTTGACACACACCACCCCATTTTAGAACTTGCTCCTAGCTGATAAGGAAGCTTATAGTCCACTTTAAATTCTGAAGAGGATTAAAGACGTGGCTGGTCCCTCCATCTGTAACCAATTCACATATTAATTTGTCAAACAACCTGCCACCCAGTAACCAAAGCTATAGTGCATATGAAGAGTATGAACGGAAAATTAGGAGAATGCATTATGTGCAACTTTGCCAACTTTCCTCTCCTCTGAGGTGAACATGCCTACTTGCAGCTCCAAGTTGAAGCAAATAGACTGTGACCATCCAGAAATGTAGGATCGCAGTTGCCATCTCCGAATCAACACTTAAGCGTTTGGTCGTGGTTTAGATACCTCTTCAAGGTATGATGGGCACGTGCACTGTGGCTGGTAATCTCCAGCGAGCTAGAGCTGGCCTCTATCTCGGGAGCAAATGACATCACAACAAAAGGTCTGCTCCATCAAAGGGATCCAGGGAACTGGACCGACTGGTACCATTGTAGCCCTAGATGAACATACAGAAGACTTCTTTCTGTTCATGCTGGTACTCCTGATAGCATGCTATTTCTCAGGTCTGAAGCTGGAGTGGTCCAGGGCTCTTCCCACAGAATCTGGGTGTAAGATCTCCATACCAGGTGCCCAGTGGTTTGTGATATGTGGCCAGGGAGCTTCTTCTGGCCAGTGGTGTTAATGACTATGCTACTTCACTTCTAAGTCCACAAAAAATAAACCTTGCACCCGAGAGGGTCAATCTTGCACCCATATTTGCACTGAACGCTCAGTGCAAGGATAACAATTGGACTGGTGCAGAAACAGCTTTTGCTGACATATGACTGACTTTCCCGGGTTTACCAGATGCATAAAGGTGCATGCCTTTTATGTGATTGACTTGGCTGTGTTGTTTCCCTCCTAGCCTTCTAAAAGCACAAGCATGACACATGACCGACTCTCACCAAACGTGGCCATCCTGTGAGAAGCACACATGACAGACTCTTCCCCACCCCTACAAGCCCTTCTGAAGAGCAGTCCTTACATTTATTGACTCTGTCCTGGCTGTACTAAACCTTCCGAGGCACTACAGAGTTTGTAACCACTTTAATGTCTTAAGTTGCACGTTTATCTAATTCTGAAATTTTAGATAATTACACTTTGTATTCCGTGAATTGCATTCTGGATCTTTCGTTATTAGTACGGGCCTACAAGTGCCAGCATCTATGGTGTTGTTTGGCTCACTGGAGTTTGATGATAAACTTAAGAAAACTCTGTAATAAGAACATAACTCACCCACGGGCGGAAGGATCATTAGTTCCACAAGCAGAAGGGGCCTAACTGCATTCATCACAGGCTTTGGTGCTGATCGTACTATTTCGGGGCCTCCTCACAGCGTTCACATTCTTATTGGCATTTCTAAAGCACAACACATCCCTTAGAATGTGTTTAGCAGGACACCATTTGTACTGCGGCCGCTCCTCCCTCCTAATCCTCTTGCAAAAAATTGCTGGCCCCTCACAGGCAGGTCTTGACACCTTAAGTTTACAGAAATGTGGGGCTGCTCAAGAACCACTTGAGAGACATTCACCAAAGTGCTTCCGGTCCACCTTGTAAATGGACACATTTCTTCTGATGTTTAGACTCAATTTGTTATGTACTCACTGTGCATAAAAAAAAATAAACATGATATTGTGGTATAACTCAAAATAATAGCAGATCAGTTAGCCATTATCTATCTATCTATCTATCTATCTATCTATCTATCTATCTATCTATCTATCTATCTATCTATCTATCTATCTATCTATCTATCTATCTATCTATCGATCGATCGATCGATCGATCGATCTATCTATCTATCTATCTATCTATCTATCTATCTATCTATCTATCTATCTATCTATCTATCTATCTATATATGGATATAGATATGTAGATACACACACACCATTGTTTTTTTTCATTTCATACATGTAGTTACATTTTCACTTTTTCATATTGTCTCCACTTTAATCAGGGGGTTACTTCAATTAGTTTTGATCATTTTTTAATATTGCTCTTCCTAGAGTGTTGTTTCACTACTGCTTACTCGGTTGGGAGTGAATGAAATTTAATAATCACAAATTGATTGAAACCACGAATTGATGTGTGCGCGTATCGATAGATAGAAAGTTAGAAAAATAGAATGTGAGGAGTGTTAGGGATTTTGTTGATGACATGAGAGTGAGTTAAGGGTATTTGGCAGAAAGTATTTTTTTAACGACCAGTGGTGAATACTTGAAACAACATTCTAGCAGAAGTGGTCTAACAGAAATTTAAAAGGCATGAGCAGGTACAAAGGGGTCCTTAGTTCTGGCAATGTGATGAGGAAAACCTGCTGATCCAGTATCGTCTGTGTTATTTTGGTGTGAAGGAACATCTGACTCCATACAATAGGATTTGGGTAATTACCTTGACCTGTATATTTAACCCGACTCATGTTATTTTACTGATGTATGATAACTCATAAGCTGCTTAGTTAACATTCCTCCCTGTTTTCCTAAATGACCATCTAACTAAAAATGTATTCTTTGTATGTGTTGACTGCTAGGGTAGTCTTGATCTCTAGGGTAGGCTGTCTTGATTTTGTCTACTTGAAATATGATTTGAGATCATATTTTTAATGATGGGTTAATGTATTTCATTGAAATAAAAACATATATTAACAATAAACAAAATAGTTTGGTAACCTGCATTCATTAAAAAAAAAAAACATGCAAACTGTTTTCTTTTTAATCATATGCAAGCATACTTAGTGATGGTGCCAGGTTTTCCCATGCAGTTTAAGGAATCTGAAAGTTAATAGCTATTTTTTAGCCAGCTTAAATGCCACCAGATGTCCATATCTGTTTTTATTTTCTAAGTTTCCATTAATTAACATTTATTCATTGTTTTGTTAAAGTAAAATGCTCTCCTCAAAATTTGCAAAACTATAAGATCTATTTTCTTGCAGGAATGACAGCGGGTGGCATAATGAGGATCACTGGATATTCCATACTGTTCTAGATCAATATCCAAGTCAACTACAGAATCGGAGAACTCTATACTTGGATATGCTGCAGAGGCTTCTCCCTCATAAATCCAGATATGAATTGGTGAGTGTGGTCCAACCATAGAAATTTATAAGGTGTAGAATTTCATAAGATGCTCTACGAGTGATATCAGGCAATGAAAATAAGTTCACAATCTAAAGGGTAAGAAAATAAATAACTCGCACTGGCTGCTTTAATGGTAATAGCACATTTGTACATTTGCACTGTCCTTTCTTCAATTTCTCTTAACTGTTCGGTTATTTACCAACAGTCTGCAGTTACTGCTGCTTCGAGTAATGTGAAAGTTGTGTCTAATTCCATGGATGTCTCCAATACTACTTGCCACACCGTTAAACTGATAGAATTGCAGTGGATAATTCCACCCTTGCAGATTTAGTCCACATAGATGCAATTTAGGGAAATATATGCAAGAAAATTAGATTTCTGATAGTTGCCACTCGAAAGGATGAACTTCAAATGTTGTTTAGGAGCATCAAAATTAGAAACAGCTCAGCTAACTATAACTGCTGAATTTCACTGGTCTTGTACGAGTGAAACCTGTGCCTAACTATAACGTCCATGTAACCTTTGGCTTTTTCAGTGAATTTCTATGTTTTTTTAAGTGGTAGTCCTGTTTGCAGAATGGTGGAGAAAGGGGGCTGGGCCTCCGACCAGCTCTCATTAATCCTGATGTGTAGGACTTACAGGAGACCAGGAGGGCTTCGTGACCCCCAAGGTCCCTCAGGAGTAAAATGAACTTCATCCTCCCACCAGTAGTGCACCAAGAGGTCGAAAAGGGGACATGGTCTCCAAAGACCTCTTAGCAATCCCGTTGTGTGAGACTTACTGGAGGTAACATGAGGGGTAGTTGGCTGACAAGGAAGTCCTTGGGGAAAACATACCCCTCCTGGTACCTCCAGTAAGTCCCACACAGCTGGACTGCTGAGAGGTTGTCTGAGGCCACACCCCCTTTCTCCACCACTCTGCAAACATGCTTCCTGGCACACTACTAATAGGGGAATGAAATCCTTTGGCTATTGAGGGTCCTAGGGGGCCAACTACCCCTCCTGCTGCCTCCAGTAAGTCCCACTCAGTGAGTTTGCTGAGAGGTTTCCGGTGGCCCTGCTCCATTTCTCCACCACTCAGCAAACACGCTTCCTGGTGCCCTACTGGCGAATATTGGTAAAAATATAAAAAGCAAAGAATCTATATATACACTCTTGCTAGTCACAGTCACAGACTAATGTACCTACTCATATATTCACTCAGACCCTCGTACACCCACTCACATATCCACTCAGAGACTAATGCACCCACTCACAGACTCACTCAGAGACCCATGTGTGTACTCACATAAGCATTCAGAGGCTTATGCACCCACTCACAGATGCACTCAGGCTCATTCCCCCACTCACATACATAGTCAGTCTTATACATCCAGTCTCAGACCCACTCAGAGACTCATACACCCACTCACAGGCCTACTCAGACACACACACACACACACACACACACAGATCCATTCAGAGACATATCCTTACATTCACACACTTACTGAGAGATTGATGCACCCACTCAGAGACTCATGCACCCAGTCACAGACCCACTCAGGCACAGATCTACTGACAGACATGATTCTACTCACACACCCACAATAGATAGACCTACTCAGACACTTATACAACCATTCATAGATCCATTCACAGACTCATGTACCCATTGACATATATGCTCAGACACTCATAAACCCATTCACATACCATCTCAGACACTCACAGACCTTCTCACATACCCAGTCAGAAACTTATACACCCACTAACAAACTCACTCAAAGACTCATGCACCCATTCAAATAACCACTCAGAGTCTTATGCACCCACTTATAGACCTACTGAAGGACATGTGCAGCCAGTCAGAGCCTCTCAGAGACTTGTCCACACAAAGACTCATGCACCAGCTCACTAACCCACAAACATCTCATGTAATCAGTTGTGCACCCACTAAGAGACTCATGCACTCTCTCACATATCCTCTCAGAGACTTCTGCTCCTAGTCACAGATCCACTCAGGCACTCCTGCACCCATTGAGACAGTTACTCTGAGAGTTATACACCCACTCAAACACTTATGCACCCTCTCATAGACCCAGTCACAAACTAATATATCCTCTCACATACCCACTCAGTCATACATTCATTCACATTCCAACTTAGACACTCATACATCCACTCACTTACCCCCTCAGACACTGTTGCATCCACTTATATACTTAGTAAGAAACTCATGTGCCTATTCATATACCCACTCAGACTTATACACCCACTGAGAGACTCACTCAGACACTCATGCGCCCACTTACATACTCACTCAGAGACTCATACATCCACACATATATCCAGACAGACTCATGTACTTACTCATATACCACTCAGACAGTGATGTACCCACTCACATATTCACTCAGATAAATCTTATAAACCTTAGAAAATCACTTAGAAAAACAAATATTATAGTGACGTCATAGTTAGGAATGAGAATTGCCAAAATGCTTTCTAAGTCACCCAAGAAAACAAAGGTTACAGAGACACTATAGTTAGGAAATATAATTTTAAAACAACATACAAATTCTGTGAAAAAAGGAAAAGTTACAGGGACTTTATAGTTATGAAATAAAATAACAAAAACCTTATGAAGTCCCTGAAAAAAACAAAATTTGCACTTTTCCTCCCTAGATCAAGTGGAATGACCGAACCAACAGTCGATGATCGAGACTGGTGTTGCAAATTCAAATTTACCCCCACTGCATTCCCCTGTCGAAAGAGAAAGAGGTAGTCATCATGCCCCAAAAGTAACTTCTCCGTCAATTTTTAACAATAAAATGGCTAATGATGTTTGTCATCTCAACCAGGCTGGCATCTTAGATCTGACATATCTCACAGGGTCTAATCCTGATAATATATTCAGTGATGGTATGTCAGATCCTTTGCCAGCACGCTCTAAGGTACTATCAGTAGGTGTTCCAGACTCTAATGTATTAATAAATAGGCTGCCAGAAAAAGGTGATGTCATAGACATTGGCCGTGTAGCAAGTGAGGACACCTCTCATACCAGGGTAATTACATACAGCAGTCTTTTCTGGAATACAGGTGGGTTCGTGAAATAAATTAGACAGTAAACATTGGGTAGAGTTTGTTAGCGAATTTAGTACAGTTTGCTTACAGTAAACTTGGATGCGCAACATAGCCCACATAAATGGCTTTTATTCTGTGCACACTCCTGCCAGACCGTCTGTAGGTGGTCACGACAAAGGAGGCCTATTAACTCTGATTTCCACTACATTAAATAGCAGATTTAGGAAAATTCTGTTGGAATCCTCGCATTTACAGATTATTAATATCTTGTTTAAGAAAAATCTGACCCTTGTGGTCATTAATTTTGATCATAATAATTTTAATAGTGCAAACATTACCATTGTCCAGGAATTAGAAACTGCACTAACGAAGCATATTGAGGAGATAAAAAGGGATTTTGTAATACTTTGGGGGGGGGGGGTGATTTTAATTGTAAATTGTTCATACTATCTAAACGTGAGGCATGTTACTGTTTAGCAAGGGACACGGCAGGTGGTTATCACTTTGAACATAATCCTTGTGGGAATATTTTGAATTCTTTACTGTTGAAATGTTCACTCTTTTTAACTTAGTATTTTATTGAGCTTTTAAATTCTGATGTAGTCACATATGTAGGAAGAGGGCAAGGGACGTTAATTGATTTTATTATTCTGTCTGGCTATTTTAACTTTCAAAATGTGATTTTTAATATATCTAAAATAAATTTTAGTGATCATTACCCACTAACACTAAAACAACTGGTCCTATCAGATTCCCTCACCACACCAGCTAAAGCAGTCCCCCTTTCCTATACTAAAAATAAGAGGTTAACTTGGAAGTGGCCTACCATTAATCCAGACTTCGTTCTGGAGGAGTTTATAAGGAATAACCTTGGGCAAGTATTGGATTGTCTGGAGGAAAAGTTAAATGCCTCAGTTATGATTAAATCGTATGAGGCAATAACTGAGACAATAAAGGTACTTCTAACGAAGAACCAACCTAATAGAATTAAGCATGGGCGAATTTAGCGGATCTTGCGTTCGCGAATTTTGCGGATTTGCGGATTCGCAATCCGCAAAATCCGCGAATTCCCGCGAATTTGCGGATTTTTTTTTTTTGTGTTCGCCCGTGTTTCTGCCAGTTCGCGAGGGTTTTTACAATTTCGCAATTTGCGAACTTACCTGTTGGGTCGCAAGTTTTGCGAACTTGTTGTTTCTACGTGTCCAGCCTGTTTGGGACACTCTTCTTCATCACTGCCACTCTCTGTCACCACTGCCACTCTCTGACTACTCATGCCACCCTCTGGCCCACCCATGCCACCCTCTGTTTCATCACCACACCCTCTGGTTGTCCAGTGTACATTATTTTCGGCAAAGCAAAGCACACCTTCCCTGCCTCAAGTGACCTGAATTAATTTGGGGCTGATTAATGTGTCACAGAATATTTTTTTAGCTGGCACCTGCTTCCTTAGTGCGCCCTGATTAGTGATCTTTTGCACTTGCTAAGTGCTTTCATTGTTGCAAAATTAGTTACAACACCTGCCCTGCCCCAACTGACAATAATGAATTAGGGGCTGATTAATGGATTTTAACTTCCAGCCTGGCTCCTGCTTGTCTCCCTTAGCTGTAATTCAGGACCTTTGTGGCATATGTGTAACTATTCTGAGGTTCAGAGCAGGGTCACATAATAGTTTCAACTGGCAACTGAACTCTGGAGGGGCCCCTCAGGAAGCACTACAGGAAATGGCTACTAATGATGAGCCTGAACTTTTGAACCTGGTAAGTAGTTACTTTCAGTTTTGCTAAGATCGTATTTCTGCAATTTTGCACTTATTCGCGGGGCGCGAACTCACGCGAACAGTGCGAGCAGTGCGAGCAAAATCCGCTGCTCGCGGATTTGCGGATTTTGCGGGAGATTCGCGAATCTCGCGGATTGCGAATTTCCCGAAAATCCGCAAAATCCGCGAGCGGAACGGATTTTCCGCCCATACTTAAATAGAATACAGAAAAGCAAAAAGTGGTTCAATAGGGAATGTTCCCAATTACATAATAAATTAATTAAGACCTTAACCACATTGCTGCTTGAGAGATTCCTCTGCTGTGCTGGACAGCAATAAAAACGGGTGTGGTCGTGACGAGCTCAGCTCGTCATGAGCACAGGAGCACTGTACTGCATGACGAGCTGAGCTCGTCATGAGCATGGAAGGGGTTAAAAACTAAACCACGAGATATGGTGGGAGTGAGATAGATGCATATAGACTACAAGCACGTGCTGGAGAAACGTAAGATGGAGATCAGGTAAAAAGCATGGGGCCAATTACATCTGGCATCTCAGTGCAAAGATTCTAAACACTTCTGGAAAACTGTCAATGAAGAGTATTTTAGTGATACAACAAATGGCAACATTGATGCAACAATCATGCCTGAAATGTGGGTAAAACATTATGATGGTCTCTAGTAATAGCACTGAGACACAATGTGATGCCCACCCCCCCAATATGTCCTTTGCATTGTCAGAAATTCCTAAATCTCTAATCTCTATATTTCTCTTCGTCTCCTTAAATGAACCCCTTATGGGCTCAGTCTCTCTTCACTACTCCTAAAACACTCACCCAATATGGCCGCCGACACCACGCACACATTTTACCGGATATAACGAGCACCTTTGGGTATGCACGCTAGATTCCCGTCATCGCACACTTGGAACCTCTGACACGGCCACTGCCGCACGTACATCTGGTAAGATACCAAATTTAGGATTTTGACATTACTTTGTCGGTCTACTCACCGACATTGGTTTTATTGAAGTCCCCTTTTTCTTCCGTACAGGTACCGGGAAACTTTATCAGCATAATTTTGGTCATCATACCTGCCGCGAGCAAAACAGTGGCAATTTTCACACACGGATCACTTTATCCCCCAGCAACAATCTGACATTACTCAGTTAATTCAATTCTCGGCTACTATCTGAGCCAAGGTAATTTACGGCCCGTGTTTTCACCAAGGCACTCTCTTTTAATTCACCTTAACTGGCTACCTGACACTGTCCGTTTTCTCCACAGCAGGCACTCGTGTCTCGTATCTTTTATCTCTTAAACTGAACATGGAATACCTGAGCCCAAACCACTCTAAAGTTTGTGCAATCCCCAAATTCACTCGAATACGACCTATTAGGCACGTTTTTTTCGGGTCACTTTAAACCACTCACCCATTTAGTAATCTGTTTACCCTTGGTTATGCCGCATGAATTTATGATTCACTCAGTTTCAACTCGTCGCTAGCATTCGTCTTTGCATAAGCCCATTGTCACATTCCACACTGTTGTGTATACCGGCAAATTACTCACCGCCAATATTGATCTAAATTGGACCATCCATTGTACTTGATAGCTTATCTAATTGTACTGCTATGACACTCGCCCATGCATCCACGTATGGGTTTCAACATAAAATCTCAACACCACCGAATTAACAAACTGCATGGTCCCATCGAATATTGATGCCTTTAAACAAGCGTTTCCTACTTTTTCACTACAGATCTCTCTGCCTTATCTTTTTCCCCTCTCTCTCAACAGGCAGTGTCTTCATACTCAGGCATTTAATCTAATCGTCCTGATGATGATTCCATTATCCTTCTGAAAGGGATCGAAACGTCGTCGACCTATGGAATAGTTCCACACGTTTAACCATTGTGTGATATTAGTGTGGATACTATTATGGAGAGCTTGTTACATTTTCTAATCAAATGAAAGCTTCCTTTGCTTCTTGCCTGAAATCCATACTGTTCGTATGTTTTTGTCCGTAGTTTTCTGTATTGGAGGCAGGAATGCGTCCCGCTCTATTGTTTGTTGCTCTTGCCAATAATGAAAATTTATTTATCTGATTAAATTCTGTGTCCGGCTGGACACTGTGGAATATAGCACCCATTTTTGTCTATATTTAATTTCCTGTTATGCATGTGTTTCTCTAAGCACCATTGTTACAGTATATAATTGACACCCAGGATCCTTAGCTACTTATTAGGTTCCCTTGTTCTTCTTAAATTATTATACACCCCCAATATGTGGCATCTCCTTTGGAACCTCCAACTCAGGCTGAAACAAATAGGGCACTCTCCTAGACTGGAAAAGAACAAGGCCCCGGGGCCGGATGGCATACCCGTGGAATTGTTCTTAGCACACATCCCCCTGTGGCTATCGTTCTTAACCAACATATTAAGATGTCACAGGGCCCTGGATCCTCCGGAGTCTTGGAGAGCAGTTATAATAGTCCTTATATATAAAAAGGGAGACATGTCGGATTCTAAATGTTATCTACCTATCTCACTAATCGACAGTTCCTACAAGATTATGGGACGAGTAATATTGGACAGATTGGCGACCTGGATAACAAAAAATCGGAAGTTTTCCGATGTCCAATACAGCTTCAGGAAAGGCCTGGGCACTGTAGAAAGGTGTCTCAACCTGGTCATTGGCAAGTATACCTTGGCTAGGCCAGGGTCCTTTTACCTTGGGTTTATGGACCTGAGGTCTGCCTTTGATTGGGTGCAGAGGGGGAACTGTGGGAGAAAATGTTGCTCATGGGCATTGGTCCATCTATCGTCCACTTTTTAGCTGCAATGCATCAGAGAGTCACAGGAAGAGTACGAAATGTAGCCGATGGCGAGCTTACCACACCCATGAAGATGGACTCTGGGGTTCGCCAAGGATGTGTACTCAATCCATTCCTATTCTGTTTATACATAAATGACCTAGAAAGTCACATCAGAATTGGAAATGTAGACGCATCCACAATAGGCCATAGGTCTTTTCCAGCTTTGTTGTACGCTGATAACTGTCTCCTAATGTCAAGAACCGGGGTGGGACTACAAAACTTTTAACCAGTTTTAATGAATTTATTAGTGGTCTTATGTTAAAAACTAATGTTGTAAAATCGCATTTTATGGTAGCTGGTAAATCACCATCTAAAACTATGACATTTTATATACACAATTAAATATTGTGCCAGGTGCCAACTTTTTCTTATTTAGGCATTCTTTTTAATGACAAAAACACTTGATCCCATCTAGTTCATGCAAGGATTAGGGGCTTTAACAAAAATAAGGAGGCCATTTTTAGATTTACAAAAAAATTAGACTCTCGCCCCATAAAAGCAATCACGGACATATATAAAGCACTAACATGCGCCGCTACTTTATATGGCGCTGGATTCTGGGGTTGCACCAACACTCTGGGTCTCCAGAGAGCTGAGAATATGATGTTAAGACATGTGCTGACACTACCCAAAAGTACCCCAGCCGTTATGTGCCATAAGGAATTGGGCGTAATACCATTGTCCTCTCGTATGCAATTAGTGCCTCATGATGCTTCGGCGTAGTATTTGGGTAAAAGAGGAACCAGCCCTGAACTGTGACTTAATCTTGGATTGTTTAACATTGGATTGTGTAAAGAAAAACTCCCTGGCTCTCCTATTTGCAAGATCAACTAGAGAAGTTGGGATTGCAGGATTGTTTTAATAGACCTGGAAACATATCTGCCATTCCAAAAGATAAGGTAAAACATTCTTCCTATTATACTTGAAGAATGTAAGAGACAAGAAAACAATGTAGAACACTCATTGTTAATTAGCTCCCCATGAATTGAATCTTATCTTTCCTTTTATTTTAATCAAGCCAAAATGTTTTACTTGATTAGGTTCATGATGGGAATTGCTCACTTGTTTGTTTCGTACCGAAGTGGCGCATATTGTGATGCTAAATTAGATTTGTGTCCATGTAACTAAATTCCTACACAGAGCACTTTGAATTTGTTTTTCTGTAAACTTTATCTTAACCCAAGACACACTTTTAAAAAAAACATTATTAAGATTTTTAAACATTAGAAAGTGTCAACCTGCATTATGCACCTACTTCTTTTAAATTATGAATTCACCTGTTTTATGGTTTATAAGTTTATCTCCTCTGCAGTTTGGCTCCGTAGTATTGTTGGAAAATGAATTCCTGGGTATTGATTATGTTGGCTAAAATTGTATCATGTTTATTTTTCATTAAACAATGTTTTATTTTGCTCTTTTATGGCTATTATCTAGCCGAATAAAGATTTTTGACTTTGACTCTCTGACTCCAAAGGTTACAGAGGCGTTATTATTAGGAAATAGAATTAAAAAAAACTTAGAAACTCACTGAAAAAAACACCAAAGGTTACGGGAACGTTATAGTTTGGAAATAGAATTTTAAAAAATCTCACTGAATAAATCAAAGGTTACAGGGACATTTTAGTTAGCCTGACATTTCACTTGTACAAAACCAGAGAAATTTAGCAGTTATAGTTACCTGAGCTATCTATAACTCACGCCCCCAATGCACTGCTTAGGATCTCACACACTGATGACCTCTCAAATTACATAACTGATGACATCTCAAATTACATCACTAATGACCTCATCCACAAAAACACTGACACACCCACTTACACCCCCATAAAACATGTCATACACCCACTCCCACACAAACACTAACAAACTCATTCACAGAACCCATACAAACACTCTCACCACTAGTCACTTATCCATACAGCCAATAACATATCAACTTACCCATAGAGGAGTACATTAGTTACCATACACCTACTCACATACCTGCTCACTCATCCATATAGTCACTCACACAGCCATTACCTCACCTATACAATTACTCACATCCACTCAGTTACTTATACATATACTAATAGATATTCTCACTTACCTATACAGTGACTGAGAGAACCACAAATACTCCCATACAACCTCTCTTCCACTCACTTACTCACCCATACAACCACTAAAACACCCATTTGCTCACACATACAGCCAATCATACACCCACTCACTCACCCATACACCCACTTACACACTCATTGATGCACTGAGACCCACACTCATGTATCCTGTCACTCGCCCATACAGACAGTTATGTATCTGCTCAAACATCCATTCAGCCACCCATGCACCCTCTCATTCACCATTTACAACCTCTGATACACCAACTCAGTCAACTATACAGATACTCACACAACCAGTCACTTACTCATACATGCACTGACACACCCATTCACTCATCTGTACAAAAACTCACATACCCACTATCTCATGTATACAGTCTCTTATATACACCCAGTCACTCTTCTATACACCACTTACATACCCACTCACTTACCCATACAGGCACTTCCACAGCGAGTTACCTTATTATATGTTTAACACTCAGTAATTTTTAGAAAACACTCACAATCACTGGATTATGTCATCAGTGATGTCATTTGAGATGTCATCAGTGATGTCACTGACCATGTAATGAGTGATGTAACATGTGAGGTCATAAGCAGTGCATTGAGGGGACATGAGTTATAGTTGACTCAGGTAACTATAACAGCTGAATCTATCTAGTTTTGTATGAGTGAAATATTAGCCTAACTATAACGTCCCTATAACCTTTGGTTTATCAGTGTATTTCTACGTTTTTTTGAATTCTATTTCCTAACTATAACGTCTCTGTAACCTTTACTTTTTTTCAGTAAATATATGTAAACACATATTAATTGTTACATTCTATTAACACTCAAATTATGTTTTTGATTAAAGAGTGTAAGATTTGTCACAGACAACAGAGGTTGATTAGCAAGTGTGACCCGAAACCTGTTTGTCAGTGACAGTAAATGGACAGTCTGGCAGCAGTGCTATTGGTACAGCAATGTTTTGATGCTGTGTATTGAATCTGCGTTTCTACTAGTCTTTGTCAAAATGAAACTTGCAGTAATTTATGCATGAAATACTGAATTGCCTTGTCTACATTTGTATGCAAAATGCTTTTAATAATCACTCAAAGGAAGTCTCATCACCTCTTCAAACATCTTAGGCGGCTGTACTTTACGGTTGATATGGAAATATATTTGTTTCTGTTATCGCATTAATGGAATAATAATGACTTACTCCACCTGGTAATACAAATTTGCATAAAATTGCAGGCATTTGCTGCTGTGTTCATTTGGGCTTTTCCAGTATATGTTAACACTAAACAGTTGGGTATTTTTGATGTTGGTGTTTTGATTATGATTAGTTTGACATACATCCTTTTATGCAATTATCATTATCCCAAGTGATATTTTCTGCTGAAATACGCGTTTTAGGTGGCTCATGAAAAGTACTGGGACAACCTCCGTTTTAGCAGAAATCAGCGGAAGGTTTTGATAGACCGATGGGCTCGGGACAGAAAAAACCTGCTGGTGAAAGCAATAATGACAATTGCCGAAGCCTGTGCTGCATATGAGACAGAACAAATGTTGGCAGATGACAGAAAAAGACAGCAGAAGATATGTACAGAACTGAAAGAAAAGGTAAGAACGTCCTACAACACATTAACCTCTTTAAAGATTTCAGGTGCTCATTTTTGGTTAATTGAGTGATGCATGAAATAGTCCTCATTGGAGACACACTTTTTCTGTAAATTCAGTTTAACATACATTTCAAAGAAGTTTACCCCTCTATTTTGTTTTTATTTCAGTAAACAGAACTACTAAACCTCGTGTGACAACCTAAAGAGAAACCCATATGATTTCATTAGGGTTCTTTTCACTTCCTAGTGGAGAGTACCTTGCCTAGCTCAACACATTACTGAAACAATGTTAAAATACACAACCACTTCTCCATTAATAACTCATTTTTCGAAATGATATCTAATTTAATTACGCGGAACATCATGTCTCTGGTTTAATTGACATTGACCTCTTGCAGGCCTGCTGATGTGACTTCCTCTGTGAACCAGATTTGAAAACACTATTGAATGCTGTTCATTGGTCCTTTCTTCAGCACATGGGATGTAATGTTTGTTTGCATGTTTTGCTCTGCAGCATACTACCTAGCCTCTTATGTTAGTAGACACTGATGGAAATTATATCATGAAAATGTACATGCAAAAAATCCTCAAACATAAAACATGTCGGTCAGAACCATGATATTATTGGATATCATTCATCAACTGTATCATTCTTACTTACTGAGCATCATTAAGGTGACGTTAAAATGGTTTTGCAAGACCAGTGTAGAGCAATAACCGTTTGCGGAAAATGAGTAATTTAAGCAGGATATTCCTCAAGTAAACATCATTTTATAATAACGATGAGAATTAAAACGTCTACAGATGCTTGTATCCTGTTTTTATTGAGAACATTTGGTAATGAGAGATTTTAGGTCTTTTAAAATGTTCTAATTGAGATTTATTTTATTTTGTATCCTGAACGTTAATTTGTCCAATATTCCAAGGTGGATGTGTTTCCCATCTTTATGTTGTAGCCTTTAAAACAGGCAATTCATGTATGTGTTTCGTTAGTAATATATGCTTGTAAATGACTACAACTCAATAGAAGTACCTGTCCTTGAAGGACATACCTTAGATGGCATTGTGTAAGAAATCATGCACACGCTTTCCTAAACAGTTTTGCCTTTATGATTTATTTATTTATTAATGAATATATGTATGATATTTTTTATTTTGAGGCCCTTGCCACTGGTGCACCAGGGTGCTTTGCATAGACACTATAGGTACATAAAACATCAGAATAGGAAGTAACAGATAAGTACATGTATCAGAAAGAACTAGAAGGACTCGAGGAAGCTAAAGAAGGAGGAACTTGAAGAGGTATGTTTTGAGCTTTTTGCTTAATAGGGTAGGACTAGTTCTTATAACCTCTAGTATTAACTTCAATAGCTTTAGTGCTAGGTATGAAAATGCCAATCTGGCAGTTTTGCTTTTTTAGCTTTATGAATCTCTAGGTCAGTCTTTTTTTTGCTCTTGTGTCTATTAGGTCTTTATATATATTTTGTGTATGACAAAAGCCCTGAGTGAAACTGCTTTGTGCATTATACAGGTGATTTTGAAGGTGATGCTTGCTTCTAATTGGAGACAATTAAGTTGTTTAATAATTCACATAACATGGTTCAATTTCCTAATGTTTGTTACTGTAAGAAATTGCGGTATTAGTTGAGCCTGGTTACAACCCTTCTTAAGCAACAGCTACAATTCTTGTCAGGGTGAACCACAAAAGTCCCTAAATTAATGTGGGCTTATACCTTTGGTAGCTTGGCAAAAAAGCAGTCAGGCTTAACTTAGAGGCACTGTGTAAAGTTTTTATACAGCACCCAAACTGTAATAAATTGAAAATAGAACACAAGATAAATTCTAAGCAATTTCAAAAAATATGGTAGATTTTAATTAATAAATGATACCATAGCAACAAAAACCCAATCACTAGAATTGGAGATATGCAATTTCAAAGTTTTGCAAGTATAGCACCTAAAAACACAAAGCACCACTAGCAATCATCTGGTCTTACTAGACCGCGGGGAAAGTCACTATTCAGGCTGACTGCGATGGAGTGCGGGTTGAAGATGGGAACCAGTTTATTCCAGCTGAAAAAGGTCCCTTTTCAAAGTTCCATGTGAAGAGTCCTGTTTGCGTTGGAAGAGGCCACGAGAAGCAGGGAGAGTGTTATGGATGGTCGTTGCTGTAGGGCAAAGAGCAGGCCTGATGTTGTGGATGGTTGTCCCTGTAGCGTGAAAATCCTTTTGGTGTTACAGACAGTCATTGTTGGAGCTTCGCTTTGGTGATCCTCGCTGACTGGTATTGTAGTGTGAAGTGCAGATCTCATGTTAGCAGGCGTCGCTGCTGCGAGAAGAGTTAGGTTCACTGAAGCTTCACCCTGGCGGTCGTTGCGAACTGCAGAGTCTTGGCGCAAACTGTCCCTTTCGCAGTCATGAAGAGTCCAAATGTAAGAATGTCTCCTTTCTTCACAGAGGATTTACTCTGATGCTAGCTAAGGGTCCAGGACCTGCAATGGCACTGCTAGGGGATTAAAAGCTCACTTAAGCAGAGGCCAGCAGGGCTCAGTCAGGTCAAGTGCAGGTTTAGTTGCAGCAAGTCAGCTGGGCAGTTGCAGGGAGGCCTCTGGAGCCTGTTTAGTCCCTGTAGCCCAGAACAGAAGGTCAGCCAACTGACTCTTGGAGTCACTCAGGTTAGTCTGGAATGAAGGGAGCAGGTCCAGTCTTCCCGTTCACGAAATGCCCAAAACCTCATATATCTTCTTTCTTCATAGAGGAGTGCACTCTGATCCTAACCAAGGGTTCATTATCTGGGAAGGCACTTCTTGGGGATCAGTAACTCACCCTAGGGTGATAATTCATTTAGGGCCATATGTATCATTCAAAATTGCGGTTGCAAGCTCCAAAATTCGCTGAATTTCAGCGTTTGCGATCGAAATTTAGCTAAGTGGAATGTAGGAATGGAAAACAGCCTCGCAAAATAAGGAATAGCAAAATTGCGATTCCCTATTTTGCGATTGCATTTAAGGAATCATAAATTGCGATTCCTTAAATGCAATGTAAGAGGCCCACAAAAAGTACAATTTGGCATAAGGAATCACAAATTACCACCAACTTCAAGTTGGTGGTAATATGCGATTTCTTTGAAAAATGCACTTTTTTGCATTTTTCAAATTGCCATGTGGAGCCCATACATGCCCTTAGGGCATGTATGTGTGCCAAATGGCACTTATCCACATTTCAGGGATGCAACAGGGTGTCCTTTTGACACCCTGACACCCTTGAAATTGCATTCTTAATTTGCGATTCTCTAAATGAGAATCGCAAATTGAGAATGTCTTCTTATTCATTCCTATGGGCCACTAGGCCCATAGGAATGAATGGGGAGGTATTCCTTAATTGTGAATCACAATTTGCAATTCGCAATTAAGGAATATGTAGGATTCGCTAAATTATTTGCAAACCCTACATACATAGCATTTAGCGATTCTCAAATAGCGATTGGCAAAAAATCGCTATTTGAGAATCGCAAAACCAAAGTTTCATACATATGGCATATAGCCATCTATGTATTTATTGATGAGGATTGTTTGAATACAGACGTATGAGTTCTTCTTTGGAGTACAATTTCAGGAAGAAGGCATGTGTCCAATTGATCATATATTGAAGGCAGTTTTTAAGCTTGCTAATGTTTTTGCATATAGATACCCTAAGTTAGAGTTTGTCATCATCTGCATACTGATGTAGGGTTATGTTCTCCACTTGTACCATTTCTGATAGGGGTTTCCTGTAGACGTTAAAGAGGTGAGGGGAGAAGGATACTACAGGTCAAATAATATGATGATAATATGAATGCATCAAGTTTAATGATTTGTGGTTCTGGCAGTGGGGAAGGAGTGGAGCCACTTAGGTACAATGCTTTCAGTGCCCAATCTGGTGGGGGGATTTTCATTAAGATTGTGTGATTTACAATGTTGAAAGTTGCTGTAAGGTCTAAACGCAGCAGTAAACAGGTTTTTCATCAATAATGTGAAGTGTAGCTGGTTCTATTCTATGTTTCTCCCTAAATCCAGGCTGCGGAGAAGTGGGACTCACTAGTTAGATGCGGCAGACCCTGAAGCATAGGTCAGGCCTGGGACCAGGGTTCAATTCCCGACGCTGCAGGGTCTTGGGCTCAATGTCTGCGGACTCAATAATTCTCGCCTTGGTGCCTACTCTAATCATGGGTCCCACTCTGGGCAATAGCTTGCTTAATCTCCACAACAGCCCCAACAGCGCTGGGATGCCTGGCTTCACCTTAGGGGTGCCCAGGAGGGGGCATCTCACAGGGAAAGCCAGGAAGGGTTCCACAGTGGTATACAGCGCCAGGATGCCCCGAGATGGGGCAGCAGTGTGCTTTACAAGTATACACACACATTTTGTTAAGCAGGTCGTTATTAGTAAAGCGTATAAGGATTTGAGTAGTAGGACTATCAAGCCACTTCATTTTTAAATGAAGTGGCTTAAAAATAAAGTGGCTTGATAGTCCATGCCTATACATTTGACAGTTTACAAGTGAATGTTTTCCTTCTGGTTTTATTGTCAAGGAGTTATAGATTTTAATGATATTCCTGTCTTAAGATGTCAGGCATAATTCTGAGATCTTGAGTTGAGCTTTTTTTCTTCACACACATATTGCTTCAGAACTTAGATCTAATGCAACAATCTTCACACATATAACCTCCAGGGTGAAGGGTATCCCCTCTGCATAGTATGAAATGGGATCACGCAAAGAGTTTTGTAGCACCTTTTTACGGACAACCATTGCTTGACCCTTGTACCTCATTCTAAAATGCAGTGGGAATGGGTTTGCAGAACTGCACTTCAAGCAGCTTTTATTAAAAAGGCAATTGAATTGTACAGTAACTAAACCAAAATCTTCTCACTGCAAAGGTACGATCCTTGTTGCATGGTGGCATTATTAGTTATAATAAACATCCTACAGATAACATTACCTTACTCTACAGTTTCTTCAGTGCTTTCACTCATATTCTCCCTGACTTGATTCTGGGGATTAAATAAAATGTTCTCTGAAGAAATGGAAGTATTAGATGATGTGATCCAGTAGCCATGGCCTTCTTTAACCGCATGCGCGCTAGCGGAATTCCGCTCCTGCGCTGACTTTTTCAAAAACGCACTTTACGTGACGAGCTGGGCTCGTCATCAGCGTGCGAGCGGGCTACGCCATGACGAGCCCAGCTCGTCATCAGCGTCGAAGGGGTTAATGTCAACATGTTGAAATATGAGACACAGGTCTCCCAAACACGTGACATGAAAGTGTATCGCCAGCTTAACCTCCCCGGTTGTAGAGTGGTCTTCTGGTGTCCCCAAGAACAGTATTCCACCAGAATATCGTATCGAACATATTGTGCTACAAAAATATTGTACCCAAATTATTGACTACCAGAACAGTGTTATGGTATGTATATAAGTAAGTTTAGATTTACGGTACTTAACTCCACATATGTTTGGTGTGTCACACTCTCTCTCTATAGATATATATATGAATATAAATGAGCGTGCAGTCACTTTACAGATAAGCTACCTCACCTGTGTTCAAGGCTCATTGTGGAGCTGAAACACATAAGGGAAATGAACTGAGAATATGCTGCCTTGCAAATAAATCCACTGCTGTTCCTAGAACTGGCTTCGGCACCTCTCTTTTGTTTTGTGAATTGACAGGCTGCTCCATGTCTGTCTATGTCCAAAGCCGCCCTGCACGGTTGGAGGCTCCCCTGCTCGGAGGTGTTTTGTGGATTAAATGTGGGAGCATGACCTGCTCACTTCTAAGCCAGCAAAATGATTTATCCGGGCAGGAGGTGGGCAAGGGAATGTCTGACATAATATCGACAGACAGAATATCTACATACAAAAACTATCGACACAAAAATATCGAAATCAAAAATATCGGAGTCATATCTTCATAAAGGTAAGTACAAAAATATCGAAAAATTAATATCGTAGTACAAAAATATCGAAATTAAAAATATCGTTTTTTTAAATGTATTAATAATAATGTAAAAATAATTTTAAAATACATATAATTTTACAAATATTAAATAAAAATATTAAAACATAAATAAAAAACTTAAAACTAATACATATACATTTAAAATAAATTAAAAACTTAATAATTTAATGTCATTTTATTTTTTTTAATTTCATTTAATTGATTTAATTTAAATTTATTTTATTTTTACCCTGTACGACTGTACCCCAAAAAACCCAAAACTGACCCTGAACCCTAAAAATACCCCTTTACCCAAAAACCCAAAACTGACCCTGAACCCTAAAAATACCCCTTTACCCAAAAACTGAAAACTGACCCTGAACCCTAAAAATACCTCTTTACCCAAAAACCCAAAACTGACCCTGAACCCTAAAAATACCCCTTTACCCAAAAACTGAAAACTGACCCTGAACCCTAAAAATACCCCTTTACCCAAAAACTGAAAACTGAAAACTGACCCTGAACCCAAAAAATACCCCTTTACCCAAAAACTGAAAACTGACCCTGAAACCTAAAAATACCCCTTTACCCAAAAACTGAAAACTGACCCTGAACCCTAAAAATACCCCTTTACCCAAAAACTGAAAACTGACTCTGAACCCTAAAAATACTCCTTTACCCAAAATTAATTCATATTATTTAATTACCAATTAATTATTAATTAACAATAACAATAAAGTAAATATATTAGCACATTAGCTGTAATTAATTAAATTTAATAATTAATATTATTTTTTCCCAATTAATTAATTAACAGTAACAAAAAATTATATATATAAAAAAATTACTCTAATTAATGTAATTAACTAATTATTATTAATTAATTATTAATTAAAAATATGTACAAAATTATAATAATTAATTAACTAATTAATATTAATTAATTACCAATTATTATTAATTAAAAATATTTACAAACATATATTAATTAATTAATTATTATTAAATTACTTCCCACCCTATTCCCCTATAAACCCACAACCCGCTCTGATACTAAAACGCAAAATGTAAACAAATTTACAAATTTTCAAACATACATTACAAAACATGTTTAACAAACATATAAACAACATAATAAAATACATAACACTAAAAAATTTTCTCGATATTAGTAAAATTCGATATTAGTAACATACATACCTTAAAAAAACGATATTCTGTCTGTCGATATTTTGGACATCGATATTCTGTACTGTCGAAATTAAAACATCAATATTATTGTATATCGATATTTTAATTTAGATATTTTGTCTGCCTACCGGGCAGAGGACACTAGAGGTGAGGAACTCTTCTCCTCACTACTTTTCCAGGACACTCTGCAATATTTGGAGACATTATTTTAAGAGCATTCTTAGAGGCTGTGCTTGAAAATTATGGCTTGCTGTACCAGGCTGAATTATAATGGCTTTTCCAAAACCTGAAAGAAATTCCAGTATATGTGCATTAAAGTAAATAACTTTGAAACACACAACTGCAATTTTTGTACACAGTTGTGTTTTATTTGGAAATTGCACAGCAGTTGCATATTAACATACTGCTTTTGTAGTCCTTTCTGGTAAATGTATGATTTGATACCATGGAAGTTATGTAGGAGCCTGGATTTAAATGAGCATGCAGTCACTTTACAGATAAGCTACCTCCCCTGTGTTCAAGGCCCATTGTGGAGGCGAAACGCCTAAGGAGAATGAATTGAAAGTATGCTGCCTTTCACACTTGCAAATAAATGCACAGCTGTTCTAGGGACTGGGTTTTGGCAGCATATATATATATATATATATATATATATATATATATATATATATATATATATATATATATATATATATATATATATATAGAATGGAAATTGACGCCGCACCGGCCGAGTGAGCGCATGAGACCACGGGTTGCCCAGTGCTAAGAAGAGTACGGCTCCGCTTCCACACACAGCGGAAAATCCCGGCTGGCGCACTATATTTATTTTTGAAGCTTCACCCGAACAAGGCGAGGGGAACTTAAACACGAACATTGTGGGAATTTGGCCATCCTTGCATGATTTATATGTTTAGTGAATCGGAGCGCCGGGATGCGGCCCTGAACATATTTAAAAACAAAGGAGAAAGAGAGGCTAATCAGCAAGCACAAGCAGGACCAATTAAATTATTTGTTGGCTGGTGGGAGGAGCAGGTGGCCTGGGGGGCATCTAACAAAGAATGGACAGATTGCATTGTGGGGTGGTACCGCTTCATAGACGATCTTTTGATCATATGGAATGGGCCCCCTGACAAAGCTAGGGAATACATCCAAGTCCTGAATAGGAATGAAGTCAATTTGGAATTCTCAGGTGAAGTAAGTACTACATCTGTGAATTATCTAGATATTAATATCTACATAGATGCAGGAGAACTGAATACCCGTCTGTACCGTAAACCTACGGCGGGGAATTCGGTGTTGGCAGCCACCAGTTGCCACCCCCCAACCTCATTAGAAGTATCCCCAATATCCCTAATTAAAAGAAACTGCTCGGATGAGAACGAACTCCAGAGTGCTGCTAGCAAAAGCATGCAACGTTTCAGAAACCGTGGTTACAGTGATGTAATCTTAAATAGTGCCTTTGAAAGAGCCAACAAACTCGAAAGGAAAAACCTTCTCAAGACCAAAGAAAAAGAAAAGCAGGACTCTAAACATGAAGGCAAATTTTGCCTTATAACTACTTATTCGAAGAATGCCATGCACCTAAAAAAGATTTTGAGAAGGAGCTGGCATATACTTCAAACTGATGAGATTTTAAATCCAGATCTACCATCCAATCCGTTGATCACCTTTAGAAAGGCGAGATCTCTAAAAAATGATCTGGTACAGAGTCATTTTGTTAAAAAATCCAAATCAGCGTTTGGTCCAATGAAAGGCTTTTTCCCTTGTGGGAAATGCAAAGCTTGCAAGATCAGCAAAAGAGTCTTGAGTTATGAAATCCCCAATACAGGAGTAGGTAAAAAGATCAGAAGCTTTCTAACTTGTACAACTCCCTATAGTGTTTACTGTTTAACCTGCCCAAGTGGGTTGCGCTACGTGGGGAGTACTATCAATCCCATGAAAATGAGAATACTGGAACACATGAGGGCCATTGCAAAGGGCGATGAGGCTTACCCTGTTGCGCATCATTTTGACAAAGTTCATCAACGCAACAGGTATTTATTGAGCTATTTTGGCCTGGATCATGTTCCCAGTAACCCTAGAGGGGGGGATAGACTGCTTAGACTTCGCAGGCTTGAGTCGAGGTACATCATCGACATGCACACGAAACATCCTCTAGGGTTGAATAGCAGCGAAGAACTGGCTATACATTTGGGGGAATAAGTATGAACTGTTGGAGTGCTCCTGTAACGAGGATCACTAGTGTTTGTTGTTATGGTCTGATGGGTTAAGAACTAGGGGTTGGCTATACCCCTGACCACAAGCTATTGTATATACTGTAATTAATGCCTGGATAAATTGTGGAACATTGTACAATATGTAAATAGAATTACTCTTCTCTAACCTCTTGCTCCTTTCTCCATGTTCTTTTCTTCCCTGCCTCTTTTTCTTTTCCTTTTTCTCCTTTTTCTCTTTTTTCTCTCTTTTCTCTTTCTTTTTTGCACGACTCTTTACTGGTCACCTCTGGACACAGGTGAAGCTATAGGATATGGAGCGTATGCCCATCCAGGGCTTCATGTTGGTTTTTGAGATAAACATGTCTATTTCGTATTGATTGTAAATAGGTGTGCCAATCCATGGGCTTTATCTTTTGTTTAGTCATTATTTAGTCATTGATTACGTGATTAATTTGACATTTAAAGATGGAGCTCATCTTTTTGAGGTTCTGGCTGATTTTCACGAGCCCTTTTTTGCTTTTCATTAACCTTGTGTTTAACTGTGACCAAGTTGGCGCTTCGGTAAACATGGATGAGGGTTTACTACCGAAACGCGTCTGTTAAGCAGTGTTTATTTCGTCTTTGAATAAATAACCCAAACTGTTTCCTGCGAGTGCTTCTTTGCCGTTTGGACATTGTCCCTTGGTACGGAATCGGAGCAGAGAATGTATATATATGTATATATATATATATATTCACTGAAAAACCATAGGTTTCAGGCCTTATATAGTTAGTAATTAGCATTTAAAAAACCATTGAAATTGCTCCTATATAGTTAGTTGTACTAACTATATTTCGCGCACCCGCAATCCACTGCTGATGATGTCACATATTAGATCATTCATGACATGGTCAGTGACATCACTGATGACATCTCAAATGACATCACTGATGACATCACTGATGACATCATCCAGTGAATGTGGTTTGCTTCGGTATTTAAATATGCATTATATATATATATATATATATATAGCAATTTGCATTGAAGAATGAGTGGATATATATAAATAAATATTTGAAAGAAGGATTTAGTAGCAGTGTAATTGACTGTTTTCTTGACCAATTTATTATATTTCACTAAATATAGTGGATAGTGACTAAACTGTGTGAATATCTGTATCACTTTGTCAGTTGTTGTGTAAACTAGTTCTACAGTTGGTTACTAGCTATGTCAAAGTCTATATTAGTTATTGATTAGTTAACTGAGTATTTGTATGGGAGAGTGAAAGTGTGTGTGGTTTAGTGGGGGGTGTGTGACTGTCCAAAGATGTGTGAATAGTTGATTCCGTAGATATATGAAGTTAAAACTACATGTTCTAAGAGTTCTTTTGGTGCGTGAATCTCTTTATGGGTGTGGTGATGAGCAAATATATTTCTCAATGGTACATGTCCAACAAACTAGAAAAATAAAAGGCAGTGTCTGTGTCAATTGTTGTATATAAGTAAGTATACATAAGACTCAATGATTGTGTGAGTGACTGTATGGATAACTGTATACTTGTAATAATGATTTTATAATTCACTAAGTATGACTTAATATATATGAATAGATGAAGTGGTGTTTGTATAAGTGTGTAGCTAAGTAAATATGTAAGTATGATCCATTGCTTGCATAAGTGAGTAGGATGACTTCATATGTGAATAGGATGTGTGCTGGTGTGTAATGTCGATATAGGTGTATAAGTATTTTTGATAGTGTTCTATTGTTCATTGACAGCATGTATGAGTGAATCTACAGGTAAGGGATTAGATGTGTGTATACATCTATGAATCACTGAGTGGGTTGTTAGATACTTGTATTGCTGTGACAATGGATTCAAATATGATACTTTGTATTTTACAAAGAGTGATGAAAGATTTTACTAGTGTATGAAAAAGGTGTATGTGATTGTCACGTGGATGACATCATCAGCAGTGGATTGCGGGTGCGCGAAATATAGTTAGTACAACTAACTATATAGGGGCAATTTCAATGGTTTTTTAAATGCTAATTCCTAACTATATAAGGCCTGAAACCTATGTTTTTTTCAGTGAATTTCAAAGGGTTTTTATATGCTAATTCCTAACTATATAAGGCCTGAAACCTATGGTTTTTTCAGTGAATTTGCAAGGTTTTTTTAATGCTAATTCCTAACTATATAAGGCCTGAAACCTATGGTTTTTTCAGTGAATTTGCAAGGTTTTGTAAATGCTAATTCTATTAGCGAATAACTTTTAAATATGTTAATATCCTTGTGGGACCACCTGAGCAGCCCTAGGGGGTCAGGTTCTTTCTACCCTGCCCCCTTTTTGCATTCTACATGTTTGTTTTCTACTTCTTTTGTGCCACAGTCTAACTAGCACAAGATGAATGCCAACACTTCCAGGTTTGAAGTATTGACAGCCAATGAGCATTCTGCTTTCCTGTGAAAGGCATGCTGATTGGCTGCCACTGTCTGTCAACACTCTAAACCAGGAAGTGTTGGCAGCCATCTTGTGCCTCGGTAGAACTAAGGCACAAGAAAGCAGTGAAACAAAGGTGTAAAACACGCAAATCGGGCAGGATAGAAGCCCCCTGACCCCCTAGGCCTGCTCAGGGGGTCCCACAAGGACCCCCCAGGCCCAAAAATATTTATTGTTCTGGTTTTCCCCGTGGTATGCTCAGGGTACGCGTACCTGTAAGCGTACATGGGAACGCACCCTGCGCTTACCCCGCGAAAAGTTTTAAAAAAATAAAATATTTTTTTTGCACGATCTGTCATGTCAATTACTCTATCCACAGAGTCCACCCATATTATTATATAGGTTTGAAAACAAACTCTAATACTGTTATGGACTGACAATGTACATCAAGGATAATTTTTGATTCAATTATATACCGTAATAAATAATTTTTTGCAGATCACTAGAGGGAAGAAAGTAAGAGAGCTGGCTAAAATTACTACTGACTGGGAACCAAAGCAATTAATCCTCGTCTATTTACAAATTTACAAATGTGTCGTCATCAGACTAGAAACAGGATCTTGTTACAATAAACATCATCTTCTGGGAGCATAGTATTATGCCAAACTGCAGGTTCTTCTAAAAAATGGCGCATATCTTCTGTCGTATTTAACCAGTTGGGCCATTTGCAGTCAAACTCTAAGATATATTTAGTTTCCAACTGCCGAAGTGAACCCTCCCTGTTTCCACCACGTCTCTGTTTGGCTACAGAGTCCACAACGTAATAAGAGAGGCAGTTAATATCATTGGCATGAGTTTTTTGAAATGTCTCGCCACAGGATGTCACATCACTGTGGAGAATGGCCCTTATGTGCTGCAAGATCCTGACGCGCACCTGCAGCTTGGTACTACCAGCGTAGTTGAGCCCACAGGTGCACGTCAGGACATATACAGCACACTCGGTCTTGCAGTTGAATGTTCCCTCAATTTTTTTAGGAATGACACTAAATGGGGTTATGTATGTGGACATGTTCCGACCAAATTTACAAGCCCGACAGGTGGAGCACTTCCTGAACCTGTTCGCAGGTTGCAGCCAAATAGTGGCCTTCTTGATCTCTGGTGAGGCCTTATCTAAAACTGAACCCATTGTGCTACTGCGCCTGAACGTGATGATTGGTTTGTTCACCACCCTGTCATGGAGAACGCTGTCTGTTAGCACAATAGGCCAATGTTTATTGATAATGGCCCTTATCTGCCGCTCCTCCCTATTGTAGGTGGTAATAAGTCTGGGAGTATTCATCACTTTGTAAGCAGCAATAGTGTCAGGAACTGTGATTGTATTGGTTTCAGATTCGAAAAGACTGGCTCTAGATCTACCAGCCTCTTTGTCCTTTGCTTCCTGCAAAATCCTGTCTGTATAACCCCTGGCCTTAAGTCTATCTAATAGCTCTTCTTGGCAGATCTTAAATGTGTTCTCATTGCTGCAAATACGCTTCAACCTAAGGATTTCTCCGTAGGGAATGCTAGCAATGAGATGCTTTGGCTGAGAGCTCATGGCATGCAGAGTGATGTTTCCCGCAGTGGGTTTTCTGTATAGAGTACTTTCAATTTTGTTATTATTAGTGTACAGCCGTACATCTAAAAACTCTATTTCGTTTCTGTGTATATGGGAAGTGAATTTCAAGTTAAAGGTGTTCAAATTAATCTTCCTTATGAAGTTCAACGCTTTTTCTTCACTTCCTCTCCAGACGATAAAAACATTGGCAATGTATCTCAAATAGGATACAATGTTAGCCACCCATACATATATATATATATATATTCTGTTGTTTGCCTCAATAAACCTGCAATACTTCGCATCGCATACCTGGTGTGGCTCGTCTTTTTCTGCATAATCAGCAGGAATTATATATATATTACCTACTGGCGGTTGACAGTAGGTAGTTATAGTTAGGACCAAGTTTCCATAGGGATAGCATTTTTCATTTTGGTTATAACTTTGGCGTTGTTTGATAAATCTTCATCAGATTTTCAAAACTAATTCTTTGTTCATATCAGCTCCTATGTTGAATTTGGGGGTGATTCCTCGTGGGGGAGCTGAGAAAAAAGGGGGGTCCCAAAACGTGTTTTCTCCATGTTAATTTCAGTAGGAAACTTTAGACAAGGCTACAGGTCGAACGGGTGAACAAAACTACCCCAAATTTGGCAAGGAGAAGGGTTTTGGTCTAGAAAGCACTCTTTTGTTTATTTGGTGTAAATTCGTTCAGTAGTTTTGGAGAAATATCGAAATTTACAGATATCGATATGTGGGAATTCTGCCATCTGATTGGCTGAGGCGTTACGAGCAGAAGTTTGCTGCCTATTGGCTGCGAGCGGTGCAAGCGGTTGCAACTAGGAAGTGTTGGCCACCATTTTGTGATACCGTTGAAGCGAGTAAGGGGAAGAAAGGGAGAAAAAAGAAGGAAAGAGGAGGGTAGGAGCGCTGTGAGCTCTGTAGGGTAGTTAGGGTGTGCTATAGAGGAAGTGTGAAGCAAAGTATTTACCCTTACCGGTGTGAAAGTGTTTTGCCCAAGTGAGATGGTGGTGAGGGGAGGTGCCGGTAAACCTGGGGATAAAAGCGTGCACCTAAACCGTGAGCTGAGTGCTGTAACTGATGTGCTGTGGGTGTTGTATCATACAAGCCGAAGCAAAGTATTTACCCGTACCGGTGTTTAAGTGCTGTTTTGCCTTGAGTGAGATGGTGCTGAGGTGAGGTACCGGTAAACTCGGGGATGAAACCGTGCGCCTAAACTGTGAGCTGAGTGCTGTATCAGTGAATTCCACATTACATGTTGCAGTTCCATGTGACATCAACAATACCTATTAGAGTTCAATTACTCTAAATTATATAAGGAAAATAAAGGTAGGGTACGATTACCACATGTATCCTTTAGGAAAACAAAGAAAAAAAAGGTTTTGCAAAATGTAATGGTACTGCTTTTTTGTAACCCAAAATTATCAACAGTAGAACAGTCAGGAAGCAGTTGTACATTAGATTCTATTTGGTGCTTATCAGAATTGGTAATACTTCTACCCACATTGGAACTTTGAGGAGGCATCCAAACTTTGCGCTTCTGAGAAGCACATTCGGTACCCTTCTGGTCAAACCATACATTATTGTCTTCAGCTCTTTCAAAAAAAATTCTTGTGCAGAGAGCTAAGGCATCGAGCTGAGGCAAACTCCAACCGCTTCTGTTGTTTTCAAACCGAAGCTCCTGCATCAGTGAATTTCACATTACATGTTACAGTTCCATGTGACATGAACAATAGCTATTAGTCATGAATGACTAAATTGTATAATGAAAATAGAGGTAGGATACGATTACCACACTGTGCCAACCGGTTCCTTAACAATGTCATGTTTTTTTATCCTGATCCCCAGCTTGTGAGCACAGGCTGAGGAAGAGTACATTTGTGTGAAAGGGCTTTGTGGATAACAGGCAGGCAGTATGCATAGACATGGTTGCAAGATGGATTTCGGAAATAGGCTAATTTAGCAATTAAATAGCGTATTTGCATAGGACATACATCACCGATCCCTGGTTAGAGTAGAGACGTAAGGGGCAATAATGAAAACTGAGTTCAAGTGTGTGAGCATACTTAGAAAGTTACTATATGAAAATAATTAAATTTAAGTGTATTAAAAAAATTTAAAGGAAAAAGTCATAAAAGTTGGAAAAAAGCAATCGAAGAATAACGTGAATTTCTTACAAGTCTTGGAGATTACAGTCCGGAAGTTCTTTAGCAGCTTGAGATGCGCAATGTACCAAGAGGTCATTGTTGCCATCGTGTGAGAAAAGCGAAGCGATCCAATTCATATCCTCGAAGGGACAGTAATGTTCCTCGAATCTTAGAGCGGCAATTTGAATTGGCAGGCAATCTGCAAAGTTGTCAAAGGTCGCACGTTGCAGGAGATATTTCGCGGCAGTGCAGAAATCCCATTCTGCCACAATACCTTTTTGCGTTGCATCCGCCATTCTCCACTGCCTGAACAATCAAGTTTATGGTTTTCAAGATACTCCATTACCTGCTGGATATCGGGAGCGATTGTTGGGATGTTGGCATGGTATAGATCCATTCACCAGTCAAATAGGCAAGTTTTGCAATAAAAAGATGGTTGTACGCAGATTGCATATGTGTAAATAAATGTCTTGTTGTAGCTGGCTCCGATAATAGATAAAGGCTGGCAGCCGAAAAGTTGTTCCATTTTTGGACAGTATTGCTGTAGCTTCGCTTAGAGGCGTATTCTGTCAGACATGGTTGTTAGCACAGGGAGCACAGCCATGTTTTACAAGCAAAAATAGTAGTAGGGTGGCCGCAAAGAGAGCGATAATTATGGGCACTGTTCCTGTTATTCCTTAGATGATCGAATATATGAAGTCTGGTATTATACCAAAAACAGTTTGAAAGAGTGTGAGAAGACCGGAGGAGACCGTGTTAAAAAAAATGTGCCAGACCGTGAGTTTGAGATGTGTTGAAAATTATGTAACAATTCACAAAGCGTAATGGGAGGTTCGTATTTAAACGGGTCTGTATTTTACTTGAAGTTTGTGTTATCTGCAATCGATACATTTCTTTTGCAGAAGTGAGGGACACTTCTGTTCTGAACAAAAGCTGTTTCACTTTGGTTAGTTTCATGAAATCTGTTTTCAAAGTAGGTTTTGAAGGTCAAGTTGAGGTTTGGGAATTGTTTTGTGTGGTTGGGAATAGACATTGCCACAGGAAGTTACTCCGTTTGAAACAGTAAGGACAGACGGTATGCCAGCTCATATTCCTTAGGAGTGCATGTTATTGAGAAGCAGATAAGTGCTGTTTGAAAGCTGTGTGAATGTTGGGCTTATTGTGGGAGTTGGTGTGGTTTTAAGAAAGCTCGCAAGATTGGGGGCTGTAATCTTAGAAGCGTTGAGCAGTTGGACATTCTTGGATAGTAATGAATGAGTGCCATTGTGGTCGCACTTTTCACCTGTGAGAAAGTTCTGTATCCTCTTTAAGACAGCGGTATGTAAATGGGAGAAAGCACTGCTTGTGAATAAACGTGCTACCTTATATAATCACATGCAACATGACAAAAAACATGTACACCTAGCAGACACAACAACACTACGTACTGTGGGAACCGTGGCTAGCCATATATACAAACCAAAAATGGCATGGCACCTCTGCCACACAATGCAGAATGTGGTGAGAGATGAGAGCAAAGTATGTGCAAAGGTGGGAAGTGATTCTCGATTATAAAAGTATACAATGCAAAGTGTTGAGGGGATGTGCCGGACAGACTTGAGTATGCAGAGCACAGGCATGTACATGTGAACATACACTGATGGTCTATTGAGTGAAGTAGACAGTGGACGCAACCATGATAGTACAGTCAGTAGGGAAGAGCATGAAAACATAGCGAGTATGTGCCCCCTCCCCTCCCAAATCTTGAGCGTAGTGTGCTGGCTCAGCGTATGCACGGCTAGCGTAGGGGTATGAATAAAAGGCACGTTTCTCTGGTTGTGGTTCTGTTCCGGAATGGCGAACGTGTCTGCCTGGTCTGCGCAGCTTACACAGCCATGAGGTTGACCCCGTGAGTGAAGGTGGCTGCGTGAATGATGCTCTCAGCCTGCTGGTATCCAAAAACCGTCATGGCCGCTGTGACACACATATGTCGCACAGTTCACCTTTTGCTACCGCATTATGTGAAAGAGGGCCCACCAAGAGCCGGTGGAAGCTCCTGGGCCGAGGACTGAGAGGTCGGAAACTTCCTGAGATCAGCGCAGGCTACTGCATCACAGGCACACAGCGCCCAGCCTGAGGCCCAGCACCGTGGAGTGCTCTGTATACTACTAACACAGTAGTCCAACATGTACCAACAGTGGAACGATGTCTTGATCGCATAATGGACGATGTTAGTACTGCATCTGAGAGTGGAGATTAAGGTACTCCCTTCACCAGGTGCAACCAACTGTAGGTCCTAACAGTGGAACAGTGTCTTGATCCCACAATGGACGATGTCCGATATTACCTGTTGCTTGCTTTTCACAGAACTCCCTCCATTGAGGTGCATCACACTCTGTGCTTCCGTAGTTACCTGCTGCACATGATTATTGGGCTTGGCTGATGGAAGTTGCTGGGCAACACCGCGGTACAGCAGGTCCGAACAGTGAACCAGGGTCTTGATTCTATGATTGAGGATGTCACAAGTTAAAGTCTGTGATAATTTCTGTGTACCCCCTCTGACCAGGTGCAACCAACTGTAGGTCCCAACAGTGGAACGGTGTCTTGATCCCACAATGGTTCACAATTCAGATCGAGTCGGTATTGTAGATGCGGTAGTCCTGTAGGAAAAGATATTGCATCTGAGCGGTCTGTCTGCACCACTCATTCACATCATGGCTGGCTCCGCATATGCTTTTTTGTTGCTACATGTACTGCAAACTGTGGAGCTCAAGTCAATGCCACGTGGCTGTGGGTCCTTGCTGAACGCTCTTTCTGGCCTACACTGCAGACAGCCGTGTTCACATTTGCTATTGAGTCGGTATTGTAGATGACGCAGTCCTGTAGGAAAAGACAATGCTGCAGTGAGCACTGTCTGCACCACTCATACGCATCATGGCTGGCTCCGCAGATGCTTTTTGTTGCTTTGCGTCCTGCAAACTGTGGACCTCAAGTCAATACCATGTGGCTGTGGGCCTTTGCTGACTGTTTTGTCTGGCTTACACTGCAGACAGCAGGGTTCACAATTCAGATCGAGTCGCTATTGCAGATGATGCAGTGTTGATGGCAACACATATTGCTCCTAGGACGGCCTGCCCGCAGCACGTATCATCGCTGGCTGTGCACATGCTGAATGCTTTTGATGTAGCTATGTGAGTGCACTAGAACTGATGGAGCGTTTATGACATAATTTTTTGGGTATAATTTCAGATCTATTGACTGTTTTTCAGTATACCACAAGTTGTGGTTCTTTTACGATAGAATTTTTTCAGTATTATTTCACATCTACTGTCCGGATTCCCGTGCTGATCGAGCTTGGTAGACTACCGGTACGGGACTGTAGTTTTCTCAACAAAAAAAAAATGATATACATATTTTTGGGGGAAGATATCAAACATGACATATTTTATAAAATAAAAAAAAAGGTTAATATAGTTCCAAAATATTTAAAATAATTAGAAAAAATATAGGTTTTATAAATATTAAAATATGAAATTAACATTTAAAAAACCTTTGAAATTCACTGAAAAACATAGGTTTTACAGAAATTATAGTTAGGAATTAGCATTTTTAAAAACTTAAAAAATCACTGAAAAAACCATAGGTTTCAGGGACGTTATAGTTAGTTGAACATTTGACTCATATAAAACCAGGGAACTTCGCCAGTTATAGTTGGTTGAGCTAACTATAACTCGCACTGCTGATGACGTCACATATTACATCACTCATGACATGGTCAGTGACATCACTGATGACATCACTGATGACATCTCAAATGACATCACTGATGACATCACTGATGAAATCATCCAAATGATAATCTGATGCACATACTGATGCTCTAATATAAACTTTGATACACCGACTCTAAAATACAGACTACTATTTTTGAAACCATACACACAACAATGCCAGATACTACATACCACCAACTATTTCCTAGGCCTATTCACACATCCATTGACCTATACATACAGTTACTAATCAATGCAGTACTATAATATGTACTCATACACCTATACATACAGCCACACTCTACCACCATCCATAGAGTTATTCACACACCTAGTCAGTCATGCAAATAATGAATTACATACTCATTTATTCATATATACAGTTATACACACCAACTGAGTTATTTATACACACACACCACATCACTTATTTATGCAGATACTAACACATACTTACTGTCTTCAAAACCCCTTGATACAAGCAGACACTCATTTATTCACCCACTCTTCAAATAACTTCCTCTCATTTATAGTCATTTATATACTCCAACACTCACATATACTGCCTTAAAACATATGTAGTTACTCACACATATACCACTGAGACATTCATTCACTCACCAACACACCCATAGACACACTCACACACCCATACAGCCCTTCACGGTTGCACTCTTGAACCCATACACCCAGGGAATAACTTACTCATCTATGCACAAAGTCACATGCCCCATCCACCCACACAGACACTCAGGCACCCATACCGATACTCAGACAAAAAATCAATAACCCATATAGACACTCATGTAGCTACTCACCAACCCATGCAGCCCCTTACACACCAACTGAGAGACTAATACGGAGTTTCACACAGTTTAATCACTAACCCATGCATTCAGTAAGACACGTTCAATCACTCACTTATGCAGTCAGTCACACACCTACTAAATAATCCCTTCAGGGACTTGTAAATCCACTCATTCTTCAATACACCTTGGCATAGATATATATGCAAAATATTTAAACTTTACAGAAATACACATTTACTGGATGATGTCATCAGTGATGCCATTTGAGATGTCATCAGTGATGCTATCAGTGATGTCACTGACCATGTCATGAGTGATGTAATATGTGATGTCATCAGCAGTGCATTGCGGGCGCGTGAGTTATAGTTAGCTTAACCTACTATAACTAGCGAATTTCTCTGGTTTCATATGAGTCAAATGTTCAATTAACTATAACGTCCCTGAAACCTATGTTTTTTTCAGTGAATATATATATATATATATATAGTTGTTGTGAACAAGGCGGGTTTCCCGCCGAAACACGTAAGCCATCATCGTTGGGTGAATAAAAAACTCCTCTTTGATGAGAATCCCACGGAGTCAGCGCCTTTTTTCGTATTCTTGAAACGAAGGTTTGGATGACATATACAGGGACGTGCCGGAGTCCCTCACGCTGACCCTCCTCGCTTTGGTGCTCTCCGCTGCCTGGCAAACTAAATGGATGGTCTTCGAGACTTAGGAAAACGGAAGCCCCCGGAGCCGAGAAACATGGACGACCGACGCTGATTGACTGCCACGGCGTGTGCGGCTTCGATTCTTGCGTGTGCCGGAGGATATCCGAGTTTCGAGGTAAGCCCACGTGTGCAGCAAACAGTGTTGTGAGTCCAAGTAAGGTGGCTTATGGGAGAGGTAGTCTGTTGAGCTTTTAGCTAAGAGCGGCAGGACATAATTATTCCAAATAATAAACGATGGCTGAGGAGTGGGTGCGTAAACGCATGGAGGCGGCTTTGGACATTTTCAGTGATACCAATAGCACTGAGAGTCCCACAACATCGGGACAAGGGGGAGGTCAACCAACGGAAGGAACAACTGTCAAATCACTATTAAGGGAATTCGAACGATTCAGAAAACAAGAAATTTCCAAGTGGTGGGAATGTACATCTTTGCGCAGATATTTGGAAGTGGGTCGGGTACCACGGGGACTGAGAGTGTTAGTGGTAACGACCTACGAAAATCCGGATCCAGCGATGCTGCAGGAGTGGGCAGACAATAACGCCCAGAAACATGCTGCAAATACTTGTAAAATACGCCGCCACTGACCGAGAAAAAATTCTAGCTCAATTGGAAGTAGTCAGTAAAGAACTGGAAAGTCATGAAAATCAAGTTGAAATCAACAAAGCTATGACTGATATAAAATCGAGAGTGGCAAAATATGAACAAACCATAAAAGAACGCAAAGCGCTTAAATTCCAAAGAGATTGCAACGATTATTTGAAGGGAAGGATCTACACTTTCGCTTGAAAGTTTGATAGTATCAGGAGACAAAAACTGCCCACATTTACAAATAACACACAAGGCTCTGTTCCCAGTGAATCAGAAGTAAGCTCGGGAGCGGAATCAGACCCACGCACCAATGGCACTCGTGGGCCATTACAGAATGTTACAACTCCCGTAGATGAATTTGGTTTTTTACGGGAGGCTCGCCTGTAAAGTCTCATGTCATGGCAACCACGCCAGGAGCACAACAAGAAAAACAGAAACCAAGGTGCAGAAGGCGCAAGAACAGAAGATGGGGCAAACAAAAAACAGCAAACAACAGCAAAAAAACAGACCTACGGAGCGAACAGGAGATAATGAATGACAACATTGAATATAACAACACAGTAATTAATCTTTCAAATATGGCGCTTACAAACAAAGAAGAAGAAATATTGACAAATGGGTTGTGGTTCTGTTAAAGAACCAATTTTGACTACATACAAACTCGTATAGACTTGTACCAGTTCATAAGGAAACTGAAATTGCGCAAATACTTTATTAACACCAAAGACAAAAACATGAATCGTGACAAGGACCAAATTTCTGACAATGTTCATGGCAGTTAGACAGTGGCTGATATGGATTTTATCCAGGAGATGGCAGAACTGAATAAAGATGGGGTAAATGATGGACATGTTTGGAATACTGATATGGCAGCACAACATGCCGGTATTAATATCCATGAGTCCGCCAAGACCCCTTTTAGACCCAAATCTACCTTTTGTCTGCTAATGCCAAAAGACAATCTAGACATTTTTTCGGATAAGGTGATTAAAGACCTGAAACAGTTGTCCCTGGAGAGCAGCAATAACTTTTTGAAAACAAGGAGCAATGAAAGAGTCGAATATGAAAATGTAATGGATAAGATCAAGATGAGAAAGGACATCATGGTACGAATGTCAGACAAGGGAGAGAACGTGGTACTGTGGCCCCAGGAAATGTACAACAAAGAAGCCTCAATGCAATTATCTGACAGGGATTGTTATGTCATAATCAGTGCAACCAATGTAACAAACATACAGGAGAGATACCATCAGAGTTTGTACACCTGGAGATCGGCAGGGTTGATCTCAAAGTACGAATTTGAGTTTCTAAGGAACAATTATCCAGTGACGCCACACCTTTACCTCATCCCCAAAATCCACAAAAATGAACTTTGCCCCCCAGGAAGGCCCATAATATCGGCGATTGGGGGGCTTTTTGAGAATACCAGCAAGTTCATTGATTACTTTTTGCAACCCTACGTACAGAAACTGCCTTCATACATCAAGGACAGTGGGGATTTCTTAGCAAAAATGTATAATGTTGATTGGCACTCTGACCTTGTCTTGGTCACTTTGGATGTACAGAGTTTGTACACCAGTATTCGACATCATGATGGGTTGCATGCAATCAAACACTATCTTGACACCAGGGACATAGAATTACATCAGCACACTGCCATGCTACTACAGATGATAGAATGGTGTAAATGTAAATTTAAAGTATTTGTAGAGCGCACTGCTACCAAGCGGTTTCGTAGCCCTATTACTCATACCGCTGTGGAACCCTTCCTGGCTTTCCCTGTGAAGTGTCCACTCCTGGGCACCCCCAGGGTGAAGCCACACATCCTAGCGCTGTTGGGGCCATTGTGGAGATTAAGCAAGCTATTGCCCAGAGTTGCAGCGTGGGGCCCATGATTGGAATAGGCACTGAGGCGAGAATATCAGGTCCGAGGAATTTTTGAGCACGAGACCCGCAGAGGTGGGAATCGAACCCTGGTCCCGGGCCAGAGCTCTGCATCAAGGTCTGCCACTCTAACCATTGAGCCACACTTCTCAACATGGTGTCTCGAGAATAACACGTTCATGTACAATAAACTTCTCTACCGGCAAATTCAGGAGACTGCTATGGGTACTTGCTTCGCCCCCAGTTATGCTAATTTGCATATGGGCTGGTGGGAGGAGCAAGTGCTCATGGCAGAACACAGCACACAAATGTCAACCAATGTGATGCAATACAGTCGTTACATAGACAACATTTTTCTGTTATGGAAGGGCAGTGAAGAGAGTGCTAGGGAATTTGCTGAAGAATTGAATGAGGACTCTCTGAACTTAAAGTTCACATGTAATACCAGCAAAACCTTGATTGTTTTCTTAGACTTGGAATTATTTGTTTCCGAAAACAAGATTCAAACGAGGACCCACCGAAAACCAACTTCCGGCAATACCATCTTGCATGCCTGAAGTTTTCACCCTCACAGCCTGATCACCAGCATCCCCTATGCTGAGTGCCTCAGAATGAAGCGCAACTGTAGTACGCAAGATAGCTTTGAAACATCAAAAGAACAGTTGTTCAAAAGATTGTGCTCCCGAGGCTATTCTGAGAAAATTCTAAAAACCGCAGAGAACAAATGCATGACTAAGAGTAGAGAGAATCTTTTACTCAAAAATACCACACCAGTAACATCGAAGACTGAGACACCACGAATCATCACAGGGTACAATGCCTATCACACCCATGTACGCAGAATTTTGTACGGGCACTGGCCCATAGTACGCAGTGACCCCACATTAGGAACATCATGTGTCAAGTTGCCGCAGATCACATACAGAAGGGCTAAGTCAATGAAGCAGGAATTGGTATCTAACATTCTGAGCCAAGCAAGCAATACCAACTGGCTTCAGAGTAAGAAGGGATTTTTCAAGTGCACGAAGTGCAAAGCATGTCAGCATGGTATTAACCTCCGCAAAGTACACCTCCCATTCACAAAAACACCATTGGAGTTAAGAGGGAACTTCAATCGTAAAACAGATTATGCCATTTATGTTTTACAATGTCCTTGCAAGAAGAGTTACGTTGGAAGTTCATTACATCCAGTACATGTAAGGATCTTACAGCATTTGAGAGCTGTGGCCAACGACGATCAAAGTTACCCTGTGGCACGCCACATTAACGCTTTTCACGGAGGGAGAACAGAAGATCTGCAATACTTTGTTATTGATAGTATCAGCAAGAATATAAGAGGAGGAAACAGACTCCTAGCACTTAGGAGATTGGAATCGAGATATATTATTCTGCTCAACACCAAGACCCCTAACGGCTTAAACTCTGATGAAGTGTTAAGCGTGCACCTGTAACCCAATACACAAAAGACTAGCCCTGCATCTGCAATTTTACCAATAATTTGCTCCATGCAAAGCCACATATCCCACTCTTCTGAAACTTTGTGGCAAAGATACTGGTAAAACTTCACAGTATTAATACTTTTGATTGAAATCAATTTTCACAGCGAGATAGTTCGTTATTCGGAGCACACAGGGTAATTCAAACTTTTTAGAAAATTCACATAAGGAAATTCATAAAGTCACAGTACTGAGTTATCCAATATCAGATACAAGAGAGATATTGAAGGTTAAAATCACTATTATGTACGTATGAGAGTATAACAATAGTCCACAATTGCTCAAAAGCCCACTGGGGCACAACACTTCATGTAAAAATGATGTCAAATGGTCTATTTAAACTGTTATATGGTTGTGCAATGCAGGTTACAAGGTAATCCAGTACTGTGAAAAGTCACGTTGTTTTGCAAATTTCACCGTATATTTTGTTTCAGTTTTTTCACTGCTTAGAAGCACACACTCTATTTTTTT
The DNA here is from genome assembly GCF_964263255.1 of Lissotriton vulgaris. NCBI lineage: Eukaryota > Metazoa > Chordata > Amphibia > Caudata > Salamandridae > Lissotriton > Lissotriton vulgaris. Next base: position 1,031,699,323 of record NC_141687.1, read on the forward strand.
GCACTTTTTTTGAATGGTTGCACATACATGTATCGTTGTTGCATTGTTATCTTACGACAGATGCATTAGAGAATACAAAAATTAATGGCGACAATTGCGAAGTATGATTTTTTAATTATGAACTGCTATTCTTTTAAATAGAATGAATTATGTTAATATACTTTCATGTAAATCTGGTATTGCAGTTCGTAATGTATTGAATGTCAGAGGAAAGACTACTCATAATGCAAATGTTCCTGTCATCTAAATGAAACTCACCTCTTCCATGTCTATGCTAATGGGGAGGTTAACCATAGCAACTGATGTACGTCACCAGGAGGCTCCGACAAACTTGTGTATATATTCTTGTAGCTTCCACTTTGAAGTTGTTGTGAACAAGGCGGGTTTCCCGCCGAAACGCGTAAGCCATCATCGTTGGGTGAATAAAAAACTCCTCTTTGATGAGAATCCCACGGAGTCAGCGCCTTTTTTTGTATTCTTGAAACGAAGGTTTGGATGATATATATATATATATATATATATATGAAACAATCGCTTTCTCTCGCCTGGAGCCCAGTCCTGGATACCGTCGGCGCAGAAGAAGAGAGGAGTCCCAAAGTGCAGGTGAGCAGTGTTTTATTCAATAATAGAGAAGGCGCACCTCAGCATAACATTTCGGCCTTCACAGAGGCCTTGGTCACATGACGCATGCACGGGAGGAGGCAACATTTAAAGTGCTAATGCCATTCAAAATGTAACGCCATTGGTTGAATATGGTCAGATGTAAAGTGCCATCAACAATAGACATAGACAACATATTTGTGCTTGGGAAGCTCACATCCCGGGATAATCCCTTATGAAGTTTGTAATGTGCAACAAAACAATGTGCAAAGTATCAATAAAGTGCAAATAGTGTCATATATACAATTGAAGTATCCAATAAATAACAACCCTTGTATCATATAAAACACAATGTTAAAATCAGAGTGTAGGATATATATACACATTAATAGTTAATATATATACAATGACCTATAATTTACACTATGTACACAGGATGAGATTTCGGGTAGTTTATACACATGGATGCATAAATGCATTTACCAGTCCCTGAAATTGCAGCATCCTAACTTGAATATTTCTATTGCACAAGCCAACAGTCTGTCTATGTCATGAGGTGAAAAGTGAGGAGAGGAGATACCACTTTCTAAAATACCCACCAATATCGCAGCCTCTCCTCCTATACACCTATATTGAGATATGCACATGTCATTTAACATTCAGAAATGGCATTATAGTGAAAGTGAGTAATACAAGTTAACTTTTTACTTTTTTTGTTTTTTAGTTTTTTTCTTTATTCATTTTCTCGTTTTGAGTATTGTCAAGCATTTGCGTTTATTGCACAACCATGTAGCCTAAGCCTAGGCTACACTTCACAACTGGGTCAATTGCAACCCTAGACATGCTCAAGACATGGGATATTTTAAAAGTACCGTATACCCCTGTCCAGTTGATCAATAGGACAACCAAGCTGGTTATATTCATAGGCAGGTCTGAATGAAAAAGTCCTACACAATTACCACTAGTGGCTCAATGGAAAGGTGGGAGACCCAGAACAGAAAAATAGTTCAGAGACAGGTGTAAAAGTCTTCCGTTGAGTTCAACCCCCCCGGGGCTCTGCTATCCATTTCCAGTATGTATCTGGTCTCCAACCTTCTTAGGGCACCCTCCCTATCTCCTCCTCTTCTCAATGGGCCCACACTGTCTATGGCATAATATTTCAAAAGGGTGCTATCATTGTTGTGGTACTCTTTGAAGTGGCAGGCCACCGGATATGCCGGGTCGCGGGTGTTGATGGCCCTTATGTGCTGGAGTATCCTCTTGTGCACCTGCAGCTTGGTGCTACCCACATACCGCAGGGCACACGGACACTCCAGCACATAAACCACAAACTCACTTTTGCAAGTCAGTTGTTTCTTGATCTTGCGTGCACTGGGGGTAAACGGGACTGCATATTCTGTTTTGTTGAGCCCATGTTGGCATGCTTTGCAGGAAGAACACTTCCTAAAGCCCTTGCTCTTGTCTAACCAGTTCTTAATGGTTGTAATCTCTGGGCTGGATTTGACCAGTGCATCTTGCATCAAATATGCTTTTCTATAGGTGATGGATGGTGTAGCTGGAATTTTATCACCTATGATAGGGTCACATTTGATTAAACCCCAGTGCCTGGAAATGATCTTACTGAGCGCCCTATGTTGCCTATTGTAGGCCCAGATCAGTCTGACTGGCAGATCTTGGGAGATAGTTGGCCCTGTAGTGTCTTTGCGTTGTAGGGTTTCGCTCCGTGATAGAGCATTGGCTTTAGCAATGGCCTTGTCAATTTGCCCAGGGTTGTACCCCCTTGCCAATAATCTAACTTTGCTAGCCTCCTGTGCTAGATGACATTGAGCTTCAGTGCTGCTCAGCCGTCTGATACGCAACATCTCCCCATAGGGGGATGCTGCGTATGAGATGGAAAGGGTGGTGGCTACTGGCATGGAGTATTGTGTTACCCGCCGTGGGCTTCCTGTATAGCCTGGTTTCAAGTTTGTCCTGTCCATTTGATACTGTCATGTCTAGGAAATGCACCTGCTCTTTACTGATATCGGAAGTGAACTGTAAGTTGTAGTTGTTACAATTCAAAATCTCGATAAATTGCTCAGCTTCCTGACGAGTGCCCCTCCAAATGAGGAACACATTGTCTATATAACGATACCAGCGTACAATGGACCGCATAGCTATGTCAGAGTGTTCACCAAAGAGGACCTGTCTCTCCCAATAGCCCATATGCAGGCAGGCATAACTGGGAGAGAAACAGGCCCCCATGGCAACACCCCTGACCTGCTGGTAGTATCTGTTGTTAAACATAAAGAAATTGTGGTGCAAACAGAATGAAATCATAGACAACAACATGCGATTGTGATCCGCCATCAAAATCGGTCTCTGTCCCAAGAAGAATTCTGTAGCTCGTAGACCATCTTGGTGGTTAATACTGGTGTACAAAGATGTAACGTCCAATGTTATCAGCCACCAATCAGGATCCCACTCTATATCCTCGATTTTGCGCACAAAATCATTAGAATCCTGAACAAATGACGGTAAACTTTGTACATGTTCTTGCAGAAATGAGTCTACATAGATGGTTGTCTTTTCTTACAATCCCCCGCAAGCTGCAATAATTGGTCTTCCCGGGGGGTTGACCGGGTTCTTGTGAACCTTTGGGATCAGATATAGGACCGGCATGACCGGGTTGTCATTTTTTAGGTACTTGAGCTCATCCATACTTAGCATACCAAAAGATCTCCACCCCATCAGTAATGATTAGAAGTCTGCCTGGGTTTTCCTCACCAGGGTGATGTCACTGTGTCTATAACAATCTGGATTGTTCAATTGGGAGAGGGCTTCTTTCAAATATAGTTGTTGCGGCCATAACACTATATTGCCCCCCTTATCAGATTGCCTGACAATGACATTTTCATTTTGTTCGATCTTTTTGATGAGCTTCAAGTATTGATCATTCTGTGTGTATTTCCTATGTTTAGAGTTGAGCAATTTTGAGTGCAGCCCCTTGATTTCCTTAACAGCTGCATCATGGAAAATGTCGATATTGTCATATATCATCACAGGAGTATATGTAGAGCGTGGTTTAAACGATGTGAGGCCCCCCACCTTACTTGTTGTTTGTGCTGAAGCATCTTGCGACATTGATTGATCCAGTCCGAGTGATTCCATAGCCTCCAAGCATGGGGCATCCCGAGCTAGGAGCCCCTGGTTAGTCAAATCCGCCCTCACAGGGGTGTTACATGTCTTGCCACCCGAAAAATGCTTCTGTAATTTTATCTTGCGAACAAATTTATATAGATCTATCCTAGTATCCACATAATTAAAATCACAAGGAGGACAGAATGTGAGACCCATCGATAGGATGCAGAGTTCGGACTGAGAAAGCACCATGTCAGTAAGGTTGATGACCGAGGGGGCAGTACCTGGTGTTTTTAAATGATCGCTCACTTCCTGTTCCATTTCCTGGTGCTTTTTTTCTTTTTCTGCTAATTTTTTTCTTCTTGAATTGGCTTTTCGGCGTTGGTATCGCTTGGCATTACGGATTTTGTTTCTGCAGGTGCCTGGACTCTTGGGCGTAAGGTCTCGCGCCTGTCCTTCCGTAGGCATTCGAGCTCCTCTGCTAACTTGGGTTTGGTAAACCCCAAGTGCGAGTCTGTCTGAGAGGTATTGGAGTCCGAGTCACTGTTAATACAAGAACTTAGATTAGACTCTGAAGAATCATCTCGCTGTGCTGCCCCTGACCCCAACCTCTGGGTGGAGCGGCCTGGAACTGATGCAGCCCCGAGTCTTCTACTGGCTTTGATGGCTTCATATTTTTTAGCAAAAGTAAAGATACGCCCCTCAGCATAGTCCGCCTTATCTCTCTGGAATTTGAAGGCCTTTCTTTTGCTGATTGCCTTCTCTTCTTTCTGAAGCCTTGCCATCATATCACCACGCAGCTTTGTACACTCAGTAGTGAACTCCCCACAAGATGATTCAATCTCCAAATTTAGTTCCTCTATTTTAGTCTGTGTTTTTAGACGGTCGCTTTCCGCATAACGTACAAGTATCTGTACTAGCCTACGCGAAGAATCGAGGTTACATTCTGCCCACTCCCTGAGCATATCTGGGTCCGGATCCTCATAGCTGGGGGCTAGCATCACACGCAGCCCCCGCGGTATTCTGTTGACCTCCAGATAGCGGCTCAGGGAGCGGTGCTCCCACCATTTTGAAAGTTCACGCTTCATAAGTTTCTCCAATCTTTTAAACTTATCTCAGATGCTGCCAAGTTCGTTCACAGGTACATTTTGTGTTGCTGGCCCAGATGACCCCCCCGCCGGGGAATCATCAAACGCATTAAGAGCTGCCAGTTCCCTTGCCTTGATTGCGTCTGCTGACATGCTGCCTTCCGGGTTTCCTAACGCGCAATGCGTGCTCACTGCCACCCAACGGTACAAACAAATGCACGCCGCCGAATGGCCAGGCACAGACTTCTCTTACCAGCACTATCCTGTATCACGACACAAACACAGCAACCCGACTTCAGGTGTCTTCAGGGAGCAATATGCCCTCCGTACTCCTCGTCAGGTCCGTGTTACAGTCGGCGTCCACAGTGGCCGGGGGCTGGAGCAATTACTCCCTAACGGGAGAAAACATACGACTTCCGGGTCACCATATATATATATATATATATATATATAAATATATATATGAAAGAGCAATCCCAACCCGTCAATGGTTGACAGGCAACGTCAGGGTGCAGACCTCAGTACGCCTCAGCAAACAGTCGTAACGGAGCTCACAAAGGATCCAACTCGAGTGAGTAGCAGGAATAAACGTTTATTAAATAAATGACGCGTTTCGCTCCACAAGGGAGCTTGTTCACATATAGGCACTCAACAAAAAAATAGCAGTATATATACAGAACACTGGGAGGGGCTTGATTGGGGGAACACGCCCAAAAGAAGGAAAAATAAAGAAACTGGGCAAAATAAAAATTATTTTTGTCATATGCAGAAACAAGAACATTATATTATGGTTGTAAACTGATCATGGCAAATTTGAACAAATATATACTGTGTTTTGGGTAAAAGTACAACAAGGCTGACACAAAAAGGGCTGCTAAAATATAAGCAATGGCTATAGGCAAATAACTTGCAGATAGCTGGTTAGAAAATGGTCAAATGCTATAAAGGAAGCACAATAACAAGCAAAATTGCAGGTATAATGGCATAGTGCCAGAATCTGTATGATGTGCTAAAATATAACATCAAGGAACAAAAAATACAAGCCAGCAGCGTAATGCAAAACCCAAAGTGCCAGCAACTCAAGACATAGTGCCTGAATACTGTGGCCACAACACTGTTGCCAAACAGAAGACTGCCATGTCAACAGAAAGAACCAGCAATAGTACAAGTCATGTACTGCAAAAGAAGTGCAAAGCATATAATATCTGTGTATAAAGAAAAGAAAAGTAGATTCAGAGGTGAAAAAATAGTGAAAGAGACAGAAGCCCAACCGAGAATGTGTAAAAATAGAAAAAAATCCAGGGAGAAGCAAAAGAAAAGTAATAGCATATGAGGCGAAATGAAGATTTATGTAAATAGAGTAAAAGGTTAAGTAACAGCGATGTTTAGTCAGAACATTTACATAAAGTAATTATGAAAAGGCATCTGAACAGATAAATAGCAGTAGGCCAAGACCAATAAGTGACGCAATGACCGGACAAGAAAAAATAGAAGAAACAAAGTAGTTACAGTTTAAGAAAGAGATCGACAGGGACCCAGAGCAAATTCATCTACAGTACAAATATTTAAAGAAAGCTTTTCAAATCTTCAGTCAGATTTAGCCCATTTGGGGCCTTGGTGTCGAGGGACATAATGAGCTGAGATTCACGCTGTCTTAGTAGTTTCTCGCGGTCTCCACCGCGACTTGGTTGAGGTACTGAGCAAAGGACCGTATATTGCAAGTCCTTCAGCTTTTTATCATGGACTGCTTCAAAATGCCTTGCCACGGGGTAATTACTATCACTGTTTATGATGGCTCTGATATGGTGGAGTATTCTTTTGTGAACAGGCAGCTTGGTGCTGCCTATATACTCCAGATCACATGTACATTTGAGCTTGTAAACAACAAACTCTGATCTGCATGTCAGATATTCTTTGATTGGAATGGGTGTATCGCTAAATGCAGTGACATATTCAGTAGTGTTAGTGGCAAAATTACAGGCACGACAGGATGTGCATTTGAAAAAACCCATTTTGTTGATCTTAGTGGGTTTAGGTGGATTTTCAGGTGCTGTTCTATCAAGAGCATCACGCATGGATGGCGCACGTCTAAATTTAATTGTAGGTGTTTCAGGTAACATGGGGCCAAGAATAGGGTCCGTCAAAATGATAGGCCATTCAGTGCCAATGATGCGCCTAATCTTTCGCTCCTGTGAGCTGAAAGTGGTTATTAATCTGACTGTGCACTGGGTACCATCCTGAGTGTTTTTAATACTCCCAGTGGTAGAATCCCTGGGTGTAAGAAGTGAAACTCTATCCACTGATGAGGCTTTGGCTAAGGCTTGATCAAGAGTTGTTCTAGAGTACCCTCTTCTAAGGAAGCGCTGTTTGGATTCCTCAAGGCATGTAGCCAAAGAGACATGGTCATTGCAGATTCTGTGGATTCTAATGAATTCACGATAGGGAATACTACGGATGGTGTGTGCTGGATGGGAGCTGCGTGCATGTAAAATTGCATTACTCGAGTTTGTTATCTTTGACAAACAGGTGCACATCAAGGAATTCTGCTTCAGTTGTACTTACATTGACAGTGAATTTTAGATTTAGAGAGTTGGCATTGCAATCAGATACAAAAGAAAGGGCCTGTTCTTGTGTGCCCTTCCAAATGATGCAAATATCGTCAATGTAGCGCCAGTAATGCGCAATGCACGACGACCAATGTGCGTGTGTGGTTCTGAGCTCGTGTTCCTCCCACCAACCCACATGAAGACATGAGTAGCTGGGGGAAAAACACGAGCCCATCGCCACACCTCGCAATTGCTGGTAAGTATTGTTTTTGAAACGGAAAAAATTGGAAGTTAAGCACAACTTAATCATAGAAATCAACATGGAATTGTGTTCCCTGAAACAGATGGCACGTGTATGCAAATAATACTGACATTCATTTATACCATGGTGGTGATTGATAGAGGTATAAAGTGATTCAATGTCTAAAATCAGAAACAAATAATCACTGCACCAGTTAACAGTTCCAATCTTGGTCAAAAAGTCTGTTGTATCTTTCAAAAAAGAAGGGAGACTTGCAACATGGGGCTGGAGAAAGAAGTCCACATATTTAGAAATGTTCTCTGTCATACTCCCAATGGCCGATATGATTGGACGACCAGGCGTGGGGGTAACAAGTTTGTGAACTTTAGGCAGAAAGTATAGATAAGGTGTCACGGGATGGTCTTTAGATAGGTAATTGCATTCATCTTTGGTCAGAAGATTAAGTCTTTTCCAAGTATTGAGCTGCTTGCGAATTTGATTTTGGTTTTGAACCATAGCAAATTGGGATGATAGAGTGTAGCATGTTGAGTCCGATAAATGTCTTTGTGCTTCCTCAATGTAGTCCGATGTCTTCCAAAGAACAGTATTGCCGCCCTTGTCGGCACTCTTAACAATCACATTGTTGTCTGATTGTAGTTTATTGATAAGTAAATTATATTGCTAGTCGTTGTTTTTCAATTTTTTGTGCTGGCTCAGGATCGATCTGTTTAGAGCTTTAAGTTCAATGATAACACGATCACTGAATATGTCTACAGCGTCTCGAGGCATGAGTGGAAAAAATGTCGACTTGGGTTTGAATGGTGTCGGCACTGTACGATTCACATTGAATACCTGGCTGACAGTTGGTGCAGTTTGAGAAGAATCATCAAAGGCCAAATCATACAAGTTTTGCAAGCCAGCATTGTCTTGTACTTGGAGTTGGGGTGCCATATATCTCTCCCCTTGTGTTTGGCGCAGCAGGGGATTTTACTAAAGCAGGCAAAGTCTCATCCAAGGCTCAAAGGTGGGCTCCTTAAGATATCCCAGATTGGCGTGAATAACCTGAACCCACTAGAGGGCATTATTGTACGGAATTGAACTGCAACTCCCAGAGTGCATTTGGAAAGGAACTGCATTGCGGCACACCGGAGGCCAATTAAAATATATTTAAAGAGCACGCAGGGGATAATGCAGAGTACGTGATTTGTCAGGCTATCCACGCGGCCTCTGAGGAAGGAGAATGGACTCTCTAAAACGCGTCAAGCCAAGGGATTTTAAATTGGGTTGGGAAGTTGCCTCTTATCGAAATAAAAGGTTGACCTACCTGCAGCTGTGTGCAGCCTCAAATTTCTGGGAAACTTGGAGGAGATTTATATATATATATATAAATGTATCAAAGAAAAGACCACTCAGGAAGACGTGACCCAAGGACACAGCAGGATTCTTTCAGGAGCCCTTTATTTACGAGTTGCAGAGCATAATGCATTTTGGCTATTGAAGCCTTCCTCAGATGCTGCTTGCAACTGGATGGTGCCGTCTCCCTCCTTCATGGTTTCCCGCGGCCCCATTGGTGGGAGAGCAACTAACCCTGCTTGAGGCAGCTGTAGTCAAATGAGAGACCACAGCTCCCAGAATGCAACAAGTAGGTAAGTCCATTGGCAGGGAAATTAAAACTAGGTGTTAATGCTGCAAATACCCTGTGAAGAGGGTGCCATCCGCAATTTGAAGTGTCCGGGGCACCCTCGAGTTCCCTACGTCACAGACACAAATTCAGAGCTGACCGGGCCGCGGAAGACGCTACAGTGAGCCCTGTCCCCGTGTAGTCATGTTCTGCCTCCTGGCAGCGGGCGCATGAATATATATATATATATATATATATATATATATATATATACCACGTCCGATACCCATAAACTTCTCATGTCAAGCTCACCTTATGACCCATGTCCTGCTGCAGTGGCACAATTAGCCCCAGAACCGATTGCCCTTTCACTTACTTCTCTATTTTATGCAATATTTGCAGAAGGGAATTTGCCTCAATTTTGCCACTGCGAAAGAAGCTCAGCCTGGACCCAACAGATCCAAATAATTGTCAACCTATCTCACGTCTTCCTCTCCCATCTAGACTGGTCGAGAAAAGAGTGAATGCACAATTGAGTGCTTATTTACGTGATGCCAAAGTTTTGGATCCTACTCAATACGGGTTCAGAGAAGGGCATAGCACGGAAACTTCACTTCTAAAATCCACAGAAGAGATCAGGGTTGCTTTGGACCAGGGAGGGAAGGCCGCCATGATCATGCTTGACCTTTCTGGGGCCTTCGATAAGGTCCATCATGGACTATTGATGGACCGTCTGCAGGCCTGCGGAGTGCAGGATAAAGCATGGACACCCCTGAAGTCCTTTCTATTGGACAGACTGCAAATAGGCTCACTAGGTAAATTTTATTCTAAACCCTTCTCGCTACCCTATGGAGTTCCACAGGGGTTGTCTTTGAGCCCTACACTTTTTAATGTATATATGTCTTCGCTGACTCCCCTTATTAATTCCTTTGTTTTTTGCCTGACCTTGTATGTGGGGGATAAGCATATTGTGGTGCCGATACGGCCTGGGCCGGAAAAGGCAAGAGGAAAGCTGTTCCATGAGTGTATGATGGCAGTAGGAAGGTGGATGTCCCAAAACTGTTTAAAGCTCAAATCATGCAAAACTGAGGTCCTCCTGTTTGGGAGCGATGCTAATTTCTGAACCCCAACTTGGTGGCCAGATTCTATGCTATCCCTTCCACCACCCATTAGGAAAGTAAATAATCTGGGAGTGTTAATAGATGACAGGTTCGTGTTGGGCATTCAAGTCAACGCAGTAGTTTCAGCCACATCATACACTCTGTTATGTTATGTTATGTTATGTTAGTGCTATTTGTATTGCGCACGGCTGCTCCAGCGAAGGAGCGTCCCGGCGCACTCTCAGAATAATGAAGAAAATTCTTCCTTTTTTGCCGAAAGATAGCCAGCGAACAGTGGTCACAGCATTAACTATGTCAAGACTGGGCTATTGGAACAGTTTCTATCTGAATATGCAGGAGTGTTTCCTTCAGAAATTACAAGTGCTGCAGAATGCTTACTGGCACATTGAAATTAGCATCAATCTCAAGTGAAATCAAAAGACTTCACTGGCTGCCTGTTAAGAAGTGGGTGTAATTTAAATCCCTTTGGTTGGTTTTTAGGGCCCTACAAGGTACAGGTCGTGATTACGTGAAACAACAATTTCAGTAGTATGTACCCAAAAGGTGCAAAACTAGTGATGGTACCCCCTCCAAAAAAAGTAAGGTGGGGAGGCAGATGTTTTGCTGCTGGTGCGGCAAAGGCTTGGAATAACCTCCCTTTTCCGTTGAGGAATGCTACTGATTTAGGAAGGCTCTAAAAACTTGGCTTCTTGATCTACAAACTGGCGGCAAGTGATGTTTATTGGGAGGAAATTAGCGAGCGCCAGGACACCCTAGTGTAACCGTTGCACTGTACTAATTTCTCTAGCATAACGTAACTTAACATAACATAACATTATATATATATATATATATATAAAATATCGAAATATCGAATATAAATGCTGTTTAAAAGCTCCTGACTGCGTGGGCATCCTTGCTTCAGGGCATTTGTGAGATGATATTTACCCGGCAGCCTGGCCGAGAAGGATGCCCCACCATGAACTGAATATGGGGCCAAAGGTTTGAATCATTGGACCACGAGGCGCAGACGGGCTAATTGAAAGGAAACTGACATTGCACTGCAGCCCACTTGGGATTTTAACATTTGAAGTAAAAGACACTGCAGTTTGAACAGCACCCACATGGGAGAGAAAACTACGGGTTCCAGCATGCTTTGAAGACAACTCACCTGTGAGACCCACATGGGAATTAATTAGCATGCAGATCAAATGGCGCCCTGACAAGTTCGGCAGTTCATCCAGCGTCACCCTCTGACGAAGGAGCCATCGCGCTCTGAAACGCGTAAGGGACTTTGCACTTGCAGAAGTAATGCCGGTTTCGAAAATAAATGCTGTTTAAAAGCTCCTGACTGCGTGGGCATCCTTGCTTCAGGGCATTTGTGAGATGATATATATATATATATATATATATATATATATATATATATATATATATATATATATAAAAATAACTGTATTATGCAGGTATTTAAAGCATCTAGTATGACCTTGTTGAAGCATTTATGCTGAAATATGTTACATTGCAGTATTTTGCACATTACATGGCGGTATTTTGCACATTGTATATATGTGTGATAGATTGTATATTTTATTATATTTATACAGTTTTTAGTGTCATTTTATATATCAAATGATTATATATATGTATTTTTTATGTATTTATTTGTTTATTTATTTAAATCACAGACATTTGCACAAATGCGGTCATAAATATGCATTCTAACTAGATCAAGAAGCATTTAAACAATGATCGCATTAATACAATGAACTATACAGTAACGAAATACAAAGTCATGAATAAGTCTTTCCTCTCATGGTGTTTTGCTGATTTGTAAATTCCGATGTGTTTCTTCACTTTCCACTGGTCACGTGGTGTGCAATTTGAAAAAAAGAAGAAGAAAAAAATGTATAAAATGGTATGGCGTACTGCTTACCCTTTATGTGATCAAGGGCACCCGATGCCCGAAACGCGTCATGGAAATGAGGAACAAAAAAAATAAAATCTGCCATTGAAAAGGTCCTTGTGGTTCGTTTTATCTTCAGCTCGCCGTTCGGGAGGTGCTGGAAGTTGTTGTCGATATCTATATATATATATATATATATGTATATATATATATATATATATATATATATATATATATATATATATATATATATATATATCCGAAACAATCCACTCCGTGAGGAACAGAGAGAGGCCACACAGGGGAAACCTTTGGAACACCTTAAATAGAATGACAGCGTGTGCATGATGCATTTCGGCCCGACGGCCTTCTTCAGATGCTGCTGATTAGGCTGCGTGTGACTCCACCGGCACATTTGTATATTCAGAAGCCCTGCCATTGGAGGTAATCCGCTGACCATAGGTCACATGGGTCAGATTTCACTGCAGCTCTCTCACAACTGCAGCGCCCAGAATGCACCAAACCGGGCAAAGGTAAAACGGCAAAGGCTGCAAAGTTCAAGTCCCAGTGATGGGTAGAATTGATGCCTGGAAATGTGCGCAGTGTCCAAATTACGAGTTGTAGCCCTCATTCCTTTGCCGGTCCTCCTCCGGTCCCCTTCGACGTTACAACCTCGTGGCAAGTTTGCCGGCTGAACCACGAGACAGCGGCTCAGTGTCCTTGTCTCCCTGTTGGTTACAGGCTGCATAACGCAAAAGTTCAGGAAACAGGCGTATGTCACGAGGTGGGATGGATGTAATTCAATACCTTGAAGAGTCCATAGCTGCGAACAGCGGGTTGCCAGTGAGCCTCCAGCCGCTTGGTGTAACGGGACCTCCCACGCGCCTCTGACTGGCGCGATAATATTCGAAACAATCCACTCCGTGAGGAACAGAAAGAGGCCACACAGGGGAATCCTTTGGAACACCTTTAATAGAATGACAGTGTGTGCATGATGCATTTTGGCCCGACGGCCTTCTTCAGATGCTGCTGATTAGGCTGCGTGTGACTCCACCCGCACATTTGTATATCCAGAAGCGCTGCCATTGGAGGTAATCCGCTGACCATAGGCCACGTGGGCCAGACTTCACTGCAGCTCTCTCACAACTGCAGCGCCCAGAATGCACCAAACCGGGCAGGGTAAAACGGCAAAGGCTGCATAGTTCAAGCCCCAGTGATGGGTAGAATTGATGCCTGGAAATGTGCGCAGTGTCCAAATTACGAGTTGTAGCCCTCATTCCTTTGCCGGTCCTCCTCCTGTCCCCATCGACGTTACAACCTCGTGGCAAGTTTGCCGGCTAAACCACGAGACAGCGGCTCAGTGTCCTTGTCTCCCTGTTGGTGACAGGCTGCATAACGCAAAAGTTCAGGAAACAGGCGTATGTCACGAGGTGGGATGGATGTAATTCAATGCCTTGAAGAGTCCATAGTTGCGAACAGCAGGTTGCCAGTGAGCCTCCAGCCGCTTGGTGTAACGGGACTTCCCACGCGCCTCTGACTGGCGCAATAATATCCAAAACAATCCACTCCGTGCGGAACAGAGAGAGGCCACACAGGGGAAACCTTTGGAACACCTTTAATAGAATGACAGCGTGTGCATGATGCATTTTGGCCCGACGGCCTTCTTCAGATGCTGCTGATTAGGCTGCGTGTGACTCCACCCGCACATTTGTATATCCAGAAGCCCTGCCATTGGAGGTAATCCGCTGACCATAGGTCACGTGGGCCAGACTTCACTGCAGCTCTCTCACAACTGCAGCGCCCAGAATGCACCAAACCGGGCAAATGTAAAACGGCAAAGGCTGCATAGTTCAAGCCCCAGTGATGGGTAGAATTGATGCCTGGAAATGTGCGCAGTGTCCAAATTACGAGTTGTAGCCCTCATTCCTTTGCCGGTCCTCCTCTGGTCCCCATCAATGTTACAACCTCGTGGCAAGTTTGCCGGCTGAACCATGAGACAGCGTCTCAGTGTCCTTGTCTCCCTGTTGGTTACAGGCTGCATAACGCAAAAGTTCAGGCAACAGGCGTATGTCACGAGGTGGGATGGATGTAATTCAATACCTTGAAGAGTCCATAGCTGCGAACAGCGGGTTGCCAGTGAGCCTCCAGCCGCTTGGTGTAACGGGACCTCCCACGCGCCTCTGACTGGCGCGATAATATCCGAAACAATCCACTCCGTGAGGAACAGAGAGAGGCCACTCAGGGGAAACCTTTGGAACACATACAACAAACGATTGAGAAGGGTCTGAGGGCGGGTTTACCGACCGACCAGGTATATGCCTCAAAACAATATATAACAACAATTAATACCTGGGGGTCAAAAATAATATAAGTGAGTCAGACAGATTGGATCACAAAACCAGGACTACGCAAAATAACATCAGTGAGAGTTATTAGTAACTGCAGGCCTAGTCAAAGCTCAAGAGCACATGGAGAAAATAGTTCCCATCAGAAGCCACACTGTACCGCCCTCTTTGTCATCATTTGGGTTCTCCTTACCCAGGAGACAAAACGGCCAGTCAGTTGTTACCGTGACCGATAAATGTGATGTGTGGGAAGTACAGAAATAAATGCAATTGGCTACTGAAAAAGCAGTGTATAGTGATTAGAGTGAAAAGTGAGGGGTAATAATAAAATTAGGTGAACTGGGTAGAAAAAGGAATTTATTAATATCTCCCAATCCCTAAGATTAAAAGGCAGGTGTGAGTGCGGGTTTGAAATAATAACCACACTTTATAATGGTCAACATGTTTCTGCATTACATAGAACAGAGTTTCTAATGCATTCTTCAGGACCTTGTTGGAAATACACTACTGCTTTGTGAATGATAATGAAAAAATATCACCTGAGAATCCCAGGCGTACTCAACCGTATACTGTTAATGCATAGTAGCATTGGATCCAAACCGAAAGACAAACAAACAGATAAACAGAGAAACAAAAGAGCATGAATGAATCCTATGAAAGCCTCCACTATGATCGCTGTGATACGGCGGGGTACCTACAATAAAACCCTCTTATTAAGCAATGGGGGCATTCATTCACTTGTCTCCATGTAAACTCTATTTTCTTTTCTCTTGATGAAACTGCGCTAAAAGTGACTCATAATTATCTTTAGAGCGGTGCTCCTTTTACCTGTGCTGCAGCCAGGTGGGGTGAAGCCTCTCAACCAACATACATGGGTGAGTGTGTATACTAGAGCCTGTGTCCTAGTATGAGTAAATATGTTACAATCACAGTATGATTTGAAGTAGGAACTACTTGAGTAGGATTCATTCATGCTCTTTTGTTTCTCTGTTTATCTGTTTGTTTGTCTTTCGGTTTGGATCCAATGCTACTATGCATTAACAGTATACGGTTGAGTACGCCTGGGATTCTCAGGTGATATTTTTTCATTATCATTCACAAAGCAGTAATGTATTTCCAACAAGGTCCTGAAGAATGCATTAGAAACTCTGTTCTATGTAATGCAGAAACATGTTGACCATTATAAAGTGTGGTTATTATTTCAAACCCGCACTCACACCTGCCTTTTAATCTTAGGGATTGGGAGATATTAATAAATTCCTTTTTCTACCCAGTTCACCTAATTTTATTATTACCCCTCACTTTTCACTCTAATCACTATACACTGCTTTTTCAGTAGCCACTTGCATTTATTTCTGTACTTCCCACACATCACATTTATCGGTCACGGTAACAACTGACTGGCCGTTTTGTCTCCTGGGTAAGGAGAACCCAAATGATGACAAAGAGGGCGGTACAGTGTGGCTTCTGATGGGAACTATTTTCTCCATGTGCTCTTGAGCTTTGACTAGGCCTGCAGTTACTAATAACTCTCACTGATGTTATTTTGCGTAGTCCTGGTTTTGTGATCCAATCTGTCTGACTCACTTATATTATTTTTGACCCCCAGGTATTAATTGATGAAACCTTTGGAACACCTTTAATAGAATGATAGCGTGTGCATGATGCATTTTGGCCCGGTGGCCTTCTTCAGATGCTGCTGATTAGGCCTTGTGTGACTCCACCCGCACATTTGTATATCCAGAAGCCCTGCCATTGGAGGTAATCCGCTGACCATAGGTCACGTGGGTCAGACTTCACTGCAGCTCTCTCACAACTGCAGCGCCCAGAATGCACCAAACCGGGCAAATGTTTAACGGCAAAGGCTGCATAGTTCAAGCCCCAGTGATGGGTAGAATTGATGCCTGGAAATGTGCGCAGTGTCCAAATTACGAGTTGTAGCCCTCATTCCTTTGCCGGTCCTCCTCCGGTCCCCATCGACGTTACAACCTCATGGCAAGTTTGCCGGCTGAACCACTGCCTGTTAAGAAGTGGGTGCAATTTAAATCCCTTTGTTTGGTTTTATATATGTGATTCAACAAAATGCCCGAAAGCTTGTATTTAGGGGCACTCAACAGGCCGCCTGTCATCCAACTTAATAGCTTCAGCTCACCCCCTGTTCCAGATAAAATGCATGCCGACGCGTTTCGAGGAAGAATACTCTTCTTCTTGGGCTTACAAGCAAAATTACAGCACAGACTCGTTTTTAAATGATATTTGCTGCTTTAATTCGTTTTCTGGCCCCCTAGTGAGCCACATTCATAATGTGTCATTACCATGAATCATCTTGGATCATTTAGTCCAAAGCGAGTCTGAATCTCCCCTGAGTGGGTGCGCTGCATGACGCTACTGTGGGCTTGTGCACTATAATATTATGCCTCAAAATGGGGGAACTGCAAACCTCCTGAGTTGCTGTAAGAGTTATCTGTTTATGCATGTTTGTTTTCTGGCCCATGTTATTTTATCATTAGTGTCTGTATCTGAGCAAAGAAACTATGGGGTAGGTGAAGCTGAATATTATTAAACAAATACTGCAGTTGTGAGAGTATTACCATTTTAATTAGCGTAATCCGGCCAGCCATTGCTATGGGCAGGTGGATCTACTGTGTTATATTTATATCTATTTTAGTCATGGTTTTCCTATAGTTTTCCCACATCAGCATGTCACTGTCTCTGTAGATGTACATACCCAAATATCTGATTGTCTCTACCTGCCAATGTAATGGATTATCAAATACTGCGGGTCAGTGGCTGGGGTGATGGGCATCAACTGGGATTTGGTCCAATTAAATTGACAACCCGAGCACTTGCCAAAATGAGTTATTTCTATCCGTATGGAAGTGATGTTGATCTCGGGGTCCTATATTAGTAGCAGAAAATTATCCACACATGATGAAGTTGAGACATTGCGAAATCCAACTGGGGTACTCCTGCCAGAGAACCATTCTTTCAAGCGGCTCACTAGGGGGTTCCAATGCTAGGTCAAATGGTATAGAGGGTAGCGGGTATCCCTGGTGGATCCCGCATTATATGGTTAGAGGTGCAGGCTGTGGGGTTTGTATATAGTAATCATATCATCTTGAGGGCAGCCCTGGCCTACCCTATCTAGGACCATGAACATGTAGGACCATTCTTTAGAATCGAATGCTTTTGCGGCATTGAAGAACAAGGCTGCCAACTTCATCTCGGGTTGGCAAAGGGGAAGGGGTTGGTTTAGTCCAGTGAAGAATGTTCACAGATTGTCAGAAGTTGATGAACTTTGCTAGAATTGTTTGGTCGGTGTTAATAGGGAACAGTTATCGATAAAAGCCACCATAGTCTGCAGGTTTCCCAGGCATGAGTAGAGTAATCACCAGGGCCTTGTCATTATTTAGTTCTTTGCTGTCTTAACATAATCCTTTGTGATGGGGGCACATAGGATGGTCCTCTCCACATCCTCCAACCAAGTGGATGTAATTGTTTCTAGATAGTGATGTAGGTCTGCCTCTGTATATTGGGGTTTGGAGCGGTATAGTGATGTATAGTGATCAGTAAATGCTGCGACAATGTCTGCTGAGTGGTATATCTTCCCTCCGCTGGCGGTTTTCAGTGTTTCAATATATTCTGCTGCCCTGTATTGTCTAATGAGGCCAGTTAGGGTACACCCTGGCCTCTCTCCAACACCACAGGAATGGGCAGTGGCATATTTGCCAAGATAGAGTATTTCCGTGCCCACAGTGTAGCTGTGTTCTCGTAGTGCGTGTTGTATTTGCCTTCAGGGTGGTTCGGTCTCTGTTGCTGGTGTACTGGGCCTCCAACTGAGAGAGTTTGTGTTCAAGATTTGTGAATTTGTTTTGTATGGATTTCAAAATACCATACCCTTTGGAAATGCATTTGCCCCGTATAACCACATTAAAGACTTCCCAAACCATGCCCCTGCTCTTCATGCAGCCTTTGTTGATGTCAAATATCTAACTATAACTTGCCGGAGATCTTTCTTGAACATTGTGTCAAGTACCATAGTCATCTGAATCTGCCCTAGGCTGTTTATGTTATCCCCTTTGGGTAGGTGTAGTGTCAGTACGACTGGTGAGTGATCTGACAGTGTCCTGGACAAGTATTTAACCTGTTCCGTCCATCCAGCAATATCCCTGGTGCTCAACCAGAAGTCCAAGTGGGATGTAGTGCCATGCACTGATGAATAGTATGTGTATTCTCAACCTTGTTTCACCCTGTCCATCCCAATTTCCACTAAGTCAAGCTGTGACATAGTTCTAGCAGTGCCATTCTTGACCTATGGTGTTGTCTGGTTCTGGGGTTGGTGCTGTAACTGGTAATGTGCAGCGTGAAATTAAGTATAGTAGCTGGCTATAGTGTGGTTAGGAACTAAGCTAATACTTGATATTATTGTGGTGAGTAGGGCTGTATGTGTTAATGATCGTGATCTGTGTATAACGGAGACATCCCTGTATTTTGAGGAACTGGCTCGCTGTATCAGCGTTCATTTGGATCAGTACAAAAGGTCGTCCACGCCTGATCAGAATGGCTACCTCTCTGGAGTAGGCCGAGAAATTTGCAAAATAGCGATGCGAACTCCATTGTTTGGCCATATTAGAGCTTCTATTGCAGATGAGGTGTATCTCCTGCAAGGATGTCTATATTGAGGCGGTGGCGTACACCAGTACCTGGTGTGCTTTTCTCGCATTATTCTGCCCCCTAATATTCCACGTTATGCATTTGATAGGTGGAAATGCGTTGTTATGTATCGCCAATAGTGCTGTCGGGCTGTAAGACAGTCAAATGCATACGCTGCATGGGATTGATTTGTTTATGCTTTTTTGGCATCCTGTTTCCTGAGGAAGGCTTGTGCCTTCTGGGGATCCTCAAAGATGTGAATCTTGCCATGCATTTGGAAGCAGAGTCGCGCCAGGTAGAACAGCCCTTTGACCTCCTCAATCACAAAGCTGATATGTTCCTTTCTCACCAAAGCAATAGTTTCAATGGGTCAGATATACAAAATTCTATTTTAGCATTTTCTAAATAGCAAATTCTAAGAAATGGCTATTTAGGAAATGAAAATAGAATGTGGAAAAAGAAAGATTTCCTAATAGCGATTCCTACATGGTAGCAATCACTATTAGGAATTCAGTATTTAGGAAATACCAAACCATTTGTTTCTATGGCCTAAAGGCCCATAGGTAAGAATGGTTTTGTACTTCCTAATTTGTGATTTCCTAATAGGACAACACAAATGAGGAAATTCTTAAAGCAAGGGAGACTTTTGGCCTACCAATCAATCAATCAATCAATCAATGGTTTATAAAGCGCGCTACTCACCCGTGAGGGTCTCAAGGCGCTTGGTGGGGGGTAGAGGGGGGCGAAAGGGGAGACCAGCTCTGGATCAGTCGAAGAGCCAGGTCTTGAGGTCCTTCCTGAACGTGTGCAGGGTCGGGGAGCATCTGATGTTCACAGGGAGCTCGTTCCAGGTCTTGTTTGCGATGTAGTAGAAAGATCTCCCGCCTGTTCTGTTTCTGCGGATGCGGGAGACCTCTGCCAGGGCGATATCTGCGGAGCTGTGGTTCCTCTTGGATGTGTGGAAGAATACTTTCTCATTGAGGTATTTGGGTCCGATGTTGTTGAGGGATTTGTAGGCGTGAGTGAGGAGTTTGGGGGTGACTCTCTTTTTATACGGGGAGCCAGTGTAGGTCTCGTAGGTGTTGGGTCATGTGTTTGTGGCGCGTTGCCCCGAGGACAAGTCTAGCCGCGTGTTCTGGATGGTCTTGAGTCTGTGCAGAAGAGTTCTGTTGATTCCGGCCTAAGACCCTCCTTGATGTACCCCGACAAAAGAGTTGCACATGTAAAGGGCACACATGCCCTAGGGCATGTGTGCGATTTATAGCACTTAAAAAAAGGCCTTTTGGAGTGCTTGTTTTAAATTGCACATGGTTACCATCAACTTGGAGTCAATGGTGTTTGCATTTCCTAAATGCCCATTTCACATGAAGGAAATGCTTTGTACATGTGCTTAGGAAATCGCCAATAGGAATTCCCTATCTGTGATTCCCAAAAGGCCTTTGCAGGTATGGAAAGGCCATTTGGCATTTCTTAATGGCCTGAAATAGCGATTTGATCCGTTAAGAAGTGCTAAAGGCTTTCGTACATCTGGCCCTATGAAACTTAATTATGCCATCATAACTCCTATGCTGAAGAAGTCTAATGTATTCTCAGAAAACCAGGACAACTAGAGGCCACTGTATGGTTTATCTTGCATGGTCTAGGTCTTAAAATGTGGAAACTTGAGACATCTCAACTATCGAATAATCTAAAATGGAACTCTTTTCCAATAACTGTAAGTCTGGCTTCCAGCCAGAACACGTGACGTGACAATAGGGTGTGTCTCCCCCTCTTTGATGAGTCATTGTTTGTAGAGGGAAACAGAGGTTAAGTGGTTCTAATCCTTCTTGGCATGCAGCCCTTACTAGGTCAGACTGATCACCAAGCTACTCTGTTGGGAAGTAACCCTTTCTAATTTGTATATGTCCCAGCAATCTAGCATTATTAGGAAGTGCAAAAGTGGTTATCACATATATGTAGAATATATCCATGGTATAGTACTCAAGTCCTACCCAGGTCCTTCTCAAAGCACCGGAAATTTTGAGAGGTTGTCATCAAGTTGCTAATTCACTGATGCAAATAAAGTATACAGAATATACTGAGATGGAATTAATGGATCTAGTTCTATCTAAATGCATTCGATTCTAAGATACTTGTGGTTTGCCCAGATTAACTGACACCTCTCACTCCAACCATAGATAATCCACGTTGGCCAAAACATAAGGTAGGAATCTTTATTTTGTGCCTCAAATACTTACAGAGTCAAAAGTGCAGCCTAGAAAGCACATGTGATTTGTGGAACTTCCATTGTCCTCTTGTGGGTAAAGTCCAACCTTGATCATTGTAACAACATCTGCCGAGTACTCCCTAATAAGACATTGAAGCAACATTGGGGTCCAAAGCTACACATCTCATCTGACTTTTCATCTAAAGCCATCTTACCATAATACTCTGTATCAGAATTGGTGCCTTGGCAAAGGACAGTGTGATTTTAAGGCTTTAAGCCTAATGCACAAAACAAGCCATGGGTTAGTTTGGAAATACATCTTTCCATTGTTCCTTCCATCTCATCCTTCTTTCAGTTGCTTTGGTCAACAACCAAAATATATATTCCTTCTGCCAATGAAGTACACTTGATTTTGCTGAATATCATTCATGTCTTATGACCTAACTTGTGGAACACAAGACACTGTCACCAACGGAACACTTTACAGTTCCATTGAGAGGCAAATCCACACCTAGAAACACCTAGAAACACTCTCCACCTATGTAATGCACATGCATTGCCTGTTTCTGTCACATAGCTAAAACGTTTTGAGAAAAAAAAAAGCTGACATGAACATTATATAACACAAATAAAATGAAACGAAAAAAAGCAATATATTGCTTAATAGATTGGTGTGGTTCTTTAGCTTCCTCTCACCATTCAGCCTCTTCCTGCTTATTGCAGACATGTTATAATGCTTTGCAGGGGTCGAGAACAGTTAACGTCAGCTATTGACTAGTAGAGGTAACATTACCATCACCATTTTACAGGCTACAAAGATTGTGAAGCTAACAGCTTGAGCTTCACTTTAAAAATAGTCATCATAAAATATTGCCTTTTGCTGATGAGATGCTGCTATCGCTCACCTCTCCCGATCAGTCTCTATGCGTGCTGCAGGACGAACTGAGAACCTTTGAAAAAGTTTGGGGTTTTAAAGTAAATCTTACGAAATCTTTCATCCTGAATCTCACACTGTCCAAGGAGGTCATGGGTAGATTGCGTGACTTTACCCCCTTTCGATGGGCTAAGCATACACTCAAATATCTGGGTTTAAACCTGACCTCCACACTGAAGGGCCTATTTAGGGCTAACTTTCCCTCATTGCTGCTCCAAATTCAGGAGGATCTTAAAATATGGAACCCTCTCGTTATCTCATGGCTAGGGTATATCCATGCGATGAAAATTACCATTTTACCCTAAATTATTATACCTGTTCCAGGCCCTCCCGATAGACCTAGACAGGGATTATCTGCCTAAATTGTGGTATCTCTTAATTTGGTACATTGTGCAAAATGGTAGCGCGCGCCTTCCCTTTCGCACTCTTCGTCGGGCAAGAGGGGATGGAGGGGTGGCACTACTGGACCTTCACTTATATTTTACAGCAGCCCAGTTCCGTATTTTGACTGAGTGGCCATAGAGAGAATCAGATAAACATTGGCTGCTTATGAACAGTGCGGTGGTGGGAAGAACATTATGGGATTTGATATGGAAACCTAAAAAAATTAGGCCTCTGAACGTGTACATTAGCACTCCCACGCGCACCGCGCTTAAGGTTTGGGACGAGGTGTCTAGGGGACTAGAGTGGCCTACTGTCACTTCACCCTATACACCTATTAATTGTAATCCGAATTCCCTCCAGCCCTGCAAGAGGGTCCATTTGACTTATGGAGGGAGGGGGGTGTCTGATGCCATCTGATTTGTTTCATAATTACAACATTCTCACCTTTGCCAGCTGTCAAAGGGATTTCAAGGTGCCGCCCAGCGAGCACTTACACTATTTCCAACTCAAACATTGGGCCCTCCAGCCACAGGTCAGGGAGGCTGCGACACGGGAAGAATGCGCTAATGGAAAAATTTGTGCAGATAGTGGGGTCCATGAGAGGAGTGATCTCCTTTTTTTTATAACCTTCTTCTTTCTACCTCACACATACGGAGACCCCATTACATGCAGACCTGGGAACAGTGGATATGGAGAGAGATCTCAGATTCAGAATGGACACATCTGTGGAAGGATATTGCTAAAGATAACCACTCACTAGATTTAAGGGAGGCGCATTATAAGATTCTCTTGGATTGGTACTTATATCCAACGAAACTCAAAAAGATCTTCCCAGAGTCTTCTGACTTATTTTGGAGACGGTGTGGCCTCCTAGGTTACTTTAGTCATATATGGTGGGAGTGCCACTCAATACAACCTTTTTGGGAGGAGATTTTCTTTATATGAAAGATATCCCGGGCTACCCTATCCCTACCACCAAGGAAAGAGTACTTTTAGGACTGAGAGATACAGAATTAGAACACCAAACTAAAGCAGAAAGGGCCATAATGTGGGCTTGCTTTGGGGCTGCCAAAGTAGCGATTGCCGCAGCATGGAAGAAAAAGGCCGCACCAGTGCTATCCCAGTGGCATGCTCGTCTTTGGGACTTACTGTCTATGGAATGGATGGTGGATATTTTTAGAGACGCCTATAAAAACTTTGAATACAAATGGTGTTCCCTTGTCGCCTACCTTACAAGAGGTCTCCTCTTGGCGATATGCCCGCCCTATAATGCGCTATGCATCTCTTTCAGTTTTAGTTGGAGGATACTTGGCCACCGTGGGAAACTAGCCTGACAGCGGATGTCTGCATAATGCTAACAGCCAAACTGAGCTGGACCCTGAGTTTAGGAACAGCCTTGTTTAAAGACCCCCTTCTGGTAGTTCCGTTATACTGTGGGGGGTGGGTTAGGGGGCTAGGGGGAGGCGATGGGGTGTTTAAAAAATGTCTAGGCCTCTTATGGTGTACCAGCTGAATCAGACAGGATACGCTGACGAGAGTGAAAAGTGATGGTGTACTCCCCGCTTTCTAGTGAAACTGTGACCTTGTTAGATAATTTGTTAGAGGAGGGGATTGCTGTGACATTATCTTTTATGTGATGCACAACCATTCTGTGTAATGCTAAAGTGCCTAATAAAAAGACGTTTGAAAAAAAAATTGTCATCATATAACATTATTTAGTAATTTTTAAAAATAAAAATGTTTTGGTTCCTAATGTGGGAGATCAGGAGCAAGCATGCCATTGTTTGCACAGGGATAGTATCAGTGCTTAATTTGTAAAGAAATGAGTGCTGGTGTCAAAGGCTGTTCTCAGAATGTCAGTGCACCTGATACTATGACTACATAGTCTTGAGTCCAGCTCATGCCTTTTTAATCCACAACAAGACATTCCTTGTCCCTTTATCGCAGTAGCGGCCACCACAAACAAAAAGTGGTGTGGAGGTTGGAGGGGGCGCGACGTGTGACGGGGGTAAAGGGGAGTACAGGGTGTAGTTTATTAATAATTTTTAAAAAGGAAGACTTACCTGAAGCTGCTGGCCTCCTCCTGCGTCGCACCTCAGCGTTCCTCTTCCAAGTCGCATCTCATACTCCCTGTGTAGTCTCCGTGCTGCTCTCATTTTTTAATTTTTTTAAAACTTCTTTTTATTGGCATTTTGTTATTTGAACATTGCAAATCATGTATCCAGACATATAAGCAATGAAAGATACTGCATTTATATAAGTCCATTATGACATCAGTGACATGTGGAACGAATCTGTAGGCTGTATGCAACTGTAGTACTTGAATCTGGGGAGCAAACTGGGGAGATGAGCATGTAAGTACAAAGTGCAGGTATAGGAGATATGACACGGGTCTGGGTGGTGTACGTCTCGCTGGGTTGTGCAGCAGCACACCAGTGCCGCGTGGGGAGGGGCTACATTGGGCTATTGGCAGAGTTCAATTGTCTAGTATGACAGGATGTGGGGTGCATCTGTCAGCAACACAAGTGTGCCGTCAGGGGGGGCTCTCCGTGCTGCTCTCATGATATGAGAGCAGCGCGGGGATGGGCCTCATTAGGCTGCTTTGATGCTCCATTCAGGACAAGGAGTCTGTGCAGTTTCTCCAACCCAGCAGTTCAACACAGCTAGGTTTGAGAAACTTAAGTGCGCATGTGTGTTTGACTGGCCTGAGACGGCCGGCCAAGCACACATGCGCACTGAGAAGTGCACAGGCCAGTCCTCCTCCCCCTCCCATGGCCCCGGCCCTGCCCCTTTCAAAGCAAACTGGCTGAGCCGGCAGGTGAAAAATAAAACAATGGTAGAATATTGTTTTATTTTTCACCTACTGTCTCTGAGCCAGTGGGGTGATGCTGCTCTGCCACTGCGGTGGAGCCACTCCTGATTTATTGCACCCTTGCAGGCTCCTGTTTTCTCGGTTTGGGGTGGGTTTTCCCTTTTTCTCTTCCCCCATCTTTCCACTGAGTGTGTTTTTCCCTCTCTGGCTCTCAGTAAATGTCTGATGCGGAAAAATAAATGTTGAGACCCAAACATTTGTGCCGCTATATTCCACCTCAACCACCAGCTCAAATTAACCATTGGATGGTATTTTCTTTTCCATTGACTGCTAGGAATTGGGAAGGTGTGAATTATATTTTTCAGTCTTTATATGTTCAAAATGATTTTTGGTATAACTTGATTTCAGACATTTCCTATTCAGTTTTCCAGACAGCGCATCAAACTATAACTGTTTCATTCTGCTTGGGTTGTCCATTGGCATAGTGAGATGAAACTGGGAAGAGCTTCCATGGCCTTATTTAACAATTGGTAAATAAATCGTAGAGTTGTGTGGGTTCGTTTTACTCTTTAACTCGGCAGCCCTTTTTCTTAGTATTTTGTTTGCATGTAGTTAGTCTCAGGATTCATCAAGCACATGGGACATCTTTATGAAAGTAAGCAACACTTCTGCTTGTCTGTGCCTGATCATGTGTACCTTGGTTGGGAGGATGTATAGGAATTATGCACAACCTATGGTATCTGCACTGATGCTTGTTCTGTGCCTTTTGCTAAGAAAAATGCAAAACATAGTACATATATTAGATTCCTTACCCCTGCTTTTGCCATAGTGCATGCATACATGGAAGTAGGGGCACGGGGTGCTGCTGCACCCAAAAAAAACATGCTTGAGTTCAGAAGGTGAATGAGCCATAAAGATGCCTTATGAATTTTATGTTTATCACATTTGCTATGCGTTGAACGACAAAAGTCATATAAAGAAAATATATATATTTTTTAAGTTGAAATTTATACCATGTTAAAAATTTTGGAAAATTACAAAACATAGTATACAATAGAAATGATGAATTACTAATCTGTACGATGCACCCATAAGTAGAAAAACAAAAAAAGTGCTGCATGGACTGCTTGCATTATCAACCATTCCGCCCATCACCTTTTTCTTTTCCTCAGATGGATGCCCTAGGTGTGACAGGTGTGCCCAGACTTCGATCCTGTGCTCACTGTACCATTGCAAAAAGCTGTACTTCACTGATGAGGTTTGCATAGTGAAAAATTGGTACGGGATTGCTTGTGTTCCCATGTAAGGGGACCCGGTCTCTCAATTCTGGTGGGACTGCTTCTATTGTCTGGTTGTGTATAGCTGGTCTTTGTCTAGAGTGGCAAAGTATGCAAAAAACAGTGGACTGAAATGAGACCTGAGTAATTACCAGTTGCTGAGATTAAGTCAAACATTCCCATCATCATCTTTTGCTATCCACACATAAGTCACTGTCTAGTATTTGAAGGCTTGTCAGCATAAATATGATTTGCCTTGCCATGTGAGCCAGAAACTTTGATTGTTGGCTTTCTGTTTCTACACGGGTCACCTTCAAGGTGCTTTCGTAGTTCACATGTCTCTTTATGGGACCCAGCCAGCTTTTGTATAAGTCACTTTGGTGCTATACCTTCCATCTTGCTTCTGTGGCTGTGAGAAAAGGACACTAATGGAAAAACCGAGTTAGCAATTTAGCCGGCAAGCCAGGTCATTGATGGCTCTAAGCCCTGACCCAGCCCGGCTAGGTGACCTGACACAAATTTTGATTCATGCATCAGAGTACAAGTGGCTGTGATCCAGTATGTCAGGATAAACCTGGTTTGGCTCAGATTACCTCAATTGATTAGAGGCCTTTTTTTAAGGGAGCTAGAGAGACTTGCTGCAAGGTTGTGCATTGTGTGTCAGGCTTTCAACTATCCTAGGCCGCCATTTTTGATTAAGAGTGGTTGAAAAGTCATCTAGAGAATCTTGATCTTCCTTACCTCCCAACAAGTGAAAAAGGACTGATAGTCTTATTTAACACCTCTATTTTGATGGAGAAGATGATATCCTCCACCTTGGCAGATAAGGTTCCACTATTGTTAGAAATTGACACCTTCCTGGCAGAGGTCTCAGTACCTTCAGAGGAGCCATCACTAGGGCAGCTCACCTGAAGACACTGTATCTTTTCTGAGGGGCTATCATGTTTCATGCGCTGCTAAGCAAAGATTTTGGTTTTACTAAAAAAACAGAAACGTCCCAAAGCAGGACTTTGATTTTGAAAATCATAACTTAAGGGTCCAGAAACCATGGAATTTTTCCCCAGTGTGTTCAGGTTATCATTTTTTTTCTCTATGGGAATACCAGGCTTTCATGAGGGGCCCGAACAGCAGAAAAAATAGGTCAGAACGTCTGACCAGATAGGCTGACAGGCTGATATCCCAGAGTATGTGTGGCTAGTCGGTCTAAGATTACCACCTGCAGAGACAGCTCTTTCTCAACTAGCAGAATTAAGATGGTTCGAGCAACTCTAAATAGAGATACTCCGTGACATTTGTGCCTGTCCAACTCGAAATAAGGCCCTAAGATTGTTGCTTTGCCCAACCCCTTCAAATTTAATAAAGAACTTACGATCTTGCTGTGCCTACCATCTCATATAAAAAAATAGAACTTAAGTTAAAGCTCTGCCTCACCCCTCAAAATAATACAAAACATTACTTAAGGAATCCCCTGTTCCATTCTAATAGTCAAAAAATACTTTGTGGATCCATTAATGATTCTAATATGCACCGAGGGCGTGTAGAGGTCAGCATCCCACAGCTAATATGGTGTTAAAACAAGTAAGAATGATTCATGGCCCTTGACACCGAATGCCGGTCTCATCAGAAGGAACGATCAATCTATAGATATCGGTTGAAAGAGTTTACAGCCAGCGATTGGCTCTTTTTATAATGTTCTCCGTTTGCTTAGCCCCATTCTCATTTAAATCACCTTTTCGAATGTTTGTCCCAGCAGCGTATACGTAACCACCATCATTTTGATCATTGACACCCTCAAGAGAAACGGTCACCATTCATATAAAATAATACATCTCCATATCCTCTCCTGACCTAACATCAAACACTAAATGCTCATGGAACACCCAGAGAAACTCATTTAAGACCAGTACTATGGTGCACAAATTAGAAATTAAAAACTGATCTAATATTCTCTTCTCAGTATGGTTTGGAATCTACTCAAACTGCTTCAAGATTTTATAGAACACTAAAATCCCATATCAGAGGAAGCTCGCACAATGTAAAAATCAAGATCCAAGACCCTCAAACTATTCGCCACCCATGCATCATCCCATGCCTCACTTTCTCTACCACACCTCAGACAGTTCAACACTACACCGCTAGCCTGCAACCCAAATCATGAAGGTGAAATAGGACTAAAAATAACGATGCACTGTTCACCGCGCCCCACAAGATGGCCCCTCGACCACACAGGGTCAACAATTCCTCCCATTGATAGACACTCCCCTCATCTCTGCACCCCATACTGACAATAATCCTGCCTTTCCACTAATTGCACTTACTTCCCTTCTAGGAAAAATTCTCTCCCTGCAAACTTTCCAGTCTGCATTACAACTACAAATTATCTTGATTCATCAGCATATGTAATTTTGAAGACCTGTTTCAAGCTCTGTACCGTGGTCAACATTCTCATCCACCAGCAACCAGGCACACCCTACCAGAAAACGCTACCATAAAGCTGGAAGCATGCCTTGCTCTATTGAGGAAAGACAATAAAGACCTATTAAGGGACTGTGACACAAAAAAAGGCTAGTAAAGTCTGGCAAATGGGATATCTATGCCCAATATTATATACATAAAAAAGTGCTAACAACAACAGTTGGCTGAGAATAAAAACAACTAGAGGTCCTTAGCCCTTCACGTTACATTCCTCCTTAAAATGTCTTGTACACAACTGTAGACCTTTGATGAAACATTGCACTGAGATAGTAGAGATAATTACCAAATACAACCCAGATGTGACATTCCTTACTGCAATGTGGCTAACCAAAACATTGCAACCAACCTTGTATCTACTGGTTCATCAAGGTTATACCATTGTGCGACTAGATGGAACTGCAAAAGTAGGTGGTGGAGTGGCATTGATCAAAAGGATTCCATAAAATGCAGAAACATCTCAAAAGAGCACTTCTCAATATCTCAGTGCCTGTCAAGTTGACTGATTAAACTCCCATTTAACTCCATGCCATTTACCAACCTTCACACCCCTCTCCCAGGATAGATCAACATGTACTACACAATTAATCAGCACAGAAAGCATGGTGAATTAGGATAACAGCATAATTTTCTGAGATATTAACCTGCATTGGGGTAGCCATAAGGAAACAGCTGTGATCCTACTGTCTACATGTGAGCCCAACAATAATATCATTCGAATATGCCCATCACCAACGCACTAAAGGCTTCAAACCTAGTACCACTTATTGCAAAAGGAAGGAAGTATGTGAACTGATGCCTTAATACCAGAGAACTGGTAAAATTATTCACCCATCCTCTTTTAACTAAACTCAATGATCATGTATACCTCTTGGCAACTAAAGAAACCAAACAGAGGGTCAGAAAAATAGGAAATGCAGACAAAGGCTCTGTACCCTCTAAAGAATTGTTCACACTACAAAACATTCCATCAACTACCCAACAAGCTACTAAACGTAGATGGCACCCAACCTTTTTCTGAAGAACTTGCCTCAACTACACATTGAAAGCAGTATCTATATTAAACACATTTTTATGCCAAATCCTATTTTTTAAAGATGGAAATTGACAAAATTTAAAATTGATCCAAAAACTTTTTAACATTGTAAACACTCCATGCAGCTGTGTCTAACAGTGTTCACACATGCATCGAAAGTGAAATGTGAGTGAGGACTGTAGATTCTGGGGAACATGTCGGCTGGAAGCTAATGACCGCGGCAGAGCTTCCCCTGATGTGTGGCGTCTGACCCACCATTAGCGGCTAGCGGCGTATAAGGTTCTTTTTTCCCCCCCCCTAACAATGTCTTTTTGAAATACGTTTCCCCAAAATATTCCCAAAAATATACCCACCTCTGTTTGGCGAAAAATACGCTCGGAGCACGCTCGGAGTAGGGTGGTGCTTTTACCGCTGCCCCTCCGGAGCATTCCAGCGAGCCACAGACTTGATGGTGTGCGACGCCATGGGAGGAGCGGTGTTAGAGCCTCTGTGGTTTCATGCTCTGGGCGCAGCAAGAGAACGGAGGTGGAGAAACTCCCGGCGGCAGCTTCTGCAGTCTTCCCTTGGAAGGTCTGTCTTCTACTACTTTTAAGACACCGCTGGATCAGCACTCGGTTGAGCAAGCAGCGTGGAGAGAGCTTGGGCAGCGGGTGAAGCCTGGCGCTTTGATAACGCAAAAATCGGCGTGGCTGGAGTTCTTTGGTACGGAGGTCGAGGTGAGGCCTGGAGGTTCCCTGATGGGGTTTTGTGGGGCTCCGTGGGCTCAGCTTCCACCTTGTTTTTCTCCCTTTCGGGGGTCTGTGGTGGGGTGCAGTGGCTCAGAAACGGGTGGAAAGTGTAGGAGGCTGGTTTTTTTTAGAGCTACTAGCTGGAAAAACTGGGACGGAGACTGATTTACGCCAAGATTGGGAGATCTGCATGGAGAAGTGAGCCTGCAGTGCTACTGGCAGTGTTACTGTTAGCTCTTCGAACTGTGACACTGCAATATCCACATCTGAACCTGTGGTCAGCCGATACACCCTACGTAATAGGGTCTCTACTGTTTCAGTCATACGTAAACCTCTCATAATCTCGCCCCCAATATTAGAAATTAAGGCGGTCATTAGAAAGGGGAAGGGTAGTCATACTGTGGAAAGTACACCTCCTGGTAAGGGAAGAGGTAGGAAAAAAGCTAGAGGGGGCCTTCCACTAAACTTAAAAGTACGCCATCATTAAAATCTTATTACAAGGTTCTCTCCACTACCATCTCCGACCGGGGGCAAAATAAAAACACCATCATGGCCACCATCTCTACTGCTTCTATTGCTGCCCTACCTGGTACCATTGCTGGGGTAAAAACCCCTCAGCCCTCCTCGAGCTCTCTTAGTAATGCAATAGGGAAGGTGAGTGCACTACAAGAACAACAGGCAATTGTGCATCCGTCAGTCGAACTATCAAATAGCTGTTCGGCGTTAGGAAATCAGGGTATTGACCAGGAAAATGACTGTAGAATTGCACTGGAGAAGGGAGAAGAGGTCCTTCCATCTAATACATCTGGGACTCAATTGGCCGGGCCTCCCCCCCCCCCCCGATATCGACTGCGCCAGGGACATTGGCTGACATCCTGTTAGGTCTGAAAGAGGATATCAGCAGGAGATTTACAATCTCAGAGGCCAATCAAGTCGCTATTCAGGCCTCTTGTGAACTACTGGCACAAAAAGTTGAAGAGGTCTCACAGAGAACGGATGCCCTTGAGGCAGAGATCCCTAAGAGTAAGGAGGCTTTATGCTCTTCTTCGGCTATGATGGGCAAGTTGGTCCAACAAAACAGGGAATTGAAGGATGATATCGAGCGCCTTGAAAATCATTCCAGGAAAAATAATGTGAAAATTCTAAATGTTCCTGAAGATCTTGAAGGGGGTGACATTAAGAATTTTGTAGTCTCTCTCCTGATAGTAACTATCTAAAAGATTCTCCAGGGGTGGATTTGGATAACATGGCCGATATCCAAAGGGTCCATCGCGATCCGTACAGGAGAAACCCTGGAAAAGAGCGCCCAAGGAAAATCTTGGTGAACTTCCTCACGTATGATATCAAGGAGAGAATCTTGTCTTTGGCCTTGAAAGTAGGTCATTTTAAGTGCACTTCCTTCTCCAGCCCGTTCTCATTCTCCATTCGTTCTGATGTTTCCCATATCACTGCTACAAAGCAGTGGAAATTGGGCAAGAGGATGGCAATTTTGAATTCGTTGGGGGCTAAGACACAGTTAAGATTCTCGGCATCCCTTCAGATCATGTGGAATAACCACATGTATAATCTGCGCCACATAGAAGAAGTTGATACTCTAATAGATAAGATCAGGAAAGGAAGTGCTAGCGGAAGCGAGTGTGGGGAATAAATATTAAGGGTGCGTCTGGTACCAAGCAAAAAAATGAATCAATAAGCAAAGTGAAAAGAGAATAAGGAAACAAAAAAAACAGATGGGAAATGTATAGTTTAGCAGAATGCTGCTGCCGTTTTGGCAGGATCAGTATATATTTTTCTTTTTCTTTAAATGTGTAGTCACTATTTAGCCACACACAGTGGGGGGCTCCTGACCAAAGGGCGTATGCTCAGAAGAGAAGGGAGGGTTCCCCAGGGTTGTGAGGGACTGATGGGGTCTCTTGGGGGGAGGATGGGAGGAGGGGAAGGGGAGCACTGGCGGGGTTGCAGTGGGAGAAAATATAAAAATAAGTCCTCTTTCTCTGCTTTTTCTTTTCTTGACGAGTAACTTGCTTTCGGGGCATGTAGCTAAAGGGTGGGAGGCAAGAAGAACTTGTAAAATATGACGACAACTAGGGTAAGGTTTATCTCGTGGAATGTCAATGGGCTTCGATGCGAATGAAGACAAAGGCTGATTATGAAATTTTTAGAACAATCTTCAGCCCAAGTGTGCCTCTTACAAGAGACCCACCTAAGTTACCTCGAGTGTAAGACTGTCTTCGGAAAATATAGATGGGTTGAATTATTTTGTTGTTCTGAACAGACAGTACACAATAAGGGGGTTGCGGTCCTAATTAGATCAGGAGCTGGTGGCTCCATAAAGTCCACGCTAAAAGACCAATCTGGTAGATGGATCTTGGTGCAGGCGGCCATCGGGGGGACCAAACTTGCTATGGTGTCCTACTATGGCCCTAATGTCGATGACCCTGCTTGTCTACTTGGAGTATAGACCAAATTAGTAGATGTCACCACTCCGGTAGTAATCAGTGGTGAGTTTAATGTCCTTCTTAATCCCCTTCAAGATAGGTCAAATTATAGTCAGCATGTTGCCACTGCCCGCACGTGTCGGGAAATGATCAATATGATCCTTGAGCTCGGACTGGTAGATGCTTGGAGGGCTAAGAAGGGCATAGAACCAGGCTCCTAGTTTTTTAGTAAAAAACACGGCCACTCCTCTAGAATTGATTATATTCTTAAGGATAGATTGGGCCTGGAGAATCTAGAAGATATCGCCATTCTACCAAGTACTTTATCTGACCATGCCCCTATCACCTTTTTTATACTTAAGGAATAAGTCTAAGTCTAATTCCACCCCGAGGTGGACACTAAAAAGGGCAATGCTATCTAACCACGAAATAATCAGTGCTATTAAAACATCTACCATCGAGTATTTCTCTGAAAATATGGGTTCAACATCACTTGACTACATCTGGGACGCATTTAAGGCCCACATTCGCGGCCTGTTACATAGCCTGATATGCGCCAAGAACAGGGAAGAGGCGCTAGAATTCCAAACATTGGAAAGAGAGATATCTAAGCTGGAAGGAGGAGCCAATCTGGCATGGAAGGTAAAGGCAGACCGAGTAAAGAACAACATCAACAAATTGATCATAGATGAGACGGGTGCAACCTCTTGTAATCAAGAGGATATGCAAAGGTGCCTCCTTTCTATGTTTTCTAAACTATATAAAGAGAAGACAACTTCAAGTCCCGATAGTATTCAGGAGTGGCTGAAAAACAAGGCCTTACCAACATTGACAGGTAAGGGTCGAAACATGCTTGATGGCCCAATTACGGAAGAGGAAATTAAAGATCAAGAACAACAAAGCTGCAGGGACGAATGCTCTCCCCGGTGAAGTCTTTAAGGCCCTTCAGGATGTGATAGTTCCTAGTCTATGTCAACTTTTTCATTACATTTACAATTCAGAAGGTAGGGCCCCCCCGTCATGGAAGGAAGCAACAATAGTGCTTATCTTGAAGCCGTGAAAGGACCCTCTTAAGGCGGACTCTTATAGACCAATCTCCCTGCTTAATGCGGATTATAAGATCTTTATCAGCATTTTGGCAGGGAGGTTGGTCAAGATAGTTCCACAGTTGATTAACGTTGATCAAAAGGGTTGTATCCCTGGAAGGTTCATCCAGGAACAAACTTTACAGCTAATAGGCAGCATTGATCCGGCGTTGGCGGGGTCGGAACCCTTGGCAGTGGCTGCATATGACGCAGCCAAGGCATTTGACCGCGTTAATTGGGTCTTCCTTTGGGAGACTCTAAAAATGATGGGATTTGGTTGAACATTCATACAAACCCTCATCTGATGCTACGAGGGCGCCTCTTCAATTATCTTCCTGAATGGCTCACCGAGATCGAGCTTTAGTATAAAAAGGGGAACACGACACGGGTGCCCTATCTCGCCCCTATTGTTCGATATTTATATCGAACCCCTTGCCCAAGCTTTGAGACTGGACGAACAAATTACTCCCTTCCAAGCCTCAGAATACAGGTTCAAATTAGCCTTGTATGCCGACGATCTGCTGGTTTATACTAACAATCCAGCAGAGGTGCTCCCCAAGGTAGAAACTACCCTGAAGGAATTTGGTCTGTACTCTGGGTACTTGGTTAACTCCTCCAAGACTGAGGTAATGTGCTGGGGTGTTGATAACTGGTCTGTAAGTTGCAGTAAGTAGTTTAGGTACTTGGAGATAACTATAGTACAGGATTTAAGTAACATCCCCTTGAATAATTTGAGGAAAGTGGCTTAAGAAATTGACCATCTTTTTTCTAGATGGCAGAATCTGCCCCTCACCATCTACAGCCGTGTAAATCTAGTCAAGATGGTTATTCTGAAAATTTACATACTTATTTAGCACTATTCCCCTTGACTTCCCTGGTAAGCTTTTCGGAAAAATCCAAAGTAAAATAGGCAGCTTCATATGGTCTAATAAAAGCTCCAGGCTATCCTGGAAGAAATTAAAACAAAGACTCTTAAAGGGTGGTCTAGCCCTCCCAGACGTGCTCTGGTATTCTCTTGCCTTCCAGTTTAAAATATACGCTGTCTACTTTCAAGTCCCAGTGAGACCAACTGGGGAGGATTCTGAGTGTCATGGCTAATTTTGAGGGAGGGGGTTTCTGATTCCTGTATAAGGTCGGAGCGCCGAGGTTTTTTAAGAAGGTTCGCCTAAAGGTTTTAAAATCAGCACTCAATGTGTGGCATAAAGTAAAGGCGAGATGGGTGATAAGATATTATTCAGACTTTACCCCATTCTGGGACTCCGGGGACTGCCTGTGTGTTTGGAAGACAATTTAGGGTCCCCCTTTAAGAAGGCAGAAAACATGATCTGGTCCGACTTATTATCATCTGACGGAGTCCTTCCAGAGAAATGGGAGTGGCATGATTAGTATTCAGTGTGTGATGGAAACATACAGCATTCCACAATGCTCTAAAGGTAACTTTGTTGGCTTGTTTTCAATTGGAAGTTATTAAATGGAGGGCAACTGCTAATAATAAATTTACTAATTTGAAGTTAAAGGGAGATTGGGGTCAGAAAGGTGACAGGGTGCCTAAGAAAATATTAGAGAGGGAAAATGGTATGTTGGTGCTTAATATTTTAATTTGAGACTAAACTAATTGCTAAAAGGGAAAAATGGGAGGGCAATCAGAAAGCCTGTGTTTTAAATCAGCGTATGTATAGGAGCAAGACCAGCAGGTAGGGGAAGTGCTTGTAGAAAAAGAGGTTAATTTTGCAGGAGTAAATAAGACGTCGATAAATAAAATAAAGTGTTTGAGAGGTATTAGCAGCTCTAGAGGTTTTGTGGATCTTAAGCCACAGCTTATCCCAAAGAGTTATCAGCCAGCAGTTAAGTCTTTTTCTCAAGCCAATTCAGCCTTTGTTTTGTTCCTATCAGAGGAAAGAAATAAACACTTATATAGAGAAGAGGCTGAAGGAGAAGTAGATAATAAGGAAAGAAATTG
The DNA here is from genome assembly GCF_964263255.1 of Lissotriton vulgaris. Lineage (NCBI taxonomy): Eukaryota > Metazoa > Chordata > Amphibia > Caudata > Salamandridae > Lissotriton > Lissotriton vulgaris. The sequence goes on from NC_141687.1 coordinate 1,031,735,875, forward strand.
AAACATTTGGAGGAAGGAGAAGAACATAGTAGGTCATATGGAGCTTTACAAGAGGATGGTAAAGAAATTTTTATTTGAAGATCGGAAAAGGATAAAGGAACACCATTAAGAAAAAGTTGCGAAATCCAAAGCAATCCCTTGAGTCTCCAGGACCTCCCATAAAATAAGTGTGATTCTTAAGTCGTAATAGGTTATTATGCCAAATGGGTTGTCGAACTAATGAGGAAGAAGAAGGATATGAGGAGGGTAAAAGAGGGGAGAGAATTTTACGTGTCTGGGAAATAACCAGGGGACGAAAGAAGGAGATTTTATTGGTAAAAGCAAGAGATTCTTTAAAATCAAAATGAGAGATTAAATACTTTTCTAGAGATATCCAAATAGGAGGATGAATACACTGATCAGGGGAAAGCCAACAAGAAGATTATTTTAAAGAAAAAGCATAATGATAGTCGGGAAACTTAAGACCACTAGCTAGAAGTTTTATCCACTTTCAAAGCTGATAGGGCTATTCGGGGGGGGGTTGTTTTTCCAGAGAAATGTTGTTAGAAGAGAGTCAATTTTCTTAAAATAAAAATAATATATAATATTATATAATTTATAATATTATAAAACCTCTTGCAGTAGCCTTGAAGGAGTCCCAGATCATTACAGGAGAAGAATTCCGAGTAGAGTTGAAAGAAAAGAACTCAGAAGCAAAGGAAGTGAATTGGCTTGAAAAATTAGGATCAAATAATAAAGTAATATTAAAACGCCATCTACCTGCAGGAGGAGTAAAAGGTAATAACTCAAAATCAACAGATACTGGAGCATGGTCTGATATTAGAGCCGATTTCGGAATGGGAGACCTGTTGAGATAGGGATTTACTAAAGAAGAGGTAATCAATTCGGGATTGTAAGTGGTGCGGAGGGGAATAAAAACGATATTCTCGAGTATCTGGATTACAAAGCCTCCAAATGTCAACTAAAGCTTTATGGCATATGGTGGCCGTAAATTGTGAGTGCTTCCTGGTTTATGAGAATTAAACAGAACAATGTCTGTCCAATATGGGGTCCAAAACTTAATTAAAATCATCACCAAAAACAATATACTCTTCATCAAACAAAAGATGTTTATCAGATATATGGGTCCAAAACAAATTGTCAATCTAAACTGGTGCATAAACATTAAAAAGAACTAAAGATATTTGATTAATGAGGAGTTTAACAATAACCCAACGACCCTCTGAATCTGATTCTTGATGAACAACTGAAGTCTGATATTTCTTATGACAAAGAATTGCGACTCCATTCTTCTTACCTAGAGCTGGGGAAGAGAAAACACTACCCATGCAACAGCGTTTCAGTTTAGACACTTCAGCATCAGATAAGTGGGTTTCGTGAATCAATGCAATATTAGTATTTAATCTGGCTAGATGAGTTAATACCCGTTGTCTTTTTATGGGATTATTTACTCCCTTAACGTTCCATGTAATAACCCTGAAAGTAACCAATAAACGTTATGGTTTAAATCTTTTATTGTACAATGCAGAAAAAAGGACAAGTTCCCAGAAGCTAGGCTCACTGCCCAACAGCAATACTGATCAGTGCATTTTAAACGTAATACATCATAAACAAAAAAGATACATATACTGTCCCACCCACCTCCCAAGAAGACATAAAAGAGAGAAAGAGAAAAACCGAAGAAGAACCACCCCCACCCTTCCCGGCCCCTAAGAACGGAGTGTTGAAGGAGCACAAGGTCTTCATAAGTTGTTGTTTTATTATTATAAGTCACCTTGAAGAGGCAGGAGTGGAACAAGCCATATTGAGCATTCAGGGTACGCAGAGCAGGTCTCATGTCTAGAAATTGTTTCCGACGATCTGCAGTAGCTTTGGCTTAGTCCTGGGCAAAGAAAAGTTAGAGCCATTGCAAATGATTTTCCCTTTCTGTTTGGAAGCTTGAATGACTTTAAGTAAGTCAGTATGTTCTAGAAAGTACAAGATAACACCTCTATGTTTCGGTGAAGAGGACGAAGAACTTGAAGAGCAACAGATCTGACCCATTCGATGAGCTCGCTGAATATTCAATGCTGGAGAATCCGGAAGACCAAGAAGATTAGGCAGAAAGGATTGAAAAAAGGATATGGGATTAGAACCTTCGAGATCTTCCGCAATGCCATAAATCCGTAGATTATTACGCCTATTGCTGTTCTCCAAATTTTCAACCTGCTGCTTAAGATGGTGTATTTCTCTGTGTAATCCTGGAACTTGGTCGGTGACTATTTGAACTGAAGCAACTCGTTCAAGATTTCCAACTTTCTGTTCAGTGTCAGACCAATTATCCTCAAGGTTCTGAAGCCGGATATTTGTTTCTGCCATATAAGGTTTAAGTGAGCGAATTTCCTCAAGCAAAAGTTCCATAGAAATTGAGGAGGAGGAGCTGAGAGGAGAAGGAGGGTTGTCTTTACTCGTTTGCCAGATGTAGAAATAGATGCGGAGGGCTTTTTGGAGTTAACTTTAGAGCCTGAACGTGAACAATCAGAAGAAGGGACTTTTGTTTCAACAGGGTCATTGATGACTTCTTCCAAATTTTCTTGTAGTACACTGAAAGGGTTATGGTCCTCCAGTGACGCACAGTTAGTGTTAATGTGCTGAGCGTTATTGCGGTTGGTGCGTGGCGTAGCCATTGCATTGGAGGTTTGAGAGGAATAAAGTGCTGACAAGAAAACAGTAGGACCTAAAATGGCGGCCAAAAATATAGTGAGACTTGTGAGGTAGGCTGAAAGATCAAATAGAGTCGAACAACACAAACAAACTCCAAGTAGAGACTTAATGGCAGATAAAATGTGGAAAAGTGCTGATTTATCTGCAAGTTAACATATTAGCAGGACAGCACACTGTGTCAGGATGTCGGGCGGTAGACCCGGTATGCAGCAAAGAAACAAAATGGCGGCCGTGACTCAGCCGCAGGCCGCAGTCCACGATAAAAGTAAAATAAACATATCTCTCGCTCACCCTGTGTACCTGTGAGTATTGAAATTGAGGCAGGACATGTTCTGTTACAAGCAGCTGCGGTTGCTGAGGTTGCGCAACCGAAAATGAAGCCTGGAAAGCTCCTGGCGACTCACCCTCACACGGAGCTCCCGAGACTCGCAGCCATCTTTCTCGACTTCAAAGCCATGCCCCCCCAACCTTCTCTCTCTGACACATCTATAGATCAAAATCTCAATTCTGATGACCTGAACAGCACCATTGCTAAAAACCAGACCCTCTATATATGACTCCGAGCATTAATGAAAGTTGTTTGGTTAATCCATTCTGTTTAAACATCATAAACTTATCTTCAGTGGAAGGCATAGACTCTTGGTGCCTACACATAGGACAGCTTACTGTACTTGTGAAAAAGCTAGTAGTCACTCCTGAAGACCTTAATCATTTTCACCCAGTACCAAAACCTAACTCAAACTGTTCCGTGACGAGAAGGAGCAGTTGTATGATTTACAGTCTGGCTTTAGAGCTAGGTCCGGCTTCGCAATTCTAAATTCATCAATGACACCCTCCACATCTTAGAGAAAGGTCATTAATGCCTTTTCATCATCTTGTATCTTTCAGCTGCCACTGCTGTGGTAAATTATGGATCACTCCTGACAATATTCATACCTAAATCAATCAGTACAAAAATGTTTTCATCATTACTGGAAAATCACAGTCAATGCTTCAAAATTGCCAAATTGACCTCCAAAACAGCTGTGTTCCAATAAAGCATTTCATACAGCTCAATACTCTTGTGCACACTATTTAACAACTACATGGAACCTCTAGTCTCCATCCTTAATCACTCAGACATCACTTAACATTTCTATGCAAACAACTCAGAACTCTACCTAAAGATCTAATTTTGAAAGGACATCCATGTACTGTTTTAGGTTCTCAGTAAGATTCAGTCCTGATGTCTCAACACCATCTGAAACTAAACCAAGTAAAATAAATTATTTCGTCTTATCTCGGGCCTGAATATCAACATAGTGGTACAAAAGTGGTTCAGAGAGACATCCGTTTTTAAATGTACCCCGAAGATTGTAGATTCTGCTAAATCCTTTGGCTTCCTCTTGAATAAGCACTTGAACTTGCAATTGCATATTAATAATCTTGCAAAGAGGTCACAATTCCAAGTTAGACTGCTGAAAGGTATCAAGCAATGTATGCCAGCACTTGACTATAAACATGTTGTTCAGACACTAGTACTTTCAAGACTGGATTATGGTAACTCCCAACTAATAGGAATTCCTTAATTATACCCAGCTCCCCTCAAGGCAACCCTCTGTGCAGCTGCTAGATTGGTCATGTAATCGAGGGAACATCCTATCTACCCATCAATATCTATTGATATATATATATATATATAAATATATATATATATATATATATATGAAGAACAAGATTTCACAAAAGAGAGGGGGCTCTTTTGCCCTAAAAGTGATATTTTCCACGCAAGGGCACCACAAAGCACTTAGCGCTTGAAACTAAGGGGCAGATTTACTAACACTTAGCGCCAGGTTTGGATCACAAAAGTAATGCAAACCAGAACAATATGTAGAACTGGGATTCATATTAAAACTGCAAAACTTGTTTTGAGCTGGATAGTAGCACTAAAGTAAAGCAAAGTAGCCCTATGAGCTACTTTGTTTCAGGAGGCGTACCAGGGTGGCACATGGGTGTTACTATGCAACCACCCATGGTTTTTGACATAAAGCCCTAGTTACTAACATTTTTAGATGGGAACTTGTGGCAAAAAAATAATGCCTGGCCTTAACTTGGAGAAATGTTCTTATTTATCCAAACTTTCCAATCTTTGCATGTGTGCTGCATAGACAGCACACCTATAATATTTGACAAATATGAAACTATGTCTTAGTATGTAATATTTTCTATTGGAAAATAACCCTTCCTGGACAAAACCCATGGTAGACAACACAGATACTGCTGCACTAAGTTACAAAGGTGAGTGCCTGACTAAGGCAGCATGTTTGGACACCAGAGCTGGATATGTAGATATGGCGCTACTGTTCTCTCTCATCCTAATGCAATACAGCAACTTAAGTTGCTGCGTTCTGTTAAAATTCACAAACTATGTCCCTTCGTGTCTTGGACTGCACTACTATGGTGGGGCATCTCTACCTCATATAATCCAGCAATGTTGGAATGCTCTCACACATCGTTGGTGATCCTTCTGCACGTGCTTGGGAGTACAGCACAGCTTTTGTCTGCCAACACAGAAGGCAACAAAACTGCAATACAACATGGCTGCTAGCATATATACCTAATTTTCGTACCATAAAAGCCAGGCAAATAGACCGCTCAGTGGTTCAGTGCTGAAAAGGTTGGAAAGACATACACTCTAGACTTCAATTCTCTGGATCAGTTAGCAGAATTCAGATGAAAGCATATACAGGGGCAATTGACAGGCACAGGTCTATGTGGACATCTTTGTTCTTTGCAGATTGGTCCTTTGTTCTTACACACAATTTGGATTGGTTAAGAAGCACAGTACAAGTGAGGCACAGGTACTCCCTTCCCATTGATAGTGGGGTTACACCCATCTTATGCAGATTGAGCGGGGTCTGCTCTATTCACATTGCAGGCGAGTGGTTTGGATGCAGTCCCGCCGATTACAGAAGGGCCCTTTATGTTGTGCTGTAATGACAATCGGCTGCTGGATCTGGACAAATTGTGATCTAGATTCAAACACTACACTGCAAGAACCATCACGCAGTACAAGGAATAGAAATCTAGACAACATAGGTTCAAGAACAATGTGCAAGGCCAGTTCAAGGATTTTACGGAATGTCAAAATGACATGAGCAGGGCCCCTGTGATGCTTTAACGAGCTCTGCGCACCCCCCCCCCCCCTCCCCCCTTGCACATGATGAACTTGTCTAGTGCCGTCGCAGGGAGTAGAGGGAAGATAGTGCCATGCAGAGATTTCTTTTTCTGAAGTACATTTTAAAAAATATTTAGAAACAGACGATGGCTATTGCACCTGGCCAAAGCGGAAGAAGACTATAGACGGCACGCGTTCATTTTTTGCCCCAGGCCTTGCACTACACTCTAAAACGCCTCCTCTAATGTAACTGCGTGTACCAACATGGATTGGTAAACGGGTACATATCACAAAGACAATCTGCTTATAGAACCCCCACTTAGCTTTGTACAAATGATTTCTGGAAGTCATCTGTCCATTTCAGTGCATGTGGTACGTGGAATGATGATGAATATGTGCACCTTCTTGTTACAACGACCTATGCTATATTGACACAGGAGTCTGCACTCCGAAAATGAGTGCATCATGTCTCAGGCATACTGGATAAATATGCTCAGTTAATATGTGTACTGCCATATATTATGCATTAAAATATAATGCGTCAAACACGTAGTGCACCAACCCTAATGGTTTTATAATGATTCAGTCACAAAACCCAACTTCCTTTTATGTTTACAGTAATGGCAACAGTAGACCGGGATGTGGCATGCGTTTTCCCAAAGGAAATACTTCGCATTCAGAATATTTATAAGCTGTTTTTAGCGGGCTTTTAAACAGATGAGTTTGGCTATGGTATCCATTTGCTGCCATTAAACACACACACTGTGCCCTGAGACCGACAGGGGCTGCGGTCCAGATTATATATTACTTCAATTTTACATGACCAGAAGGAATGCTCTATAATTAAAACCTCTTCGGTCTGGTGAGTTTTCAACTGTGAAATGATTCTAAAAGCAAATAATTGCCCGTTGTACATCCTGAGGGTTTTATAAATATGCGAGTGCCTTTAACACGTCAGTTTAGCCCTTCCGAGGTCATAGAGGTGAGAGGACAATGTACAGAGCGTTGCTAATGGAGTCATAGAGACTTGGCAAGAGTCGTTGATGTCTGTTAACGAACCTAGACGAATCACAGGACTTACCGTTATGCCCAACAAACGGAACCTGGCTAAATATTTTATAAATACACAGTGGTTTCGTTTTTACAGGTATACTGCGTTATTCAATTTGACTGTTTGCCACTGATGCACTCATGAGCCGCTCTGCATAAGTGAAGTGCTATTATATTATTATATTTTACAGTACAGTAATTATTAGACATTAGTGCAGACAGCTCGGCACACAAACGTGGCGAATATGTAACTTTTATAAAGAGATGCAAATGTAAAATCAGGAGATAGGATGTGGTCTGAAGGCTGTAACTGGTGCTCAATTAAAGCGCTCCAATACCTTCGGGTCAAATTCGCGCTATATAAATCTGCAACAACAAAAAATAAGTGAAATTATTTGTCAACGTGCAAATTCAAATTTGTGAACGTTTGTTTAGACTTTTTTTTACAGGAAAACCCTGAAGTCTATTACTTTGGGTTGAATTTCTGAACATGAGTTGGATATATATGCATTTTAACTGTAAACAGAAATCCTATGGTACCATTGTGTTTCATTCCTGTTAACCAACCAGCAGGGACATTTTACGGATTTTTGGGGTCCTCCTGGGCCAAACGTATTTTGGGGGCTTCTGTTTGGAACAGGTTTGAATTTATGATCCAGTTTCAGCTCTTTCATGCCCTCTTTGCCAGTGCACAGGCACACTGGACCAAATTCGAAATGTGTTTACATCTAATATTCAGAGATAGTGATGGGCATGGGAGTTTAGAAGGCGCAATCGCAAGGTCCAATCAGCAGCTCGTGACACCAGCAGGTTGTACTATACTGTTTGTGGCAGATGTGAAGGAATGAACATGTTCCAGACTGCTGTCACTCTCAGGGGAAGTGGAAAAGCTGCACTCCAGCGATATTGCTCTTGGTTAAAGCGCCATTCCGATAGGCCATCAACTAATTTTAATAAGTAGACAACATTCAAATGACGCTTTTCTGTTGAAGAAATTACTGCTCGAATTATTGGTATTTGACAACAAAAGTGTCTATTTATTCCTTGAAACACGACTTCAATATTTAGTTTGATACTAATACAGCATGCATTTCACAACCATTTTATGACGTATAGCCTACAATATTTTGATATATACCGGTTCTCAGTAGCATTCAGATTGATAATGCCTTATAAATTAATCAATTACCTTTTCTTTTCAGATTTTCTCTCTTTAAAAGATCATGGGATTGATAGAGAATTTGCTAGATTGGTACTCTGTCAGAAATGTGACAGATATCCCTTCTGCCTAATTATAAGTGCATTAGGATATAGGGCCAGTGTTTGCGATGACCAAATAGCAAATTTTTGTGATTCGCTATTTGGTAATCGCAAACATCCATGTACAAATGTGTATTTAACGCATTTTGCGATTGCCAGTGGGTCTCAAATAGACCTACCTTATTATTATTCACAAGGTTGGTCTTGGTTTGCGAACTATTGGGAATCGCAAAAATCACAGGGATGGTGGCCTGCTGGGGTCAGCAGACCACTATGTCTATGATTGCTTTTCAGTAAAGCAATTATTTTTTTTGAAATGCAGCCTTTTTTCCACAAAAGAAAACGGGATGTGTTTCAAAAAGAAAATGAACAGTTCTCTTTAATTTTTTAAGAGGAGGCAGTGGTCCGCGGAACCACTGCTTGCTCTTAAAACATGTTTTTCTACACATTCTCAAATGGCATGCCAGCTATTTGAAGTAGGTGGCAAATTCAAATGTTTTTCGACCGCATTTAGGTTGCAAAATATTCACACGTACCACTCTGATTCGTATTAGGAAGGGATACCCTAAATACACCCATTCCTAATACCCAATTTATGATTCAGTAATAGATTACCGAATCACAATTTAGGCCTTTGTACATAAAAAAATGCTTTTTGCGGTTGCAGACGGCCCGATTCTGCAAATAGGGCCATTTCCAATCTCAAAAAAGCTTTGTACACCAGGCCCTTAGAGCGCTTGTAACTAAGCAGACATGAGAACTCATTCGTCAGACTCTAAATCAGGCCCCATGTCTGATTCTGGAATGTGAGTATATTTTGTATTGATCCATGCCTTCATTTAGGGCCAGATGTACTCCGCATTTTACTAGTAGCAAATGGCTCATTGGGCAATTTGCGACCAGTAAAATGCATTTTCAAATGTACCAACCCCATTTTGCAAGTCAGTAATAGGTTACCGACTTGCAAAATAAGGTTTGTAAGTCACTATAAAGAAGGGACAGGCCAAGGGCGTCCCTTCCTAATAGTGTCTTGCTCTGGCATGTAGGAATGTTTTGCGACTATGAATGTGGTCGCAAAACATTCGCAGTTTACCACCACTTTCAAATGTATTGTAAGTCATTCACAAAGAGGAAGGGGCCCATAAGGGACCCCTTCCCCTTTGTGAATGGGGCTGCCAACATTTTCAGAGCAGGCAGTGCTCCCATGGACTACTTCCCACTCAGTAACAATGAAAAGAACACTTTCAATTATTATTTTTGAAAAGCATCCCATTTTCCTTTAAGGAAAACGGGCTGCATTTAACAAAAAACAAACAAAAAAAACTGCTTCATTTAAAAATCAGTCACCATGTCACAGCTGGTGGAACCGGACCAGGCCGGCTTCACACCTCAGCGCCAAACCAGGGACAACACTAAGCGGGTCCTCCATCTCATTGAAGCATGGTCACGCACGCGACCAGACTGCATGCTACTAGCAATAGATGCCAAAAAGGCCTTCGATAGGGTGCACTGCCCCTATCTGGAACAGGTATTGCACCTCTTTGGTCTGGGGGGCGTTCTCTGCACCCGTATTTTGAATTGCTACAAGCTGCCTAGTGCCGAAGTGCGCGTCAATGGGCACACATCCTCTCGCTTCCCGATTGGCAGGGGGACCAGACAAGGGTGCCCACTCTCCCCTATCTTGTTCGCCCTATATATGAAGCCGCTGGCGCAAAGGATTCGGCAACATGCCCTCATCAAAGGAATCAAATCCGGAGGGGACACACACAAGATTAGCCTATACGCTGATGCTATTTTACTCTCCCTCACCGACCCCGTCCAATCTCTTTGTGTGCTTTTTATTGAACTACACAGTTTCGCGCTTGCCTCCGGGTTCAAAATTAACACCGATAAATCGATCGCCCTCAATATCTCCCTATCGTCTGAGACGTTGGCCGAGGTGAAGGAAGAATACTCTATGCAGTGGTCTAGCACCACGGTCCCATACCTGGGGGTCCTCCTGGGCCCCACCATTCCAACCACCATAGAAGCGAACTATACCAGACTCCGCACACAGCTCCGCGGAGAACTCCGGAGATGGAAGCGCCATTCCCTCTCCTGGCTGGGGAGGATAGCTGCCACCAAAATGACACTCCTGCCGCAGATACTTTACCTGTTTCAGACCCTTCCCTTATGTCCCCCGACGGGCTGGATCCAACAGACACAATCCGAATTGGCGCGTTTCATATGGCAGGGTCGTCGCCCCCGCTTTAAGCAAGCCATCGCAGTCCTTCCGCCTGATCACGGTGGCGTGGGGTACCCGATCTGCAACTCTATTTCTATGCGGCACAGCTTTGAAGCCTAGTGGAATGGCATCAGTTGGAATCTGGCAAAAATTGGCTCTTCCAGGACCAGGCAGTGGCGGGTATGCCCTTACAAGTGATTCCCTTCCTCCTGAAGCACCACCGGCCGCCTAACCTTTATGTGTCCCAGATCACTGGCACTGTCATGGAGGTGTGGGATCGGGTCACCACCAAACACGAGTTAACATCCTTCTCATCTCCTCTGACACCTCTATTTGCCAACCCCGACTTCACCCTGGGTCTTGATCCTAAGGCATTTGAGGCATGGCGACACTCCCCTTGCAGGTCCCTAGGACATCTTTTTAACCTGACCGGTATCCATTCATTCCAAAAGATGAGAGAGGACTATGGCATCCCGGAGGGTGATAGGTTATCCTATATGCAGGTTCGTCATTGGGCTCTTCATCCACAGGTCAGGCCGGGAGCGCAACGTCATCTCACTCCATACGAGAAGTGGCTAGCCACTCGCACGTCTGACAAAAAATTAATTTCCGAGCTGTACCAACACCTCCTTGTTACGAACATTTACACATACAATGCTGGTAGGTGTCGGTGGGAGCGGGAGCTGGGGAGGGCTCTCACACCCAAAGAATGGCGCGGTATTTACCACAGAGCTAGACACTCCGCATATCATGCAGGCCTGACCGAAACCCAAACCAAAGTGGCCACTTACTGGTACCATACACCTGAGCGCCTTCATCAATTCGACCCCCGCATTAGCAACCGTTGCTGGAGAGGGTGTGGGGAACGAGGCACACTAGAACATCTGCTGTGGAGTTGCGACCGACTGCAGGGATACTGGAGCGCAATTCTGGATGATATAGACTCACATCTGGACACCCAACTCCCCCGGTTCCCAGCCTATATCCTTCTGGGGTTGCCCATCGCCTTGATGTATCCCTTTAAATCACTGAGAGGCCGCCTTATCGTTATTGCACTAGGGGCGGCTACACAAAACATTTTAGCACACTGGAGGACTCCACAGGCCCCCCCACATACAGGCTGGCTGCACAGGTTGTGGATGGTGCTTGGCATGGAGAAACTGTCGCTTGTGCTGGCCGGGAGGGGGGAGGAATTCCCAGAATTGTGGCGGCCCTTTTTGACACTACTTACAGGGGAGTTCCGTGAACTGAGTTGTCCAAGATACCTACGCCTTCTTCGTTTGGCAGATACACCAATCCCAGAATGAAGGGAACCCGCGCGCAAGCAACCGACCACGCACTGTTGAATCTTTCACCTTCTCCCTTTTTTTCCCTTGTGGGGTTTTCCTTTTGATTTGTGGACAGAGGGGGGAAGGTGGGGGGAGGGCTATGTTGCTTTGTTTTGGGGTGTTCTATGTGACCTGTATTGCTGATCAGCTCCTAGTAAGTTCCGAGTATGATTGTCTTTATTTAATTAGAGCTTGTCTCGCTATGCCTGACGAAAAGATTGAGGTCCTATTGTCTTGTTTTTCTGAAATTACAATAAAAGATTTAAACCATAAAAATCAGTCACAGACATGATGGTATGCTGACCCCAGCATGCCACCATCCATCTGAGTGCCGGCCATTCCCAATGGGTCGCAAATTATGACCTGTCTCATGTATATTTTGTTTGTTTATTTATTAATTTGAAAAGTTTTATATAGCGCTGGCTAGACCCAGAGGTATCAGAGCGGTTTACATGAGGATCAGCGAGAAACAAGTTACAAAGTTACATCAGTTTCTAGAGCATGGTAAAAACAAAGGAAAAAGAAAACAGTGTTTCACAGTAAACATGAGTATCTAGAGAAAAAGAAAAACAGTGTTTCATAGTAAATAAAAGTATCTAGAGTAAAGTATGACCATGACAAATCAAGAACAGTGTTACACGGTCAAGAGGAGTAAATAAAAGTGTAACAGTTTTGGAAGGAGTTAAAAGAATAAGGAATGACAAAGACCCATGTCTTGTGGGACAAAAAAGGTAGGGGACAGAAAAAGGGGTAAGGAAAGCAGTACAGGCCAGGAGAAAATAACTCAGTAGGGACGAGACAAAGCAGAGAGATGAGGAGAACAATGACCGGTTGGGTAGGTGACGGCCATGGGGGTGGACCAGAGCCAATCTCCTCTATAGCTGTCAGAGCAACTCCACCGGGCATCGGTCATGTTGTTTGTGCTCCACAGTCAGGATAATAAAACACAAGTCTTTTAGAAGATTATGAATTACATCAGTTACAGGAGCATTAATGACACAGCCTAGCATTGGTTACCAGGAAAGGGATACAAAAGCAAGTCATGAGAGCAAAATCAGGGCAGAGGGGGAGGGGAATTAATCCTGTAACTGGGCAAAGGAGAAGTCAAGCACACCGGCAATGACTATAGTAAAAACATCATGAGACCAACAGAGGCAATGTTCACACTCCAACCAGACGGGACGAGGACCAGGAATCCACGGAGTCTGGGGCCGGTCACGAACACCACGCTGGAGCACCATGGCTGTGGAGAGCTCGGGAAGAGGGGGGGCGAAGAGGATGTTTCGGATGGATCATCCCTGACAAAAAAGGAAAATTGGCGTCTTGAACAGGTCAACGATCGACGCGCGGGGAAAGGTCATGCCGGCGAAAACAAAGTCAAAATGGAGGAGATATAATTACAAACAGACTCCAAAACACCAATCGGGAAAGAAGTAAATCTCGGTCCCGGGAAACGAGAGGGCGGAAAACAAGGAACTCACCACTCTCTCCCAGGTCATCAGGAATCACTCGGGGAGCACAGAAGGCGGCAGCGTCTCGCACAGGGCTCTACAGCAGTGTGGGGATTATATGCGCAGCCTTTCGCAGCCCATTCTCCAGGTATGTGGTGCGATGAACAGCCTCTTGGGACGTTCACTACACGTGCGTGCCTGTTATATGATAGGGCCGTGTGGTTCTCAGAAACTCCAACAGGGCTGCCGGGACGGCACATGTCATGCTGAGCTCCCTGCTATCAATAGATGTTTCTTTAATTCCCGTGAGGAGGCGCGTGTTGACTATTTCAGCACCAGTGGCCTGGTCCTGTTGGCTCAGAATTTATGCCCTGTGACCTCCTATACGTCCTTGATGGTCACTCAGGCAAACAGAAGGCAGGGCCCCTAAAAAGCCTATTCCTGCAACTCCTGGCCTATCACTTTTCCCCTGTGAGGTCCGATCCTGCTTCCGCCATTAGGGTCGCGTGTCAGCAGCGCTATGACGATAATCACTTCTCCCACTTGAGCCGGTATATTCGGGGCCTCGTCAGCTCCTACTCTGGGCCTATGCTGAAAGTGCAACACGCTCCGGAGCGCCACCGCTCCCACGGGCAGGCCCCTCTGTCCCCTACCCGATCCTCAGGCCTATAGTCTCAGGCGAGTCAAGGGAGATCCTCCCGCCAGCAGCGCAGGGCCCTGGCTCAGTCCAGGAGCGCCCAGACCATGCCACGGGGCCGACGCAAGTTAGACCGCTGCCCAGCCCCTCCGTGCTCCGCTTGTCTCACCCATGTACCGGGTTCTTAGCTTATTGGCCTCTGCCATCTGGTCGTGTGGTGCCCATGCAGGGGATGTCAGTGCGTCTGCCAGTGCCGTACGTCATCAGACAGCAGCACGGGATGGAGGCACAGGCTCAGTCCCACAGGGGCCTCATCACGATGGGCACGCTCTGCCATTCAGAGAGGAGCGTCCCGGGACAGTCGGATGTGGCAGTTGGTGCAGGAGTAAATCTCAGATAATTGTGGGTGAGTTGCGGAGCGATTTCAGATCGCGACCGCAATCTTGCTCGCGCAAGCCACGCAATAATAATGAGACAGGTCCCTCTCAACCCATTTTGTAATCGCAAACACTGTCTCAGACACTGTTGAACATCAGGTTTTGTTACTCGCAAATTGCGAATTACTAAAAATCGCAATTTGCGAATCCCAGACCCTGATGGTCGTATGTCTGGCCGTTAATGTACTTCTTTTTTTGTGACAGCCCTGAGAAGGCTGCATAGGAAGGACACAAAACACTTGTTGGCTGTTTACCCATCAGCAAAAATATACATATTGATAGAAAACAAGCATTGTCCAGACCAATAGGCCTGGTGATGCACTTGTGCGAAGGTTCATTTTTATTTTGCATTTTGTATTGGAAGCAAACGCCACAAAAATAAAAAGGAGAAAAAAGGAACACGCTATTGCCGACATGTGGCTTCCATATTGCTATATTAAAATTTAAACAGATATAGAAACCTTTTATAATTTTATTGCACACCAAAGGAAAATAATCTTACTGGTGTAAAGAAAATATACTGTTAGCTTAAAATTTGTGTAAACAGAAATCATAGTTTAAAGCGTTACGTGGTCGCATCGGCCAACGGCCGACACGAGCACTACTTCCCTGGTGCTGCACGCAACCGTTGGCCGACACAGCCCCGCACACCCTTTAGAAAGCCCGCACCGAGGCGGAATGTTTGCCGCAGTAAACGGGTTAAGCACACAGGAGTGATTTAAAAACAATAAAAAACTTGAAAGTATTGACAATATAACGTATTGGACCATCAATCCTTGCAATGAAGTGCTCTTCTTTTTAGGGAAATGTGATCAGGCAAAATGCTGCCACTCGTGGTGCAAGAGAGCCAGTGGCTGCAGTGGACTGACCCACTGGCCCATGCTTCATACTGTGGTAAAAGGAAGAAGCCTGAATGACAGTTTAGCGAACCAATGATGAAGAGGACTCGTGTAAAGCTCCTATATGTGTGGGTATTTTATTTCTTTTTTACAAGAGGCTGATGACACAACTAAAACTGTCTCTATGCCACACCTAAAAACCCACACAATTCAACAGAAAAGGACTGAAAACGATGTAACACATATGTACATTTTAATAAATCATTTCATTTCCTTAACTGTAGGTTTTTCATAAGATGATCTTAAGTGGATAGGTATTAGCTTGGAAACCTGTAGGTGCCCATCTCCTACTATTAACCAAGTGTGTGGTACATAAAATTCAACGCAAATACTGTTACATGACATGACAATCCCATATATAATGTTGACATTAATATGCAGTGTTTTATAAGACTTTAAACTAGATACATTTTTTATATTGGAAATGTAGCAAACATGTTGAGATGTTTCAATTGTGAACCTTCTTCAGGACAACCAATTGACAGCTGTAACAATGTACATAGGGCCCAATGTACAAAAAAGTCAGTTTTCGATTTCCTAATTAGGAAATCGCAAACACCCATGTACAAATGTGTCTGCGACACACTTTGCGATTCCCAGTGGGTCACAAATAGAACTACCTCATTATTATTCATTAGGTAGGCCTTGTTTTGGGACCCAACGGGAATGGCCTGCACTCACAGGGATGGTGGCCTGCTGGAGGTCAGCAGACCGCCATGTCTGTGATTATTTTTAAACTAAAGGACATTTTTGTTTAATGCAGACCGTTTTCCTTAAAGGAAAATATGATGCAGTTGAAAAATAAAAATGAAAAGCTACCTTTTCATTTTTAAGAGCAGGCAGTGGTACATAGGACCACTGCCTGCTTTTAAAAAATGTTGGCGCCCACATTCACAAAGGGGAAGGGACTCCTTCGAGTTTGCGAATGTGTTACCACCAACTTGAAGTTGGTGGTAACTGCAAATGTTTTGTGACCGCATTCCCGGTCATGAAATATTCCCACATACCAATGCGACTAGCTATTAGGATGGGACGTCCTTAACATTCCCCTTCCTAATAGCGACTTGCAAACACTATTTTGCGAGTCTGTAATAGGTTACAGACTCGCAAAATAGGGTTGGTACATGCCAAATAGAATTTTACTGGTCGCAAATGGCCAGATGAGCCATTAGCAAGTGGCAAAATGTTTCGCACATCTGGCCCATAGTCTTCTAGTTTTTCCACCATTGGTCATAATACTATACATTAAAAGGTTGATGTGATTGCTCTTAGTATATATTGATGTATTCTTGTTTCTCTTTAATCATTAGAAATCATGTCTGTATAGTTGACCTACCGTTTACTCATGAAAATTAGCATTGATTTGTTATCATAATCAGTTCCATTCATCCCATTTAGTTTCTCTGTTCAAATAGATTTCATATTCTATTGTTATAATCATGTGAAATAAACTTTGCTGCACTTATTGTCACCCCGGCACTGTTACTCCCAGAGGAACAGTGAATATGGCTGGATAGATACTGGAGGGACAAAAGTTGCACTAAAGCAGTAATGTTAGGGATGCCTCCTATCTGATTCATGCCAAAGGAAAATATTGGACAATGGCGAAGTTATTGTTAACCAGCTCTGTCAAAAAGCCCTGTGCAGAGATAGGTGTCTTCACTTTGGTTGTCACAGGAAGTCATGCAAGTACAGTAATGTAATTGCATAAAGGCAGTTACACAAGATCCTAATGCCTTTGGGCAACATCAGAAGTGGAAAACGCGGTAGATTGCTTCCCTGAGCACAGGTCCAAAAACCTTTCCCAGTGTATCAATAGTTGACATGACATTCTCCAATTGTCAGAAGGCTCTGTATATTTACACGACTATCTCCATTTCCATGCACATGGGCTTGCAGGATGAAGGTTACCCAGGAGTGCAGGGGGCTAAGATTCATGTATCCCTAGGGTGTTGCCAGAAAACAGTCTCCCTCAGTTCATGGAACAAGTCTTACAATCAGAGTTTGGTTCAAGGCAGAGGTACAGACAGCTGTCCCATTTGGAAATATAGGCTTTCTTCTTTAGTTATCCTTATCTTCTTTTTTCCAGCCTACATCCCAAAACACAGGTTGTTTTGAGCATGGGTTTTTATGGCTAAAATTAGCATACTATTGTTGGTGCCTCCAACGAATCCTTATTTCCTCCAGGTACCGTTCCACTTACCTAACAATGGTATTTATTTTCTACTTCACAAGAATCACAAGCAGGCAATATGTTACACTGCTTTTTTTTTAGCTAAGCATTTTTTTCACCTACTTCCTGAATCCAGCCGTTATAAAAAAAAATATAGCAGTCCAGTTCGCTACAGAGGAATTCCTTTGATACGACAGTCGGAGCTTCAAACAGAAAGGGAAGCCACTGGGTCTGAAGAAAACAAGCATCCATTCTATAAGAGATGGAGAGGTGGAGTCATCTGTACAAGTGGGCCATACATGTCTTACGAGTCTATGATATGAGTATGAGTTATTTAACTTATGCAGTAGCTTAGTATATATATTTAAGCCTCAGAAAGTTTCCCAAAACACACTGTCTGGATGATGTCATCAGTGATGTTATTTAAGATGTCGTTAGTGATTTCACTGATCATGTCATGAGTGATGAAATATGTGAGGTCACAAGCAGTGCATTGCGGGGGCATAAGCTATAGTTAGCTCAGTTAGCTATAACTGCTAAATTTCTACAGTTTTGTGTTTGTAAAATCTGAGCCTAACTATAATGACCCTGTAACCTTTGTTTTTTTCAGTGAATTTCTAAGGTTTTTGTAAATTGTATTTCCTAACTATAATGTCCCTATAACCTTTGTTTTTTCAGTGAATTTCTAAGGTTGTTTTAATTATATTTATGAATATATACCACCTTTCATTGGACCTTTATATGCTGGTGCATTGTTTCATGTTTGCTTTGGCCTATGCATACGTGTGTGCTTGCTAGCATTTAATCCCACCTACAGATAGTCGTATTACTTCATTTTTACTTTGACCTACACATAGACGTGCGTGTGCCAGTTCTTCTTAAACTACACGCTTTATTTTGACCTACAGATGTTAGTGTGTATATCACTTCACCTTTACCTCAACCCAACCTTGTTCATCGTAGGCCAGTTTATATACACTGCAGATGTATCCATGTGTATCTTAGTCTCCACTCACTTTGATCTGAGGCATCCCCCATCCCCATCCCCCACCATGTTGCACGTTCATGGCACACTAGGCGCCGTATGTCCAGACGACAAGTCCGGCTGCAGTGCATTGACATTGACAGTCCTTGTGTGTCACAGACTCTTTGAGAAAGAAGTCACATATTAATAATAATAAAAATAATAATAATAAAAACATTTATTAAGCGCCTGGTTACACAGAAAAACAATGCGTCCCCGCGCTGAGGATGTGTACATAACATGTTGATGTGTACATAACAATGTATTTTTTGAAAATACTTTTACGAATGAAGGAAACTGGACTGATATTAAAATATGCCATTAACAGCATGTTTGCCAGTGCGCGTGAATGTTGGGTTTGGGGCAGTGTTATAATGCTGAATAAAGCACGCGCCACTCTCCTGGCATGAAATATCTTCAGCTAATCAGAATCCATGGCACAGGCACATGGGAGGAAGGAGGTCATCTGACCCAGCTCCTTCCACTAGGTTTGTAATCCACATGGCTGCTGGCTGCGCCTTTGCACTACTTGCCCTCTCAGTATTCTGTTTTTTTTACTACTGGGGAGCAGTGTCATGTTTGTTGTGTGTATGTTGTCACCCCACCATCCACTCAGCACTGTCAATCCTACTCCCCCTCCCTCGCTTCCCATCCGCAACTCAAAGTCCCAGGGCAGACGGGTGCATATGTGTAGTGCATGGTGCCAGTGCAAGCAACTGACACCACTGTGGCCTGTGCATGCGAAAACTGTGCACCGGGACATGTGTGCACCAGGAGCAGTGTGCACCAGGAGCTGCGAGCAGCTGGACCTGTGCACACGTACATCATGCATCGTTAAAAATAATTTAAAAAACACTATTTTTTTAACGCCTGTTGGGAGAGGCTGGGCCACAATTCGAAATCTGCATCCACATTCCCAGATCTGCGCAAACGATGGGTGTTTTCGGAATGGCCAACGCTAATCTTTCAAAACAATCATTGTAAATAAACTGGGCTCAAATGTTGTAGTACCTGCTGTTCTCTTGCAGTGCTCAAAGCTGGTTAAAGACATGCTGGGGGTTGCATATCATTCACAAGGCGCGGAATAGTGTCCCTAGAGGACATATTTAGACCTGTTATTTAAGAGAAGTCTATGTTCAGGTGCTAACGACGGTAAACACAGACAGACAACAGGAGCCATTAAGGCTTCTGGACACACACAAGGACATGGTCATGAGACTTGGTAGAGAGTTTACACACACGCGCTGCAAGGTGTTTCCTAAACACACACACGCAAGGCATGGCAGATGCAGGGACTTGCGAGTTCACACAAGCACACACAGTCTGTCTTTCTCAGACACACACACCACAAACCAAGGGGAAACGGCCTTTACAACGCAAGCTGAGCCATGCATGCCATTTCCCGCACGTGGAACCACGCTTGCCTTAACCACGCATATGCCTTAACCACGGATATGCGTGGTTAAGGCAGTGCACACTCTAGATGCTTGGATGGGCAAATACAGTAAGAGAAAGAATTGGAAGAGGAAATACCGGAATGCGGTTTGGTAAGTGGGGCTGGGGCCAGGTTTTGGGGGTGTAATTTTTTTAAGGGTGGTGGGTAGTTTATAGAGCTCAGGGAGGGGGTCAGAGTTGTGTTTTAAGGCTCAGGGAATGAGGAGTGGGTAGTTTCCAGGGGTCAGTTTTTAGGGCTCAGGGCAGGGGGGCTGGAGTCACAGTAGTTTTTACGACATAGAAGCTAAGATCTGCTGTGGACCCAATGTAATAATTAAGGGGAGGGGGCATGCACCCCACTCCACAAGCCAAATGACGACCTGGTGATCCCTTAACCTGGGGCCGAAATTCCAAATGGCAAGTAAGAGGGGGTCATGCAGCCCTCCTTCCCAACCCTAAGGAGGCCACAGGGACCTGATCTCCTGGTGTCATATTCACTAATAAAGAGGAAGGGGCCATGCCGCTCTCCTCCTCAAGCCTTAAAAAGGCCGGGGGGACCCCAGTCCCCCAGGGCCTTAACTTAAAATAAAAGGGAGAGAGACAATGTAGCCTCCCTTCCTGAGCCTTTACTGTGCCCAGGAACCCTATTCCCCGCATCCAGTTTACGTACTGTGTCTCACATGCATACCCATAATGACACCGTAGTTTCCCTGCCCACACTACTGTGGCAGGGAAACATGTTTGCCCCTGTCTGGTTGGAGCATTTTTTAATTTCCAGGCAATGGGAGCAAACACTGAGGGCCTGATTTAGATCTTGGTGAGACTCCTGTTGTTCCTCCATAGCAGCGGTTACAAGTACTCAGTTGAGCTGATGGAGTCCCACCCTCCGTATGTAGATGTGGGCTGGCTGAAATGCCATCCGCATCAATAGACTGTTTACCGTTTTGTAAGTGGCGCACCTCCTTTGATGCCGTAGACTCCTCTGCTGGCTGACAGTACTATATCGCCATCCGGCAGGTGGGTTTTCACCGAGCCTATTTCGATTTCCCTTTTGTACTGACATTGTCATAGCTGCAGATTCCTGACGGAGTAAGTACCTGATGGAGTGCAGACTGGTAAGGACTACTGAATAATGTGTCAATACACATATATGTGTGTTTGCTTCTAAAATATATGTAGGCAATGTGTTTTGCCCCTTTTGTACATATAACATTGCACAACAACAACACGCACACACACACACACACACACACACACACACACTGAGTGCACACCCACGGGCACAACACCCACTACCACCACAACATATATTTTTTTTAAGTGTCAATACAAGTGTGTTTATTTTACCTTGATAAGTTGTTACACAATAAAAAAATTGCATGTAAGAGCAGTGTAAAAAGACACAAGGCCAATTCAATTATCAACACATGATTCATAGTAAGACAAGTGTAAAAGATGCTTACCTTAGGTCCCGGTGACACTGGAGTTGGTTACCATTGTGGTCAAGTAGATTCAGCAAAGGAAGGACCTGGACAATGGGGTTCAAGACGGAAATGGAAGTGGGAAACATTAAAAAAGTTTTTACCTCATTTCCTTCGATTCCTCCAACTCAAAGTAGGAGGTATTCCCACCACAGTTTTCTTGACAGAAAGGCACATTGTGGTTGGCCCTGGGGATAATCTTGGTTGAATTCCTACTAACAGCCGCTTCTGCCTATGACGTTGTTGATGCAGGTGATAAATCCTGGTGGAGTCTTTCGTCAATAGATCTGTCAGCATCTAAATTGAGCGGGTGGACCGCCAAGAAAGCGGGTGGTGAATCCATCGAAAAAGTGAAGTTGGGGCCAGATCCACCAAGCTATAAATCAGGCGCTAAGTCTGCTCCCAGCTGGGAGGAGATTTAAAAACGCACTGATGCAGGCAGGAAAATAGAAAAAATATTGCCCTCAACCAGACGGAGCATGCAAAAAGCAGCTGATCCCTCTGAGCGAGAACAATGCTGACTCCCACACCATGTGGGGAGCCGACTGGGGCTGCGGGAGCCCCTCGGATCCCCAACAGCCACCCAACATGTTGGTTACTGGGTGCCCCGGGTGGGCATTCAGCTATATTTAACGGAGGTCCCGGGGATGGGGTCTCTGGAGCCATAATAGGCCCAGGGAGGAGGGCCGCATTCCCCCCTCCCCTTTATAAGGGCATTGGGCCCAAGGGGTGTGGTCCTCGGGTCCTGAGAAGGCTTGGAGAGGGGGGCTGCATGGCCCCCATCGACCTTTAAAATAGATACAGCCCTGGGGAACTGTGGTGAATAAATTACAGATAGCTCATCTTCTGAAGTTTATCAAACACATGTACATAGGTTAGTACCTGGTGCACACAGTTTTCTATCTTATGTAGGGATTGTCAGGCTGGAACGGTTGTGTTTAAAAATTCTAAGCTATTTACAATACTAAGTATACCCCTATGTAGAATATTTGCCCTGTTGGAAACTTTTTCTGCAGCAACAAAGAACTTGTGTGGAACATACTGTACACACTTGTCAGCTACCACTTACACACAGAGTTACTCCTGAATATAAAAATGTATAACTTGTTCAATACCTCAACACAACCTGTGTATTAGGAGCACATGTGTTTTGCAAACACGAACACCCATTAGCTGGACACAGGCTTTACAAAATTAGAGAAAAGTAATACGATAGTTGCCCGCCACTTTGAAAACTATAAGACAAACACACTCTTTGGATGATCACATCAGTGATGTTATCAATGATGTCATTTGAGGTTGCATCGCTGATGTCTTAAATGATGTCATAGAACATGTTATGAGTGATGTAATTTGTGAGGTCAAACGCAGTGCATGGCGGGGTGCGAGTTTTAGTTAGCTCTGCTAACTAGAACTGCTGAATTTCTATGGTTTTGTACAAGTGAAATGTACGCCTAACTATAAAGTACCTGTAACCTTAGTTTTTTCTGGGAATTCCTAAGTTTTTTAAAGAATTCTTTTTCCTAACTATAACATCCCTGTAACCTTTGTTGTTTTTCAGTGAATTTTGAACGATTTGTTTTTTTATTTCCTGACTCTAACCTGTAATATTTGAGAGTGAGTATGTGAGTGAGTGCTTGAGTATCTGAGTGGATATCTGAGTGGGTGTGTGAGCATCTGAGTTGTTTCGTGAGTGGCTGCATCATTTCCTGAGTGAGTTTTACTTGTTTTCTGACTTTTATCTGCTCACTTCTGACCTTTATTTTGCCTCTTTCTGCTGCTTACCTTTTTTCCCTCTTTCTGCTGATCTCTGACCTCTATTTTGCCTTTATTCTTGTTTATGGTCTCTATTTTGCCTCTTTCTGCTCATTTCTGATCATAATTTTGCCTCTTTCTGTGTGTTTCTGACCTTTAGTTTGCCTCTTTCTGCTTGTTTCTGACCTTTATTTAGCCTCTTTCTGCTCATTCTGATCTCTCTTTTGCCTCTTTCTGCACGTTTCTGACCATTATTTAGCCCTTTCCGCTAGTTTCTGACCTTTATTCTTCCTCTTTCTGCTCGTTTCTGATCTCTATTTTGCCTTTTTGTTTGTTTCTGACTTTTCTTTTTCTTTTTTCTGCATGTTTCTGATCTCTGTCTTGCCTCTGCCTGCTTGTTTCTGACCTTTATTTTGCCTCTTTCTGCTTGTTTCTGATCTCTACTTTGCTTCTTTTTTGCTGGTTGCTGACATTTATTTTACCTCTTTCTGTTCAGTTCTGTTTCTATTTAGCCTTTCTGTTTGTTACTGACTTTTATTTTCCCTTTTTCTGCTTGTTTCTGATCTCCATTTTGTCTCTTTCTGCTCGATGCTGACCTTTAGTTTGACTCTTGCTGCTTGTTTCTGACTTTTATTTTGCCACTTTATACCATTTCTGACCTCTATTTTGCCTCTTTCTGAACTTTATTTTGCCTCTCTTGGCTCATTTCTGACCTTTATTTAGCTTCTTTCTGCTCATTTCTCACCTCCTTCTTGCCTCTTTCTACTAGTTTCTGACCTTTATTCTTCCTCTTTCTGCTAATTTCTGACCTTTGTTTTGCCTCTATCTTCTCTTTTCCCTGGACCGCGGGGAAGTCTCAAGGTCTTGCATCCCAGCTGGCTCCTGGCCTCCTGGGTCAGCCGGCATTGCTGCTGCACAGAGAGGGCTGTTGGAAAGGCAGCTTCCTCCTTTCAGGAACAATCATTTTATCTCTTTCCCTGTGTGCATGTCAGCTGGCAGCGAAAGACATGAAACATGCACTTCCAGCAGGCCGGACCACTTTGGCAGCTCCCTCCCACTGGAACCAGAGTGTATGCTTTAGCTTGGCGGAAGCTGTCACAGCACCCAACAAGCTAAAGCAAACAGCTATGTCCCGGGTGTGGGCACCCTGGAATATTTTGTCAGGAGCTGGTCCTGGGGGGAGTGGCGGTCCACAGGTCCATATGGCTCCAGCAGGAGGGCCCCATGGCCTTCTTCCTTTGATCTGCATGGTTGGTCCCTGGGGGCGTGTTTGGCGTGGGAGGGGGGCGGCGTGGCCCTCATCCATGTTTAAATTTTGAATTTGGCTCCAGGGAGAAGGTTGTCTCCGGGGCCGGTGATCTGCGTGAACCGCCTTCATTTTGTTTATTTAGCCCTTTGTAGGTGGTGTTCCCTGGGGCTACTAAAAGCCCTAGGAGGAGGTCCATGTGGCCATACTGGTTTTTTTTAAAAGCCCTGGGGAGGTGATGGTCCCCAGGGCCCAAGGGGTCCACACGGACCCCTTAATAATTTATTTAGCCCCGGAGAAGTGGTGGTCCCTGGGGCATAAAAATCACATTGTAGGGGGGCCATGTGCGCTCCTGTCCTTTTATATTTACTATAGGGGACATGCCCCAGGGACCTGGCCCAACCGTAGGCTTTATTTATTCATTTTTTGCTGTGTATTCGTGGCTCTATTGTCTTTCTATTGCAATCATTTTTTTATCAGTGATGTCATTTGAGATGTCATCAGTGATGTCATAAGTGATGTCACTGACCATGTCATGAGTGATGTAATATGTGACGTCATCAGCAGTGCATTGCGGGCGCGCGAGTTATAGTTAGCTGAACTAACTGTAACGGGGGAATTTCAATGGTTTTGTACGAGTAAAATGTCCAAATAACTATAACACCCCTGAAACCTATGTTTTTTTCAGTGAATATATATATAAATATATATTACCTACTGGCGGTCGCCAGTAGGTAGTTATAGTTATAGTTAGGATCTATTATCCATAGGAAAACCGCAACATTCTATTGGCAATAACTTTGGCGTCGATTGATGAATCTTCTTGAAATTTTCCAAACTTTTGGCCAGCTCAGTTCCGCTCCTTCCCTGGGTGATTGTTCAAGTGGGGGCCGAGAAAATAGAGGGGTCCCAAAACGTGTTTTCCCCATGCAATTTCCCATAGGACCTTTAGCCACGGCTACAGCCCAAACGGCTGAACGGAATTACACCAAATGTGGCAGAGAAGTAGTCCTCAGTTCTGACTTGTGCCCTTTGTTTATTTGGTGTCAATCTGTTCAGTAGTTCCTGAGAAAATTACGGTTAAAGTCATTTATATATATATATATGGGCGAGGTGGATCCACGTATCTATCTGCGTACCCAAAGAGCAGCCTGCACGCACCCTGACGGGCACGAGCTGCCTGCTGATTGTCTGTCAACAGTCAAAATCAGAAAGTATTGGCAGCCATCTTGTGCCTTGAGGCACAAAAAAACCAAAACAAACGCCGCAAAATGTGAAAAGGGGGAAGGGTAGACACACCCTGACCACCTAGGCCTGCTCAAGGGGTTCCACAAGGACCCCCAGGCCCCCCCCAATTTTTTGGGGGAATAATCGCAGGATGCACTAGGACCCGCGCATCCCAGCGATAATCCCGGGGGCATTGTTAAAAAAATGGTGTGGGGGGGTCCCAATCCCCCCCGCACCGCCACCCCGGGACTATAATTTAGTATATGCGGGCAGGCTCATGGGCCCCCCCGCAGCCCCGGGGACCACCACCCACAGGGGCTAATTCAAAATGGGTGGGAGGGCTCTCAGGCCCCCCACAGCCCAGGGGACCTCCACCCCCGGGGCTATTTTGAAATGGGTGGGGGGCTCTCAGGCCCCACCAGCCCTGGGGACCACCACCCCGGAGCAAGATTTTAATGTATGCGGGGGGCTCACGGGGGCCCCCCCGTAGCCCCGGGGACTGCCACCCCCGGGGCTTCAAACAAATGGGTGGGTGGCTCTGAGGCCCTCCCAGCCCCGGGGAACGCCACCGCTCGGGCTTAAGAAAATTGGGTGGGAGGGCTCTGAGGCCCCCCAGACCGCCACCCCCCAGGGCTTCTCAAAAATGTGGGAGGGGGGGCGCAAAGAGCCAAAGATGGCCCTGGGTACAGCCACAACCCAGGGCCGGCTCCTGCAGTGTCCCGGGGTGCCTACCCCATGGACACTGCTGTTTTCACGGCTCCCACCCTGCCATTGCAAACTGCTTTGCTTCATTGAAGCGAGAGCAGGGAAACCTGCTCTAGCTTCAATGAAGCAAAGCAAATTGCTTTTCCATATGGGGAGCAGCATGTTAGCTGCTCCCCAAATGAAAAAGCAATGCCGGCTCTCGCGCGAGGCGGGGAGCCGGCGGGACCGTGGGGGTAGATGTAGGAATCACTGAGCGGGTTTTTAGAAACTTGTATTGGTGTGTCAATGGTTTCAAATATGGTACTCCATATTTTATAATGAATGTTGAAAGGTTATACTAGTGTATGATAAGATATATCAGATTGTCACGTGGATGATGTCAACAGTGATGTCATTTCAGATGTCATCAGTGATGTCATCAGTGATGTCACTAACCATGTCATGAATGATGTAATATGTGACATCATCAGCAGTGGATTGCGGGTGCGCGAGTTATAGTTAGTACAGCTAACTATAGCGGGGGAATATCTATGGTTTTGTATGAGTGAAATATCCAACTAACTATAACACCCCTAAAACCTATGGTTTTTTCAGTGAATAAATATATATATATTGCATGTATACTTAGACATGGCAAAACATGCTTGTCGGGATAGGATACCTGCATCTATACTTTCAGTTTTAAGCAGATACATTAATATAAGGCTAGGGAAAAAATTCTTTGTATACTTGGCTACAATATACGTTTGTACGTAAGACTATGCAAATAGTGCTGCTTCTGTGTACTTATGGAGGGTTGTTTATGGAGGGGTTTAAGCCTTCTACTAAAATTTTACTAAGTGTCATGTGCATATATGTGTATGTATGCATGCATATCACTACATAATTAGATGAGTGGGTATGTTTCTAAAATTGTATATGTCATTTTCAGTCATTTGTTAAAAAGAAAATTCACAAAAAAGATTAGATTTTCCTCAACCTTTGTCCCATTCCCTCTTCTCTTGGACTCATCCCAAACCTTTCTGGCTACAAGAACCATTATTTTCAAACTTCCCCCGCGTTTCTCTCCAATTTACCCAACTAACCGGCACACATGTCTATTACTCACAATAGCAATTTACAGCTTCGCTTTTCTAACCTACTCCCATTATTCTAGCCATACTCACCACACGACTAAACGCATGAGAGTTCGAGAGCACAAACTTAACAAATTTACCATAGCTAATCCACAAAGGAAAAAGGAGGCACATATTACTAATCTACTATTTATTTAACTCTAATCTTGGGTTCCGTAGCAGCATGCTACTCGATGCAAAGAGCTTCAATGCTTCATCAGGGGTAGTAAGTACTCTATAAATTCAATTACAACACAGGGATGCCTGAGTGTGAGCGGGAATTGAATACATTTTGGAATCCTACTTTGCTCATGCTTTTTCACCCACTGGAAATCACCCCTGTCTTCCCAAGTTACAAATAAAGTTGATCAATGTTAGACCATGAATTAATATTTGCCCATGTGGCAGGTAGCTTTCTTATAACAATGAACACATACTTTTTTCAGCACTTACCATATTGGACCTGTCTACCGAATATCACTAGAGTGCTATTGTGATGCGTTCAGAACTTGGTGCATTGCAAGGGTCCACATTAAGATGGGTGGCCTTATCCCTAAGGGACCACAGGGTGCACAAGAATTTCATTGTCTACCTGTTCACTGGACCCCCTTCTGTCTATTGGCCCTGGCACTGTTACTCCTTTTTGTAGGAGAGTAGGGTCTGCTATCCTATGGTCACCCCAAATTTTTGCTTTTTGCTTCACTGGTTTACGACTTAATGTGGCTGTGGGCCTGCTAATCAGACCCACAGCCTGCTGTTCTCTCTCTAAATTACTGCCAATGCACTTTAGGTGCATTACGAATTGGAACTGGTTCACCTTATTGGCCCCTGAAACAGTGTACCCTAGGTACCCAGGGCATAGGTGTTTCCAAGGCCTACCAGGGGCTGCAGCATGTATTGTGCCACCCCTGGCCTGGCCTCCATATTTGACACAACTGGCTGATCACTCAGCTGGGGTAAGTTGGTGTAATCACCTCTTACTTAGATATAGTATCCCTATATCTACCCTTAAACTGGACACATATGTTCCTCTCAGCCACTCCTATGGAAGGCCTCATCAATCCTGGAGGCAGAGTGCTTGGAAATATGTGAGATGGTGCTCTAGCATGAGCTGAGCCTGTCTGCAGCTGTCGGGAACCACTCCCTAAGCTGTTCCGGGATATTGCCATACCATATACTCTTAAGTGCATTATAATCCTCGCGGTTAAATGCTATCTTTGGTTTGGCTTTATCAAAACATGTAGAGTAAGGTGTAATACGAATTGGAATACTATCCCCTCGACAGTTCTGTCGACGGGGATAGCATTCCACCCTTCTAGAGGGACACGACATGTGTGTAGCCTTAACCCCGGTTAAAGTTAACCAGAGCCTCAGCATCACAAAATGGATGCTGCCACCACAGACACGAGTCTGGCCTCCTGCTGCTGACCGAAACTCGGCAGATGGCGGCCTGGACAAAGGGTTTCCTGCCTTGGGAGGTGCGAGCACCACCCCAGACAGGGTTTTGTGTATTGGGTAGGACAGGGCTGAAAAGATTGAGACATGCCCGGGGCACACAAGGTGTCCCCGTGCATAAGCCAGTTCAAACCGGTCCTGGGACTTTCCAGACCCAGGCCTGGCGAGGAGCTGGACAAAGGAAAGGGGGTGTAACCGTCCCCCTTCCTGGTTCCTCCCAGAGGAGGGACCTAGTAGGTGATCCACCCCTCAGATTGGGAATAAGAGTGGGAGCAGTGCCATTGCACAGCAGATCATCCTGAAATCAACTTTAAACAAGAAGAAGACTGGACTTCGACATTCTGCTGCACAGAAGACTGAAGAGAATCTCCCTTGTGGCCTAGGAGTGGCCACCCTGTGAACACAGGCACCAACCCGCAACTCGACGTCTGCTTTGCTGCCGCCTCCCACCGGAGCCCGAGCCCAAAGCCCAACAAGAACCAGACTCCCAGACCTTTCACAGCCCGATCCACAGTCCCTGCAAAGAAGGGACCCGTGGAGGCACCGAGTGACGTGGGACCAGACCTCTTGGAAGACACTCGAAAAGCTGACTGCGCACCATCTGAGGCATCCTCGACGTTGTGCTTTGGGGACTGAGAACCCTCACCACCGAGCAGCCCTTGCACCGAAGATCAGCCCCCCCGCATCTCCACGATCTGCGTGGGGCCCTTTTGCATTGTGCCACTCGACGCGCCATCCCGGCCACTAGCCACGTGGTCAGCGGCCATCTTGGCGATGAAACCGACAAACTACACTGCGGGTCTGGTTGCTCCAGACTTGCCCAAGCTCCTGTGAAAAGGAGCACTCGCTCTGACCTTGCTGGTCCGAGTGTTAAGCATCTTTCGATTCCTGCGTGGCTTGCATTAGCCAAGGCCTGTTTGCTCTGATCAGGTTGCCGACACCGCCAACAGCGAGAAGCCTGCGTGGGACAGCTTGTGACCGACTCCTGGACGTCCTCGACCCCCGGTGTCCACGTGGCTGCAGAGAGAAGCTACACGACAACGCCTGTTTGAACCCGACATCGCCTGGTTCCAATCTGGTTCCACGGTAGTCACTGGCTAGTGACTTTGAACATTGTCCCCTCTGCTTTCAGGTCTTCACATCTTCAGATCCACCCTTGGATCCACCGGAACTCTTCACATCGAGCCGCCTGCAGCATCTTCAGCTCCAAGCACCATCGACCAGCGTGACGAAACCCGACACTACTTCGACCCTGTGCACTCGCTTCCTGTGGGTGAGGTAACTCAGCTCCGCCGGTGTTCCTACACTGGTACACATCTCAAGGGCCTGTGTCTTAAGTTTCAGCATTCTAGGTCACTCGGAAGGTTCCTAACTATCTAACTTTGTACTTTTCACGCACCATAGACTTTACATTGGAAAGTGCGTGCACTTTGAACACTGCACCCGAGTCCCGCGGGCCTTTCCCGACTTAATCACTGCTAGTCTCGAATAGCTCCAGCGATTCCCAAGGCCCTAGGCCTGTTCACATTCCGATTGGTATCTCTTATACCACTTTCTTAGTATATGGTTTAGGTGGCCCCTAGGGCTCATCCATATTGTGCAACTTTTGTGTATTTTAAACTGTCTTGTGATTTAACGCTTGTGCTTCTGTGCTCATAAAGAGTCCAGGGGATTTTATAGTTAATAAATCAATATATATTTTCAATATATATCTGTGTGGTGTCCCTTTCATTTGGTATTCAAGGGGGTTGTGTATGGTAATACAGCTGGCTTCACATGCCTTTCAGAGTTTAGCCTAAGACTGCTTTGTCCACGTTACCACTAGGATAACTGGTCTACAAGGTTGAATTACAACCAATCATCATAAGGGTTGCTTGGCATGGTACAAAGTGATCACTAAGAATTAGTGAGCATTATATACCAGGCCAACTTCTCACACTTTTGTTTAATGAATATAGGAAGGCCATGGGAGTGTCTTTTTCATAGGCATGTTCTGCAAGGGCAACACTGATGATTTTGGCCCCCTTTCATGGTGGAACTTGTCAACATTCTGGACCATGTCAGTCAAGATGGGCAGTTAGATGAAGAGAAATGTGTAGCAACATAGAAATAATGCATTAGGTAGTGACAATGAGATCAGTGTATGTTCAGAGAATCCCAGTAGACTGGACACGGGAAATGTTACTAGCTGTTCATTAATGCCAACTATATCTAATGTCATTGGTGCACAACCTTAAGAAACTCTCTATCCACAGCTTGAATATTTTTATTGATTGTGTACATTTTTGAAAGCCTGAACTAGACCCAATAGTTCTGACAAGGCAAACGCATTCACAAGGATCATCCCAAGATAGAAGCGGAGGTGGTCCTTTCTCAAGGCAAGAATCTAAGTTTTGGAACACTATCTCCATGCACATTTCCTTTTGGGGCACAATGCAAACTTTCTTCTTTCCTCCTTCATACTAGAGCTTTTCTTCTGGGTGTTGTTTTGGAGTTTTGTCTCTGCACCAAGGAGCCTCCTTGGTGGGCGACTTAGGCATTACTACAAATACTCATAACATAGCATTTGCTTGGTGTAACAGGATAGAATTACCTGTAGAAAAGAAGCCACACCAAAAGCTCCAGACGAACCATGTAGAAAGAGAAGAAAGACTAGCTCAAGGTTTACAAAGTAGCGAGAAAAGACTCGTTAGAAGAAAAGCAGACTAGACAGGAAAACAATAAGGAAACAGACACATATAAAAATGTGAGCAGGACTAATAGACGTTTGACAGGGGAAAGAGGAGGAAGAAAAGGACTTCTACTCTAAAATAGGTTCTCAGGAGCTGGAACAAAAGATAGACACTGAGAACTCCACCTGAGGATTCGAGTGGTTGAGGAGAAGGAGGTAAGAGAGGGATGATCACAGAAAATGGAAGATCCTGGATCGTGAGGCGTGTTTATTTAGCTGAATACGCCCTTTATATTTTTATATAACAAAGTTATTTCAAAAGAGGACCAGATAGAAGAATTAGCCAAAAAATCACAGAAAGAAAGCTGAAGAGTACTCAGAAGAACTCCAGATAAAAAGTCAGAAAAATAGAACAGATAAAGGAAATAAAAAAGTTTCAAAAAGGGACAACAAGTAAGAGGAAACTAGGAAAGCATGGTCATTTTGTAAAATACATTTTTTATTATTTTTTGTTAAAATTAATACATGCCTGGTTATTTTCTGAGGCCGGCCTGCTGGTGGCAAGATTTGTGGCGATACTAGCAGATTAAACACCCATAGCCATGAAAGAAGAATGTTTCTTTGCTGCCTTAGGAAAAGTCATAAAAAGATAAAGAAGCAAACATAAAAATTGTGGACAAAAATAAAGAATTTCCGAACTTAAAATCCTGATATGCTTAATTAAGAACCCATGTCTAAATGCATTTCAGAAATTACTTTGTGATGAAAAAAGAAGGGTGATAAAGTGCAGCTTTATCTTTTTGTGATACCATTTGAGGCTCATCAATAAAAAAATCTACATTTCCTTAACTCTTCTATTTGACTTAAAACTATTTAAAAGTTTCCTTTCTCAAAAAGACTATATGCATGGGCCTAAAAAGTGGATACTTAGGGGCTGATTCCAATTTAGTTCGGAAGGGCTCCGAATTGAATTCGGAATTCCCTTAACTGATCCGGAGCCCTTGTTTCCGTCCGAATTGTTCACAGTTCTGAACGACCAAGTACGATGACTGGAAAGCCTTCACTCTGATCGAATCGGTTCCATAAGGCATTCGGAGAGCCGATCCGGAGCCGATTCATACAGCTCTATGGGCTAGGTTTTCCAAGCGATGGACTAGGTTTTCTGAGCGAGGAAGTACGATGAACTATTCGGACAGCCTTTCCGATTTGGTTTGCCTGGATCAAAAAGGCTTACGGAATCGGTTTTTGGGGGGCCATAGCAAGCTCCCCTTTTGCCCAGGGCCCTCCGAATCAGGCCAGTGGGGATACCCATGGGTCCCTTCTTCCCAACCGTGCACGGTGTGGCAGGCACCATGGGGTGCCCACCACAGGGTGCACGATTATCCCAATCCACACCTTTTGTCAATTCGAGCCTGTGCACGCATTCGGTGCACAGGCCCCCATTGAAGTCAATGGGAGTCTGACCGAATCGTATCCGGATGCATTCATATGCATCATGCTCGTTCATTCGGACTCCCCCGATCCAAGTCATATGGAAAGCATTCGGACACAAGTCGTTCGGTATGCTTTTGGAACATGATTGACAGCTATTCCTTTCCATTCAACAGCTAGTCCTCTAATGAAAAACCTTGAAACATAGTGTTAATTAAAAAACATTTTTTAAATCACGTTGATCTTCTAAACAGTATTGCCAGAGAAATGAATGGATAAAGAAATATATTTCTGACCTAGACTTGATAACTACAGTATGCACAGCATACTTGCTATTTCTTGAAATCATAGTAGGTCATATTAGTTTTGCAAACGCCAGAGGCAGGCCTTTTCCATATAAAGGTATAGCACTTTCTCTGAAATGATTTCTGTGCTTACTTCTGAATATGTGTATTGGCTAGATGCAGATAGAAACTACCTAAATGGAGGACTTCAGGTCTCAGGCTTGTAATTTCAGCATCTAGTTACGATGTAATTTCTTGCCCTGCATCCTGAAAAGCAGATTTAGTCTGCAAACTAACATCCAGAGCGGTTAGTATCACAACTGTAAAAGAGCCAAAGTTCCACAGCTTATGAGGCCAGAATGGAGCCATGATGGTCTTTGCGGTTTTGGACTTTTAAATTCTGGTAGTAATTTAGGTATTAGAGGAATAGCATGAAAAACTAAAAGTAACGTTTCTGGACCAAAGAACCAAGACAACTTGCCCAGAAACCTCTACTTATGTGAAGCTTGAAGATTTTGCATTGCCTGCTATAGTAAACAAGTCGGCCTTTTGTAAATTTTATTCATCAAAAGTAGCATTAACATCCAATTTTAGAAACCACTTTTATTCTTGATGTTCCTTTAGTGTATTTTGTGGAGCTTCACACCAGGGGCGCTCCTCCGTTAGAGCGGGGGCGTTTCATCCGCTCGGCCTGAACAGAGCGTCAGGATGCAGAGGGCCTGATAAGTGACAGCAGCAGAGAGGAGAGTGGGCTGTCAATGCACTGTTTAAAGTGTGCATGTCTCTGTGGCCGGCCTTCTTGCGATGGCCAGCCACACATGCGCACTTTAAACAACTCTAATCCAGTTGTCTCAAGACAGCTGGGATAGAGCAAGTGCAGGCCGTCAGAATGCTGTGGAGCGCCGAGTGAGGCCACTTCCTCCAATCAGGCTTCTGCTCTCATTCTGGTGGGCAGTCCCAGGATTGGTCAAGGGAGTTTCCTGGTAGCTGGGCTGCAGTTGAGATGAGGATGTCCTGAGCGAGGAGGTCCTGTTGAGTTCGGTAAGTGTTTTCTTTTATTTGTGCATGTCCTCGCGTGCCTGCCCCTGCCCTTCCCATAGATGCCAGTTCCAACTGCTTCACACTCCTTGGAGACGTGTTAGGGTTGGGAGATTCCTTGTTTTAAGGCCAAGTGCCAGAGAGCTTGGGCTTCCCTTGAAAGGTGATATGAGCCTTGGTTCCCTCTGTGTCCTCACTTAATAGATATCTGTGTTGTCTGTCTAAATTAGTTTAGTTTGATGTTGAATCAATAATAGCAAATAATTTGAAGCATCAGACTTCTCGTAGGCCTCTTCTTGTTTGCATGTAATGCCTTCCCCATAGGGGGACTAGGTTCCATGGCAGATTAACTCCCCCTCTGGAGGGGACACATTAGAGTTTACGGTCAATTTCGATTCTTGCTCCAGGCTGGGAACACCTTTCAGGACAAGGACTTGCTGTGCCACCTCTTTGAGGAATTGTATGTTTGTTCTCTAACCACTGTTGTATCCTGTCCCCACACATTTGGTGCTAGTGGTTATGAAGGCACTGCTGTATGAATCTCATGTAAAGTCTGGCATATGAATTCAGGAAAATGCATAAAGATATGGTGTCCACCATTTAGTACCCTGTTCCTGCTACTTGCTACACTTCTTTGTTAACAATCTGTTATTTTTACAAACATTTACTGAGATCATTCTGTGAAACATAGATAAGCATAATAACAATTCCATCACCTTTTCATTCATTATCTATATATAATACAAGGGATTCTATAATCCTTGTATAAACACCAGTCTGACTTTCTTTATAATCAGCCAGTCACCGTTTATAAAGAAAAGATGTCGGAACTTGACTATTATAAGTTATTACCGTTGAGTTCTGATGTCACAATGCTTGCTGCCAGATCCAGCAGCTGAGGTGAAAGGAAAGTCAGGTCATAGATCATAATTGAAGAAGATGTTGGAAGTAGGAAAAGGGAAATGTTGCTTTTCTTTCTTCTGCTCTATTTTTTTAGCTTAATGACAAGAAGAGAGAATGTTTATTTTATTTTTTGCTTTTCTTAGCTAGTTAGAAACAAGCATTTGCAATGCAATTGATCTTGCATTAGTGAAAGTTAGCTCCATTGGCGATGCAAATGACAATGTGTCTTTGTTATGTTTTTTACGAGGCAAGTAAAGTGTGCAGTACCATAGGCTGTTACTAGGGGTCCCTCTGGAATTCAAAAGGGACCTTTATTAGCCACATAAGGTACTGCACCCTAATTGTTGCCATTTATAGGAGTATGCAACAAAACAACATATTGATTGCATGCCCAAATCTGAAGCCAGGAAGTCGGCCACGGAAACTACAATAGCTGCCGACCATGAGTGTCAAGAAGAAATTAAAGTAACGTATTACCTGACTTTAACATGTCTCCATTGTGCTACTAACCGTTGTGCTTACAGTTCGCAATTGGTAGCCTGTCCTAGCGGGTAAAACCAGCAAGCACAGTGAGAATGTAGGGTGGCGCCATGTGAGGCTGCAACTTTAGGACAAAGCATTCATAGTTTTATTAATATATAACCATAGATTACAGAATGTTGATTTTTTTATTTTTTATTTATTTTTATTGCAAAATCATATAGTGTTATCATCAACATACACATATACGCCTACAACCCTGAGGCCGGCTTGCAGTATGGAGTATATGTAAGCAATACGGAGACTTCAAAACCCCGTCCAGTTGCAGGAATAGCATCAATTATCAAGATGATCATATACGTGGAACGAATGAATTCACAGTAAAAATACAATTTGCTTTTTGTGTTTTTTGTTGTCATATTAAACGTAAACTAAAAGAAACTGCACACATGAATCAGCACGACAATAAGTTATTCATAGCATGTTATCTCAGTATGTTGATTTTTGACTAGCATTAATATAGCAGTTGCAGATGACACAGCTTCACTTGCACTGTCAGGCGTCATAGAGGAATGGTGTTCTGGTATTAGTTCTGCAGGCCACCTACCTCTTTGGAGGCTGTCCGTGTGTTTTGGAAGAATGAAGGACATTGGTTCTGTGTGTTTCTCCCAGCTGGAAGGAAGTAGGTGTTGCTATGTGTCCCTCACCTTTAGCTGCAAGGTAGTGAGTCTGGCTCAGCCTAGCATAGGGCACCATGAGAGCAAAGAAGACGGGATGAGAGTAGGAGAATAAAGGACGCAATAGAGTGTGGCGGCAGTCGCCCCGATTACATAAAAATGCACTCTTTTTAAAATGTAAGCATAGCGTCCCTGAAGTGGGCACCATGCTGATACACAAGGAAGGGGGGAGAGTAGGAGGATAAAGTACATGATAAAGCATGGTGGCAATTGCACTGATTACATTAAAATGTTCTCCTTTGAAAATGGAAATGCGATGTCCCTGAAGCGGGCACCATCCTAATGCACGAGCCCGAGGCAGACCCCCCCAAAAATAGTGCAGGAAGGAATGTAAATTTAAAAAAAACTGTAGTACCACATGTAGCAGGGGCCTAGTGCTTGAAGGGTCCGAAACACCATAAGGCGGGACTAATTAAACATGCTGACCAAACAAAAGCAGGCATTTATGAAGGGAAGGGACAGGAACGAATGGAAAAGATGGGAGGTACTTCAAGCCAACGTCTAGATTACAGTATGCCTCGCAGAGCAGCACATGCGCTGTCCAGGCTCGACCTAAAAAGCTAGAATCTTTCCGCATGATTCTACATCCTTCTCAGCAAGTGCAGCTTTTTTTTTTTAAACTGACTTACATTGAACTGTTTTTAATATCTGTTGGCAACAGATAACTAACAGGTTTTTGATGTATTTAATTTTGCACTACAGGTTT
This sequence comes from Lissotriton vulgaris, assembly GCF_964263255.1. NCBI lineage: Eukaryota > Metazoa > Chordata > Amphibia > Caudata > Salamandridae > Lissotriton > Lissotriton vulgaris. The sequence goes on from NC_141687.1 coordinate 1,031,772,886, forward strand.
TATTTTCACTCTTCCTGTTTGTAAACATTCTTGCTCTTTCTCATGAAAGAGCTACACACCAAGGTTTTAAGTGGTTTTTGGGAAGGGTGATCGTGTGACCATACATTATATGTGATAAAGTGTCCCCTGGCGTACATGGTAAGGTGATGCAAGTCACAGAGTTGTTCCATAACCATAAAAAGGAATTCAGCCTCGTTCCTCTATATGGTTTGGAACCCCTCTGTGACTTTAAAATGTGCAGCAGGGTGTACTTAATCCCATATAACTTTTTTTACATTATCAGAATTCTAAGGTTTTCAAAAGTAAGAGACTCAATGATTATCAGTCGAAGCAAATCAAATTAAAAATGTTGTAAAAGATATTCAAATGATTTTTCTCTTTTTGCGTCCCCTTCATCAGGCAACCTGTGGCTCTTTTCAGAACCAGCTTTGTAGGCAAGTCTCTGTAATAGTCTGCTCATGGTGTAGTTCTGTTATTTCAATTAGAAAGACTTATCTGTTAGCCAGTCAATCCACTTTATTCGATTAATTAAAATCAAAAAAGTACAGCACAAAAAATACAAAAACCACTAGACAAATAAAACAACACATTAACAGTAAAATTCATCAGTGATAAAACATAATGTGCCGAAATATATAAATTGTCCTTAAAATATAGATGTATGGGTTTTAAGCATGAATTATCATAGAAATGTTCCTTTTCCTGAGGCGAACAGCAGCAACAAGGAAACTAGCAATATTAAAAATATCCCAAGTACTGTTAAACATCTGAAGGTAAAGCAACGCTGGTCTAACCTGTAAAAAGCCGCTATCCTTCAAAAAGAGGACTAAAAACTTCCTGCGAATATCATTGTAGTAACGGCAAATCATCATAAAGTGCAATGTATCCTGTGGGGAATTGTTATAACACAGGCACCGAGCAGCATCCTCTGGTTTACACCACCCGGCAAATCCCCCAGAGTGAAATGGATCAGATTAAAACGGAATCTAGTGAGGAGCCAGCGGTGGAAATGCTTGGTCACAATTCTCAGTTAGGGCTCGATTAACATAGAGGATTTTGTCAGATAATGGGCCCTAACCGGAGGTTTCTGTAGCTCCCGCTCCTCTCGATTCAACGCCACTAGTTTCAGAAACTGGGATTTTACCCAAGTCACATCTTCTTTTTTAATCCCCTCAGGAGAATTAAAAAGATCAGGCCGGCCCCAATTTAAAGAGCATGAGTTTAACATAAGACAGCCATGGAATACTACTGGCTTTGTCCAGCTTAACTCAGTTCCGCAGGATCTGATGGTTCAGGGTAATATCTGCGTTAAGCCAGGTTTTAAACCAACAAACCAGCGTGCTAGGCTCAACTGATCTGAAACATAACCCAACCCCAATTCCTGATGGGAAGCGAAAGTTGAGGAAGATTGTGGTACAGACAGAAGGGCACGTAGAAATCTATTTTCTGCTAACTGTACCCCATCCTGCTGTTTGTAACCCCAAATAGATGAGCCATACTTAGCAATTTCAAGGCACTTAGATCGGTAAATGTTAAGCATGGCCTCAAACGGCCTTGCCCCCAAGCGCTGTGCAAACCCTAATAAAGCTGAGGTAGATCTAACAACTGCATTCTTTTTAACCCTCTGTTGGGGGACCCAGGAGCATTTTTCATCGAAAAGTACCCCCAAATAAGTAAAGGAGGTCACCCCCGTCACCTCAGCCCCATTACAAAAAAAGGATTTAGACTTCCTAGTTCCTCGGCCCATTAAATAACATGTGTAAACCTGGCAAGGATCAATGCCCATATCAAGCAAAATGGTCCACAGCTTTGATCTGTTAACCAGATCGAATGCTGAGGAACGGTCCATAAAGGCCATATGTAATGAACCTGATTTAGCCATTGTGTATTTGCCTATTAAAAGATAAAGATTAAGGCACTGATCCATGGTGCTTCTGCCCTGCCTGAATCCATATTGTAGGTTGGATAGGACATCATTATCATTTACCCAAACCATTACTTTGGCTAGATTTGCCTAACCTAGTATTTTAATAGCAGAGTCAATCAATGAAATCAGTCTATAACATCGAGGATCCCCTCTCTGCCCCTTTTTAAATATCAGTATAATTGTTGACCGAGACCAAGATGCAGGGAACCCCAGTGCGCCCGAAGCATTAAAAACATTTGTTTGTTAATATCTTTGACCAAAATTTGGGGTGACATTTATACAGATCTGCTGGCACACAGTCAGGGCCAGGTGCTTATTTGCTTGAAATCTCAGTTATTGGCCTTTCAATATCCTCCTCCTTAAATACCAGAGAAGTTGAGCCCCTCTGGCATAATGAAATAGCACAGGAGTCCTGATCCACATTAGACCCATAAACACCTTCACAATGAGAAAGCCACTGTGCCTCAGTAATATTGCTTTCCATAGAGTCATTTTCAAGGCCAGAAAAAAGTGAAGTGTTAACGATAGCCCAGAATCTTGAGCTATCCTTAAGGACTTCGACCGATAAAAGTGCATCCCATGCCTCAAGTTTGATCTCATTTTTAACGTGTATGGAGCGCTAACTTATATTGCTTTCTTAGACTGGCTATCAGAATCTTATCACGAGATATATTTTTCAGGGCCTGAAGTAAATTACGGTGAGCCCGTGAACAGTTGTTATCGAACCATCTTTCCCCCTTGTTAGATCTTGGTTTAGATAACACTGTCAGGTTCGCTGCTATCTGTTCACAAATTCCATCAAAGGCGCTTAAGACCTCAGCCCTTGGGATGGTTAAATCAGTGCATTTTACTATGTTCTTTGCAGCCTTTGTACAAAGACCTGCAAAGAATGAGTCAGGAACTACATTCGACCATTTGAGTCTCCTACCCTGATTACTAGGTGACACAGAGTTAGAAACCACTTGCTTTTCTACTGGCCCCAGAAGACCACAATCTCCATGTAGCTCTAATATTACAGGTTTATGGTCACTGTTGGCCCTTTGGCAGGTTCACCCCTGAACTTTTTGCCTTTTATTATTACATAATTATAGTGATTTCTGGTCTTTGCGCACTTTGACACTGTGTCCCAGTATAACGTGTGTGCACTCTCTGAGGGCGTGTGGTGAGATTGGCCTGCCCTCCCATAGGAATGCATGGGGAATATGTGTGTCCATGGTAGTTCCTGATGTGTGGGGAGTGCAGGGGCGAGTTTGGTATGTGTGGACTCGTGAGATTGAATTCTGCGTGATGATGTGTGCGGATTTATTGTGTCTAGTGTGGAAGTGCCACTTCTAGAAGTTGGCATGTCTGTGCAGTTAATGTGAATTGACTATCTGGCTTGTGATTGGCTGGAGCTGGCTGGTGTGCCTGGCTCCAGGAGTCAGGTTGGGTCTGCCCCGGTGGTGAATGGAGAGATCTGCATGTTGATGGAGGGAGGAGTGCACCTGGGACCTGAATAGGGCTGGGCCTTCCCTCCACAATGCTGGCCCCACCCCCTGTAGTGTGACTGATGTCCCTGACCCACCCGGTGAATAGGCAGAGGGGCTGAGCAAAATAAAGTGCTCAAGAACCAGTTGCATCTGGTTCGCTCCTTGCCTGCACGGTTGACAACAAAGGATTGCTGTGTATAAAAGTAAATGTTCTTGTTTCCAACTTGAATCTACCAGGGGCGTGCTGCTGCTGGGGCCCAGGGGAAGGCTTGCCTCCCTGGGCCCTGCCCAGCCCCTGGATTGCTGGAGGACTTCTTTCTGGGGCCCCTTCTGCCTGGCCTGAGGATGGCTGGGAGACTTTCCTTGCCCTAGAAACCTTGTCCTGTGTTCCCCTGCTTGTTGCTGGGACCCTTGTTGCTGTAGGGGTCATTCCTGGGGGGCTTGTGGTCTCTGTGCCCCCCCTAGCACCTGGGGAGCGCTTTATCTTGATTCATGGGCAGAGCGCTGTCATTGCCACTGAGGGAAGCGCTCCTGCCCTTTGTGTTCCTAACGTGGGTGCCCACCCCGCTTATTGCGATATTTTATGTTGGCAGGAGCCTACCCTGCATTGTGCCCGCAGTTATATTTCTGAAAGCAGGTGCCCACCCTACATGATGGCGGTTTATTTAAATCACCGTGGGTGCCCACCCCGCTATTTACTTTTTATACCGAGGGAGCCTACCCCTCATTTGTGCCTGAGAAATAACCGCTGCAGCCCGTGGCCAAACAGGAAGTCAGGCACTACGGTGCCTGACAGCGGGTGAGACTTGCGGTTTCCAAAGGAAGTCCTGCGCCCACCGCCGGAAGTGGCGTTTCGAGAGAGAGGTGGTCGGGATCCCACCCCGCCTCCTCCAGTGTCGAGTCCTGGGGCTCCCAGGAGGGGGCCTGGGTGAAGAACTAAGGCGGCTGTGGCCGCCAACGGCAATGTGGGGCTCCCAGGAGCGAAGGAAAGCCCCGTGCCTCAAGTGCCTCTGCCGGTCTGTGGAGCTCTCCTAGTGTGGAGAGAGCCCCGCAGATGCCGACACCCGCGAGAGGAGCCCCGCTGCAGGAAGGAGACCGGCCCCCAGCGAGCATCCGGGTGAGTTAGGGCTGGGCCGGGGCACCGGGGGGACATTCCTGTTCCCGCTCCCACGTGGAGCACACAGTTAGGGCGGCCCCGGATGGCAGTGGGCCGCCTCACCGTTGTACCGAGCCATGTGTGGCTCCAGCGATGGCCATAATTATCTAAATAGCCCCAGTGGGGGTCCCGAGGGGCCTGTGTTCTTGCCCCTGAGGGCCCCAGTTATTTCTAGAGCCTAGATGGCTCCTAGGGGGCACAGTTCCTTTAAAGCCCCAGTGCTTGGGGACATGTTTATTTTCAGTGCCTAGAGTGCTCTTTCGTGTTTTGGCCTCATTATTTCCCGAGCCTAGATGGCTCCCAACCAGGGCACATTTGTGTAGTAAGAGCCTAGAGGGCTCCAACACAGTGCACAACTTATTCCCAGAGCTAGAGGGCTCCACCGTTCTGCGCAGTATTGTCCCAGAGCCTAGAGGGCTCCAACCTGTGGCGCAGTTTTATTCCAGAGGGCCTGTGAGGGCCCATGTCGCAGTTTTTGATTTCACAGCTGCCCTGCAAGTAGTGGGCAGCTGCACCGTTTAGGTATTTCTTTCTAGTGGACATGTTCTCTTGGACTCAGAAGCGAGTCGCACTCCTTCACCCCTTCATTGGCCTTCCACAGCTGAGCAGCACTTAGTGCCAGCTGCAGCGTTCAGACCCCAGTTAGTGTTCTCAGCTGCCCAGCAAGTAGTGGGCAGCTGCCACGTTTAGGTCATGTGGACAGCCTTGCTTATTACCTTAGCTAACAATGGGGAAGACAAAAATATATAATAAAAATAATGGTGTCCCTATCCTTGGCTTTAAATGTGGGGACCCGATCAGATCGATCATTAAAACTGAGTTCAAAAAGTTCTGCTCCGGCCAGAAGGTCCTCCAAGGCCTCCCCCTGCTGTGTGTGATCAAAATGGGTAATCACCGAGTGGACAGGCCCTAGATGGTCATCAATGTAACAGTTCAATTCGCACAAATGAATGTTAAAATTGCCCATAAGTACAATATGATAAAAAGTGGATTGCTTCAACCTATAAGAATCTAAAAAAACAATTCAGATAACTGAGATGTTGGTTCATAACATCACATTCCCCAGAATTATAGAGGTTAACAAATAATAATTTAGGGAAGTTAGGGACAGTTAACTCTATAACCAAACACTTGTGGGAAGCTGCATCTAACTTCTTCAATGACCCTTTTTACTTTAAGGAAAATAGGGACACTAACCCCCCCTTAGCTCTACCTGCCAGAGCAGGACGTGCAGGTCGACAGTAGGATGTATACCCATCTAACCAAAAATTATTATCCGCCCTGTCTCCCATTTCACAGTCCATTTAGCAGAAATATATTCCCTGATTATTAATAATCACATCAAGGTAATTGATTTCTCCTTGGTGATACTTCTCCATTTTTTCTTGTTTGCCTCCACATATGGATGATAACCCCAAGGGGAAATCACATGTAGTAGGTCTCCTATGTCTTGATGAAAATCCCCTATGCTTTGGAACAAAATTATTAGAACCTCCTCTCTCACTGATCTCAGTCACACTGTTTGCACGCATGCCCTTTTAAACAAAATTCATAGATAATGGATCCTCTCTATCTAGAGACTGGCCCCACCTCTGTCTTACAAATCCCACAGAGTTAGCACATAGGAGTACAGGTTAGACCATTGGCTATTGATCAGTCCATCATAGCTTGTCTAACCGAAATAATGGATCAGCTCTTTGTCAAACTAATGTGTATTTTGTGTAAAAACAATTGTGCTGAAATTGGTGAATTTGTTGGTCTTGACTTTTGTCATTTTTTTGATTGAGAATTAGAGAATGCTAAATATCCTCAATACATTACACACATGTCCTCATGGCATGCCCATCAGTCGCACTGATGACCATTTACTGGTGTATAGAATGTTGAGGATGTACTTGCTGCATTATCTGAATAGTTGTTGGAGTTCAGCGGTTGAAAAAAGGCAGTGGAGAGGAGACCACCTACTGACTTGAACACTGTATGCTGTCAAGACTATGTTTATCCTAGTGCACCTTGCCACTGGGAAGAGGTGTGTTTATGTTTGTGTATATGTCTGTCTGTGTGTGTTTGTGTTTGTCTGTGCAACTAGTCTTTGTAAGTGGGAGCTTGCTGCAACTACCTTTTATTTAGTTATCCCAAAAATCATGACATCAAACAGGCAGAGGTCTACACACTCCATACTTGGTGTTAATTACAATCTAGTTTGGGCTAATGTTCAATGAAGCCTCATAACTGGGCCCTGCCAGAACAAGCACCTCCAGTAGTCCAGTGTCTGGTCTAGAGCACAAACAGCTTAGGCCAGACTGCCTGTCAGCATGTGGGTCTGGATGTATCGCTTGCTACATGATACTACACAAGTTCAGGTGTATGTTACTCGAAACCCGCTTTCGTTTAGGGAAGGAAAGGCTGACAGCCATCACAAAGTGTCAGCGCTGTCTGGACTAAGACTCTGCATCAACAGAGAACATGCTATGCGGCAGAGTTCAGACATGGATCTAAAGTAAGGAGCAGGCGACAAACTCTCCTATATTCTGAAGGAACTGCACCATCTTGGATATCTTCCCTCGGGCCATGGCCTCTTTGTTAGGTGATCATGATATAATGTTGGTGCTACCATGACCTTGATTCAAAAATCTCTGATTTTCTTGTCAAGACCAATTGCTTTCTTGTGGATTTTTATTGAAGAACATTAGGAATAAGGAGTCGCCTTGTTTCTGGAAATACACTCTAACCTAGTTTCTGAACACGTATTTAAGCTTTTCTTAGATGGAATTTACATTTGGTAAGGGTTATGCTGGGATAGAATGGGAAAGATTCTCAGACTGCACTATATTGCTCATATTATGTATGAACATGAGTTATGAGATGTTATAGTTCTAGTATGAATATATAAATTGGCAAGACAAAGGAACAGCGGAATATTAAAACTTTTGGTTATTTTACACTTCTACAAGAGTCAAGTATAAACTATAACTCATCTTGCACAGAGAGTGCAAACTGACCAAAGCTTGAGGTAGTTATTTACAGTTTACGTAGAAATGTTAGTGAGCATGCATTTGAAGTACTCATACTTTGTATGTTTAGTTTTCAGAAATCACAAGTTTTGCATCAAAGTACAGAGTTAGTTGTACAGGGATATTGCTATGGTATGTACATTAGCTATTACAGTTACGCTTAGAGAGCAGTATGGCAAGTTGCATGAGATATTGCTTTCCCTTAGTTATATCAACTATATTCTGCAGACATCCTCAAACCAGAGGGGTGCACAATGAGGGTGACAGTTGCCCTTTACTGGGTTCTACCCCTAGCCCCATATTCCTGTGTGTGTGGTCACTGGTGGAGGCAATGAGTGCATTGCTCCCATTAAATTTGATGCACAAGGATAGTGCATCCTGACACTGCCCTAGGATCATCGTGTGCCAGGACCTGTCTCTCAGCTCTTCTCAGGACTTCTCCTTCAAACCCTATTGTCACCATCATCCCACAATCCTCACACTTTCAGGCAAATAATGGATTATGCAACTGGCAGTCCTTTAAGCTTCTCTCTACTCAATCCTTTCTCCAGTGCTGGCATCTACAGTTAAATGCATGTACTAGCAGTGGCGGCTCCTCTGCTAAGGAAAAATAAAATGATAATAACTCGAGGTTATTATCCTTTAATTTTTTCCCGTTGCGGC